>NC_084617.1:23306016-23406016 GCF_033978795.1 Nerophis ophidion
TGGAGCAATACAAATACCAATAGAAAAAGCGCTATTGATCATTAACAAAACCAATAGTTTACCTCTATTATCAACAATACAGTTGTTCAAATGCAACAATACGTATACATAATGATAGCTAGAAAGATTAAAAAAAAAAAATGAAAAAAAAAATAAAAAAGAAGCAATACTGAAAGATAAAAGGGAAGAGAGAGAGGCAACCTATATTAATCTTGTAGATTGTTATAGTAACAATGGTTTAAGCTCTGCCAATATGCCTTGTGTTACCCAGTTTACCCTAGGGCAACAACGTTGATATATGTTTGATGAAACATGATTATGTGCATGAGGGTATGTATGTATATGTACTTGTATATGAACAGAATGTGTATATGAATGTTTGTACAGTAAATTTATATGTACAGTATATGTATGTTTGTTTGTACAGTGAATGTATATGTAAGTATATGCATGTTTGTTTGTACAGTGAATGTATATGTACAGTATGTGTATGTTTGTTTGTACAGTGAATGTATATGTACTGTATATGTATGTTTGTTTGTACAGTAAATGTATATGTACAGTATGTGTATGTTTGTTTGTACAGTGAATGTATATGTACAGTATGTGTATGTTTGTACCGTGAATGTGCATGTGGATGGACGGACTTGGAGTATGTAGGTATGTAATGTATTTGTGTATGTATGTGGGAGCGTAGGTACCAATGTATGGACGTTGGTATGTAAGAATAACGGTGTGTGTGTGTGAGTATATGTGTGTTTGTATGTACAATATATTTGACTCCCAGTGTGCGTAGGAGCCAGAGTGCGGCCCCAGCCGCCCAGAAAACCCAACCCAAACAGCAGGTGTGGCGCCCAGGGAACCAGGGACCACCAGCCCACCGCGCCGCCCGGAAGAGCCGGCAGCAGGCCGCAGACAGACGCGCCCGGCAGAGGACAGGGCATGAGAGAAGCAGCGGGCGGCCAGACCCCAAGCCAGCGAGAGAGAACCCCCCACACGGGCAGAAAGACGGGACGCCCCGCCCAGGGGAACCCAGAGACTCCCCGCAGCCGGATGGGAAGACCGCCCCTGCCCCACCAGCAACCGGGCCCCCCCGACCAGACATTTTCGACGGGAGAGAGGTCTGGACTGCAGGCGGGCCAGGAAAGTACCCGTACTCTTTTACTATGAAACCACGCTGTTGTAACACGTGGCTTGGCATTGTCTTGCTGATATAAGCAGGGGTGTCCATGATAACGTTGCTTGGATGACAACATATGTTGCTCCAAAACCTGTGTGGACCTTTTAGCATTAATGGTGCCTTCACAGATGTGTAAGTTACCCATGCCCTGGGCACTAATACACCCCCATACCATCAAAGATGCTTGCTTTTGAACTTTGCGCCTATAACAATCGGGATGTTTATTTTCCTCTTTGTTCCAGAGGACACCACGTCCACAGTTTCCAAATATAATTTGAAATGTGGACTCGTCAGACCACAGAACACTTTTCCACTTTGCATCAGTGCATCTTAGATGAGCTCGGGCCCATGAGCCAGCAGCGTTCCTTGGTGTTGTTGATAAATGGGTTTTGCTTTGCATAGTAGAGTTTTAACTTGCACTTAGAAATGTAGCAACCAACTGTAGTTACTGAAAGTGGTTTTATGAAGTGTTCCTGAGCCCATGTGGTGATATCCTTTACACACTGATGTCGGTTTTTGATGCAGTACCGCCTGAGGAATCAAAGGTCCGTAATATCATCGCTTATGTGCAGTGATTTCTCCAGATTCTCTGAACCTTTTGATGATTTTATGGACCGTAGATGGTAAAATCCCTAAATTCCTTGCAATAGCTCGTTGAAAAATGTTGTTCTAAAACTGTTCGACAATTTGCTTACAAAGTGGTGACCCTCGCCCCATCCTTGTTTGTGAATTACTTAGCATTTCATGGAAGCTGCTTTTATACCCAATCATGGCACCTCCTATTCCCAATTAGCCTGCACACCTGTGGGATGTTCCAAATAAATGTTTGATGAGCATTTCTCAGCTTTATCAGTATTTATTGCCACCTTTCCCAACTTCTTTGTCACGTGTTGCTGGCATCAAATTCTAAAGTTAATGATTATTTGCAAACAAAATTGTTTTTATCAGTTTGACCATCAAATATCTTGTCTTTGTAGCATATTCAACTGAATATGGAGAATATGGAGAATATGGAGAATCATGAGGAGAATCTCCTGATGATTGAGGGAACCCCTCATGAAACAGTTCTGTAGAGAAAAAGTAGTCTTGTGATTTTTCCCACACCTATTTATATATATATATATATATATATATATATATAGAGAGAGAGAGAGAGATATATATATATACATATACACACAAGTGTATGTTTTGTTTACATGCATGTGTATGTTTGTGGTTGCATTATATGTGTGTGTGTTTATGTGCATATTTGTGTTTATGTGCATGTTTTTGTGCTTACATTGTTTAAGTGTGTGTGTTTGTGAGTATGCATGTTTGTGTGTTTTGTGTTTGTGCGTTCATGTTTTTTTTGTGTGTGTTAATGTGTATGTTTGTTCTTGCATTCTATGTGTGTGTGTTTATGTGGTTCCATGTTTGTGTGTGCATGTTTGTGTTTAAGTGTGTGTTTTTGTGCTTACATTGTTTAAGTGTGTGTGTCCGTGTGCATGCATGTTTGTGTGCGTTTATGTGCTTGCGCATTCATGTTTGTGTGTGTGTGGTAATGTGTATGTTTGTGCTTGCATTATATGTGTGTGTTTATGTGCATCCATGTTTGTGTGCATGTTTGTGTTTTTGTGCTTACATTGATTAAGTGTGTGTTTGTGTTCATGCGCCTGTTTTGCGCTTACATTGTCCAAGTGTGTGTGTTTGTGTGCATGCATGTTTGTGTGTGATGTGCCTCGCAGAGGTGAAGTACAGCGTGGCGTATGGCCGCCTCATAAAATGCATCCTGGGTGCGACTTAACAACGTAACATGAGCAGATACACGGACACAGACAAGTAGGGGGCAGAGAGGTCACACACATGTACCGACACACGTGGTACACACACACACAATGACACACAGGCGATCCCCTGGACATGCACATGACGATAGTTGTATTTGACATTCACGCGCACGCCGGTCCTCACAGTGCGTTTGAGTCGCCTTCAAAGCACTCATTTGCATAAAACTCCCGCCTTGAAGACGAACGGGCGGTGCGGCGTGAAGCAAACATGCTAATTACACCACCTTCCTGTCACAGAGTCCTGGTAACCATGGCTACCACGTGCTTATTTACTCATCTTGTACCGCAGTACGAGTGAAGAAGAACTTCCTCTTTTTGCCGTTTAGATATGGTGGGGAGGAGGGAGGGGGCGTGGCCGGAAGGGCGGGATCTGCACGCCAGCTGGCAGAACCTGGCCGGGTGGGCGCTGTATGGCTGCTGGCGGCGTCACGTTCAGGTGGCATCTGGGCCGCCAGTAGCAGAAGCAGTAAAAGTGGCTCACTACATTAATGATGGCGCTCCGCAAGCTGTCGCCGCACATTACACGTCTATTATTCCTCACAACAAGCAGCCAGCACGCACACGCTAACGCACACACACACACACACACACACACACACACACACACACACAGTAAAAGGTGTCACCACGCGTCTGGCCACCCACTGGATGACTGATTCTCTTCATTTGCAGCCTTTGTTTCATGGCGACAGCCAGCAACATCCCGCCCGTGACCCCCGACCCCGCTCCTCCACCGGCATTTATTCGATGCTGCCGCCCTCTGCAGTCCACTACAAACCCCCTGCAGGAACACTTTCTTCAGTACACTTCAATAGGTACTTAGTTCCTGATTGTGTGAAGTGTTCCACATGTATTACTGTTCATGTAGATCAGTGGTCCCCAACCAACGAGTCGCGGCCCGGTACCGGTCCGTGGACCGATTGGTACCGGGCCACACAAGAAATAAAAAATGAGAAATATATATATATATATATATATATATATATATATATATATATATATATATATATACATATATATATATTTTTTAAATATATATTTTTTATTAATTATTAAATAAACATAAAAAACACAATATATCCATTATATATCAATATAGATCAATACAGTATGCAGGGATACAGTCCGTAAGCACACATGATTGTATTTTTTTATGGAAAAAACAAACAAAACATAAATGTTGAGTTGATGTTGAGTGTAAAGCAGGGAGGTAATGGGTCCCAATTTTATAGTCTTCGGTATGAATCGGCCGGGGTTTGAACTCAGGGCGGAAACTCCAACCACTAGACCACTGAGTAGGTTTCCCTACTTCTTGGTGTGAACCCACACGTGCAAGTACACATGTGTAACACACTTGAAGACCAAGTGTAACACACTTATGCACTTAAAGACTAGGTGTATGTTATGCAAGTGTAACACACTTAAAACATAAGTGTACTTACACAGGTGTAAGTTAAGTAAGTGTAATACACTTGAAGACTAAGTTAACTCACACAAGTGTATGTTATGCAAGTGTAACACACTTAAAGACTAAGTGTACTTACACAAGTGTAACACACTTATTCACTTAAAGACCAAAGGTAACACACTTGAAAGTCAATTTGTGTATACACAAGTGTATGCACTTAAAGGCCAAGTGTAAGTTATGCAAGTGAAACACACTTACAGACTAAGTGTAACAGACTTATGCATTTAAAGAATACGTGTATGTACGTGGGTGTAACACACTTCTTCACTTAAAAGACTAAGTACACAAGTGTAACACACCTATTAACGTACAAATGTACAATTTTGTAATACACGTTTAAATATGCAAGTGTAACACATTTATGCACTTAAGACTAAGTGTAAATACACAGGTGTAACACACATATGCACTTAAAGACTAAGTGTGAGTATGCAAGTGTACTTAAAGACAAAGTGTAAGTATGCAAATGTAACACACCTATGCACATACACACTAAGTGTAGGTATGCAAGTGTAAAACATTTATGACTTTAAAGAGAAAGTATAAGTATTCAAGTGTTACACACTTATGCACTGAAATACTAAGTGTAAGTATGCAAGTGTGATTAAAAACTAAGTGTAAGTATGCAAATGTAACACACCTATGCACATAATGACTAAGTGCAAGCCTTCAAATGTAACACACCTATGCACATAATGACTAAGTGTAAGTATGCAAGTGTAACACATGTATGCACTTAAAGACTATGTATACAAGTGTAAGGAACTTGTGCACTTGATTTAGTAATTGTAACTACTCAAGTGTAACACACCTACTGACAGACTAAGTTTAGATTTGCAAGTGCAACACACTTATGCACTTAAAGCTAAGTGTAAGTATACAGGTGTAACACATATGCACTTAAAGACTAAGTGTCATTATGCTATTGTACTTAAAGACTAAGTGTAAGTATGTAAGTGTACTTAAAGACTAAGTGTAAGTATGCAACTATAACACATCTATGCACTTAAAGACTAAGTGCAAGTATGCAAGTGATACACACTTCCATCCATCCATCCATTTCTACCGCTTATTCCTTTTTTGGAGTCGCGGGGGGCGCCAGCGCCTATCTCAGCTACAATCGGGCAGAAGGTGGGTACACACTTATGCACGTAAAGAACAAGTATAAGTATGCACATGTAACAACTATGCACTTAAAGACTAAGTGTAATTATGCAATATTACACACTTACGCACGTAAAGACTAAATGTAAGTATGCACATGTAACACCTATGCACTTAAAGACTAAGTGTAAGTATGCAAGTGTAACACACCTATGCACTTAATGACTAAGTGTAAGTATGCAAGTGTAACACATTTATGCACTTAAAGACTAAGTACACGAGTGTAACATAATGAAATAAAACAATGGATGTCCGCCAACTTTTTGCAACTCAACGCCAAAAAAACGGAAATGCTGATTATCGGTCCTGCTAGACACCGACCTCTATTTAATAATACAACTTTAACATTTGACAACCAAACAATTAAACAAGGCGACTCGGTAAAGAATCTGGGTATCATCTTCGACCCAACTCTCTCCTTTGAGCCGCACGTTAAAAGCGTTACTAAACCGGCCTTCTTTAATCTCCGTAATATCGCTAAAATTCGCTCCATTTTGTCCAATAACGACGCTGAGATCATTATCCATGCGTTTGTTAGGTCTCGCCTCGATTACTGTAACGTATTATTTTCGGGTCTCCCCATGTATAGCATTAAAAGATTACAGTTGGTACAAAATACGGCTGCTAGACTTTTGACAAGAACAAGAAAGTTTGATCATATTACACCTGTACTAGCTCACCTGCACTGGCTTCCTGTGCACTTAAGATGTGACTTTAAGGTTTTACTACTTACGTATAAAATACTACACGGTCTAGCTCCAGCCTATCTTGCCGATTGTATTGTACCATATGTCCCGGCAAGATAGTTTCGTTCAAAGGACTCCGGCTTATTAGTGATTCCCAGACCCCAAAAAAAGTCTGCGGGCTATAGAGCGTTTTCTGTTCTGGCTCCAGTACTCTGAAATGCCCTCCCGGTAACAGTTCAAGATGCCACCTCAGTAGAAGCATTTAAGTCTCATCTTAAAAGGTATTTGTATACTCTAGCCTTTAAATAAACCCCCTTTTTAGACCAGTTGATCTGCCGTTTCTTTTCTTTTTTCTCCTATGTCCGCCCCTCCCTTGTGGAGGGGGTCCGGTCCGGTGGCCCTGGATGAAGTGCTGGCTGTCCGAAGTCGGGACCCAGGATGGAACGCTCGTCCAGAGTCGGGACCCAGGATGGACCGCTCGCCTGTGCATCGGTTGGGGACATCTCTGTGCTGCTGATCCGCCTCTGCTTGGGATGGTTCCCTGCTGGCTCCACATTGGATGGGACTCTCGCTACTATATTGGGTCCACCTTGGACTTGATTCTCACGGTTACGTTAGATCCACTATGGATTGGACTTTCACAATATCATGTTAGACCCGCGCGACATCCATTGCTTTCGGTCCCCTGGGGAGGGGGGTTTTCCCCCGTATGTGGTCCTCTCGAAGGTTTCTCATAGTCATCATGGTCAACATCCCACTGGTGTGAGTTTTTCCTTGCCCTTACGTGGGCCCTACCAAGGATGTCGTTGTAGTTTGTGCAGCCCTTTAAGGCACTTGTTATTTAGGGCTATATAAATATCTGTGTTGGCCCTGCGATGAGGTGGCGACTTGTCCAGGGGGTACCCCGCCTTCCGCCCAATTGTAGCTGAGATAGGCACCAGCGACCCCCGCGACCCCAAAGGGAATAAGCGGTAGAAAAATGGAGGGATAAATAAACATTGATTGATTGATTGATTGATACCTATGCACTCTAAAAGACTAATTGTAAGTACACAAGTGTAACACACCTAATGACAGAGACCACGTTTAAATGTGCAAGTGTAACACACTCATGCACTTAAAGACTAAGTGTAAGTACACAGGTGTAGCACACCTATGCACTTAAAGACAGAGTGTAAGCATGCAAGTGCAACAAATGGGACAGTGTCAGGTTTGCAATAAGTCTAAAACCCTTGTAAACTTGTGTAAGAAGAGCAGAGTGGATCAGCAGACTCTTTGGGGAAATAACAGCTGCAGGAGCAAAACAATGTTGGATTCCTGCGTCATTTCTCCCAGGAGGATGCCTCCTCCATGATTGGGCTTTACACGCAATCAAAGACTCATTTGAGGCAGGACGCCACCATCTTGAAGGCAAGAGCCAATCAGAATGGACTTTCAGGTGCAGGAGACAGTGTGTGTGTGTGTGTGTGTGTGTGTGTGTGTGTGTGTGTGTGTGTGTGTGTGTGAGACAATTAGCAAGTGATATTTGCCGCATTAGCATATTGAACGCTGGCGATCATTACCGAGAGAGAAATGTGGATAAATAAATCAAATCAGACCTTCGCAGTGTAAACGAGAAGAATGGAGTGCTCGGCAATCATCTTCCTTGTCTTCATCATCATCATCATTGCTGTGACTGTGTCCGTGCGTTACGATGACATCGCTTAGTCATCATTTAGTCAGCTTGCATCCCACTGGACACTTCATTAGGCACACCCTCCATCCAGATCCGGGCAAAGATCATCATGAGGTCATTATTATTGAATGTTATCATAAGAAATAATGTCAAATATGACAAATACAGTATATTGCCAAAAGTATTTGGCCATCATGCGTATAAAATCAAGCACTTGGGCATGGAGACCGTTTCTACAAACATTCGTTGGCCGCTCTCAGCGATTTCCAGCGTGAAACTGTCATAGGAAGCCAAATGTGCAACAAATCCAGTGCTGAAATGTCCTCACTTCTAAATCTTCCAAAGTCAACTGTCGGCTTTATTATAAGAAAATAGAAGAGTTTGGGAACAACAGCAACTCAGCCACCATGTGGTAGGTCACGTAAACTGACAGAGAGGAGGGGTCAGTGGATGCTGAAGCGCATTGTGCAAAGAGGTCGCCGACTTTCTGCACAGTCAGTTTCTACAGAGCTCCAAACTTCATGTGACCTTTCAATTAGCCCACGTACAGTACGCAGAGAGCGTCATGGAACGGGTTTCCATGGCCGAGCAGCTGAATCTAAGCCATACATCACCAAGTCCATTGCAAAGCATCGGATGCAGTGGTGTAAAGCACGTCGCTACTGGACTCTAGAGCTGGAGGTTGCCAGTACAACGCTACATTTAGGACTGCATTGTTAAAGTTAAAGTACCAACGATTGTCACACACATACTAGATGTGGCGAAATTACTCTCTGCGTTTGACCCATTACTCTTGATCTACTCCTGGGAGGTGAGGGGAGCAGTGAGCAGCAGCGGTGCCGCGCCCGGGAATCATTTATAGTGATTTAACCCCCAATTCCAACCCAGCAAGGAGGTAATGGGTCCCATTTTTATAGTCTTTGGTATGACTCGACCTACCGATTTCAGGGCGGACACTCTAACCACTAGGCCACTGATTGTGTCGAGTGTGAAATTTGGTGGAGGAGGAATTACGGTGTGGGGTTGTTTTAAAAGGAACTTTGAATGCTCCAGGATACCAAAACATTTTGGACAATTCCATGCTCCCAACCTTGTGGGAACACTTTGGAGTGGCACCCATCCTCTTCCAACATGACTCTGCACCAGTGCACAAAGCAAGGTCCATAAAGACATGGATGACAGGGTCTGGTGTGAATGAACTTGACTGGCCTGCACAGAGTCCTGACCTGAACCTGATAGAACACCTTTGGGATGAATTAGAACGGAGACCGAGAGCCAGGCCTTCTCGACCAACATCAGTGTGTGACCTCACCAATGCGCTTTTGGTAGAATGGTGTAAAATTTCCTATAAACACACTCCGCAACCTTGTGGACAGCCTTCCCAGAAGAGTTGAAGCTGTAATAGCTGCAAAAGGTGGACCGACATCATATTGAACCATATGGGTTAGGAATGGGATGACACTTCAGGTTCATATTTGAGTCAAGGCAGATGGCCAAATACTTTTGGCAATATAGTGTATTTTTGCCCGTTTTGTGGTTACAATCCTGACAATTAACGAAGAAACAGCAATTAGTACAGAATTAGCAAGCCCCGCCCCTTGCTGCCTGTCTTAGCTCGTCCTTCTCCCCCGAGGCTATGACCTGTTTTTCTCAGTGAGAATCAGAGACGCGTGCGTTGACTCGTGGTGGCGCGCTTTCTCGTGGCGCCGGCCTCCCGAACAAACGCCGTAGAACAGGAAGACCCGGCGTCCAATTAGGCGGGACTTGTCTCCAGGAGTCAAAGAGGTTGCGTTTCCACTCGAGTACGTCCAAAGGCAGAGGCGTGCTGATTAGCGTGCGCTCTTAGCATGTTAGCATTTACGCCGCGGCCCCAGTCAATAATGCGCGCGCTCGTCCTCTGACCTCTGCTGCTAAAAAAAAAACAAAAAACTCCTCGGCTCTCTTTCTGCTGCAAAGCCGCCGGCGACTATTTCATGCACAAACAATGTGGATTTTAATCACTGTTACCATGGCGATGGGCACGGAATGACTTTCATCTTACGCGGATGGGGGGCAAAGGTCGCGGTGTGCGTCCACGTTCGTGATGTGCGCACTTAGCCCCGCCCTCCGGTCTGAGATGCTTCCAATTATGGGCTGCGTCTCAAATGGCACACTTATGTAAGTACTTCAGTAAGTATACTGTAAACACGTGTACTCAGTTTCTGAGTGTGTTGAGTATTGTTCTAAACCAGGGGTCTCAAACTCAAACCGGGTGAGGTTGGGCCACAAGAAAATATTTCTTAAAAAATCTAACATGCACTTTTTAATGAATTCACCTTCTATGAATGGCTTTCCCGCCCTAGTATTGCAAAGGCAGGAAAGCCAACCCTCACGATTTTTCCGGGAGACTCCTGAATTTCAGTGCACCTCCCGACAATCTACCGGTGCAACCATTTTCCTGAATTTGTCCCAATTTTCACCCGGCCGACATTATTAAGGGCTGCCGTGACTGCACTGCCTTTAGCGTCCTCTACAACAGTGGTTCTCAACCTTTTTTCAGTGATGTACCCCCTGTAAACATTTTTTTCATTCAAGTACCCCCTAATTGGAGCAAAGCATTTTTGGTTGAAAAAAAAGAGATAAAGAAGTAAAATACAGCACTATGTCATCAGTTTCTGATTTAAATAAAGTTGTATAACAGTGCAAAATATTGCTCATTTGTAGTTGTCTTTCTTGAACTATTTGGAAAGAAAGATAAAAAAATAACAAAAAATCTTGTTGAAAAATATATAAGTAATTCAATTATAATAAAGATTTCTACACATCGAAGTAATTATCAACTTAAAGTGCCCTCTTAGGGGATTGTAATAGAGATCCATCTGGATTCATCAACTTAATTCTAAACATTTCTTCTCAAAAAATTAATCTTTAACATCAATATTTATGGAACATGACAACAAAAAATCTAGCTGTCAACACTGAATATTACATCGTTGCATTTCTTTTCACAATTTGTGAACTTACATTCATATTTTGTTGAAGTGTTATCCAATAAATACGTTTATTAACTATTTATTACTGACTGCTATTTTTCAGAATGTTTTTGATAAATCTCACTTAACCTTTGGCATACCTTCACATAGTGCTCTACAACTCGTCATTGCGCACATAACACAACTAAAGTGACAACTCTACATCATGTTGTGCGAGACTTGTGCAGAACAACATACTTGGCTGCAAGACGTACTTAGTCAACAGCCATACAGGTGACACTGAAGGTGGCCGTATAAACGACTTTAACACTGTTACAAATATGAACCACACTTTGAACCCACACCAAACAAGAATGACAAACACATTTTGGGAGAACATCCGCACCCTAACACAACTTAAACACAAGAGAACAACTACCCAGAACACCTTGCAGTCCTAACTCTCCTGGGCTACGATATACACGACCTCAACCGACGCAAGTAGGGAGGGTGGGGGCGTGGGGCGTTGGTGGTAGCGTGGGTGTGTGTATTGTAGCCCGAAATAGTCAAGGCTGCATGGGATTCTGGGTATTTGTTCTGTTGAGTTTATGTTGTACTACGGTGCGGATGTTCTCCTACAGTATGTTTGTCATTCTTGTTTGGTGTGGGTTCACAGTCTGGCACATATTTGTAACAGTGTTAAAGTTTTTTTTACGGCCACCCTCAGTGTGATTTGTGTAGCTGTTGAGAAAATATGTCTTGCAACATCACACGTGCGTACTGCTCGGCCAAATGTAACAATCAAATAGGCTTGCATGCTGTCTGTACAGGATTCGGAGGGCATTAAAAACAGTTTCATTACGGCACCACCTGAATATTGTTGATTGGGTAAAAATCGGCAGGGATTACCAGAGAATGGATACCCTGATATTAAGGGGACTCCCGTAAAAATTGGGAATGTTGGGAAGTATGACAATGTCAAGTTCCGTTCGTATTAAACTCGCGGGCCGCAAATACATTAAATTGTCATATCAAAGAGCGGGCCGCAAAATAACGTCTCACGGGCCGCATGTTTGAGACCACTGTTTTAATGTTCTAAACTGTACTGTCTTTGAACACTTACTGTAAATATGGCCACCTTATTTACCTTCATTTCTTCGCTACTTTCCAGCACAAGTTGACAGAACGTGTTTCCTATTGTGCACTTACATACTTACAGTGCACTCTGTTTTTAACAGTTAGCGTGTTCACACTATAATGCATTACACTGTCAGTACCGGCATGACTTGAAGTAACGACTGAGAAGCAAAGAATGGTGATGGAAAGTAGTGAGAGGAAAAAAGAGGAAACAGCAGAAGAAAAAAAAAATGATCCAGAAGAAAAAAATAATAACAACAACAGGAAATAGAAGAAGGACAAGATCAACTACAAGAATAACAAGAAAACAAAAAAAGCAA
Source organism: Nerophis ophidion (assembly GCF_033978795.1). NCBI lineage: Eukaryota > Metazoa > Chordata > Actinopteri > Syngnathiformes > Syngnathidae > Nerophis > Nerophis ophidion. Next base: position 23,318,427 of record NC_084617.1, read on the forward strand.
CAGAGTGGAATAACACAAAAAAGAAAAAAAACAAGGAGTACAACAAGAAGAACAACAACAAATATGAGAAGAAAAACAAAAGCAACATGACAAATACCAACAAGACAATCACCAGGAAAAACAACAAGAGCAACAGGATGAACATCCACAGGAAGAAGAATAAGAAGTAGAAGAGGAAGAACAAGAAGAAGAACCAAAAAAACCAAAAAGAATAACAAAAAGAAGAACAAGAACAAAATAAGAACAAAAAGAAGAACAAGAAAAAATGAAGAACAAAAAAAGAACACTGAGCACAATTGGAAAAACAAGAAGAACAAGGAAAAAATAAGAAGAACACAAAAAATAGAGGAACAAGAAAAATAACAAGGAGAAGAGGAAAAAGAATAACAGGAAGATAATGAAAAAGAGCAAGGAGAGCAAGAAGAAGAACAGCAGGTACAACAAGAAGAGGAACCAGAAGGAGGACAACAGGAAGAACCAGAAAAAGAACAAGAAACAAATAAAAACACAAAAAGAACAGGAAAAACAACAAAGAACAACAAGAAGAACAAGAAGAGGAACAAAAAGAGGAACAATAAGAAAAACAAAAAAAGAACAGGAAAACAATAAGAACACTTAGAGTAAGGAGAAGAATAACAAGAATAAGAAAAAGAACAAAAACGAGACAATAAAATAAGGCAGCAGCACAGTACTACACGATCAGCACACTCAGGAACTAAATACCCATACTTATTGTACTTTTTGAAGTGTATTGACACACGTACACGGGTGCGCAGTGTTGAAGGGTACTAACACAAGTTCACAGTGTACTTTTTGAAGTGTACTGAGGCACAAGTTCATATACTTAGTGTATGAATGGAAGTGTACTGACACAAGCACACATACTCTGTGTACTGACACAAGTACACACACTTAGTGTACATATTAAAGTGTATTGAGACAAGAACACATACCTTGTGTCCTTTTTTGAAGTGTACTGAGGCACAAGTTCATATACTTAGTGTATGAATGGAAGTGTCACAAGCACACTTACTCCGTTTACTGACACAATTACACATACTTAGTGTACGTATTAAAGTGCACTGAGACAAGAACACATACTGTGTGTACTTTTTGAAGTGTACTGAGACACATGTTCATATATGTAGTGTACTAATTGAACTGTATGGACACAAGCACACATACTCAGTGTACTTACTGAAGTTTACTGACACAAATACACCTACTCAGTGTACTTAATCAAGTGTACTGGAACAAGAACACATACTTAATGTGTACTTTTTAAAGTGTACCTAGACAAGAACTCATACTCTTGTTCACCTTTCGAAGTGTACTGAGACACAAGTTAATATACTTAGTGTAAAAACTGAAGTGTACTGACTCAAGTAAACATACTTAGTGTACATATTAAAGTGTACTGAGGTAACAACACATACCTTGTGTACAAATCAAAGTGTACTGAGAAAAGAACACAGTTTGTTTACTTTTTAAAGTGTACTGAGACACAAGTTCATATACTTAGTGTACTAATTAAAGTGTAATGACACAAGCAGACGTTCCCGTGTACTTATTGAAGTGTACTGCCACAAGTACACATACTTAGTGTACATATTAAAGTGTACTGAGACAAGAACACATACTTTGCGTACTTTTTGAAGTGTACTGAGACACAAGTTCATATACTTGTGTACAAATTGAAGTGTACTGACACAAGCACACATATTCTGTGTACTTCCTGAAGTGTACTGACCCAAGTACACATATTCTCTGTACTGCCAAAAGTACACACACTTAGCGTACATATTAAAGTGTACTGGGACATGAACACATAAAGTGTGTACTTTTTAAAGCTTACTGAGACACATGTTCATATACTTGGTGTACTAATTGAAGTGTACGGACACAAGCACACATACTCAGTGTACTTACTGAGGTGTACTGACACAAATACACCTACTCAGCGTACTTACTGAAGTGTACTGAGACAAGAACACATATTTAGTGTACATATTACAGTGTACTGAGACAAGTACACATACTCTGTTAACTTTTTAAAGTGTACTGAGACAAGAACACATACTCTTGTGTACTTGTTGAAGTGTACTGAGACACAGGTTCATATACTTAGTGTAAAAACTGAGGTGTACTGACCCAAGTACTCATACTTAGTGTCCATATCAAAGTGTACTGAGACACAAGTTCATATACTTAGTGTACTAATTGAAGTGTATTGACACAAGCACACGTTCCCGTGTACATACTGAAGTGCACTGCCACAAGTACACATACTTAGTGTACATATTAAAGTGTACTGAGACAAGAACACACATTTTGCATTCTTTTTGAAGTGTACTGAGACACAAGTTCATATACTTTGTGTACAAATTGAAGTGTACTGACACAAGCACACATACTCTGTTTACTGACACAAGCACACATGCTCTGTACTTACTGCAGTGTACTGACAACACATATTCTGTGTACTTAGTGTACATATTAAAGTGTCCTGTACACATTCTTTATGAAATGTACTGACACACGTACAGATGCTTGACCGCCTGCGAGTGCTGCCCCCTGCTGCTGTGGAGGCCACACTGTCCATTACTTTCAACACAACAGTGCAAATACAGCATCCAGCATAGATCTATCATATACTTCTCACAAATGGAGTCATTAGCATCATTTGTATTCTTTTCTTGCTTTTAAAGCGATGAAGCCCGAGGCCTGCAGCAATAGGCGGCGACAACGAGACAACTTGATGACTCGTTAATTGTCAGCCCGTTGCGGCTCACACGGACGTAAAACGGTGTTGAGCGGGTCGTTATTGGGCACCGGCAGCCGTGACACGGCGTCAGCGTTTGCCGCTGGGGGCTCTGAGGGCGACCTGCAGAGATTGTTGGCTGCTGATGAGACACATTTGTAGGACAAATTAAGCATTTTGTCATGCACACCTGCAAACACACACGCGCGCGCACACAAACACACACACACACACATACGTGCCGGCGACTGTTTATTATTGTCTTTGGCCCACTTAGCTGTGACAGTAACAGAACGAGATGGCGGCAGAGGCGAGCGCCATTAATCATGTCGGCGAGGGCCCCGGCCACGCGTCATGTGACGCACACTAAGTGATTTCCTGCCTGATGAGGAGTGGGCGTCTCTTCAAATGTTCTGACACCTGAGGCCAGCCTGTGTTAGCAGCACACCTCCAAACAGGTCACAACTGTTTAGGAACCCGAGTGTCCCCAAGAGGCAGGGAGGGAGAGAGTGGGGGCCGGAACCAGCTAGCTAGTTATCGTTAGCATTCGATCATTGAGACTCAGACAGTAGGAGTGTCAAAAAAAAACAAACAACGTATTTCCTTGAATTGCCGCCGGGGCGCTAATTAATTTAAAACCTCTTCTCAATCCTGCGCTTACCAAAGGCATGCGGTAAAAGTAAGCATGAGCTAATTATTTTAAAACCTCTTCTCACTCCGGCACTTACCAAAGGCATGCAGTAAAAATTTGAGTGTGATGTAAGCTTGGACCTTAAATCCTACTGAATAGTTCTTAATCTTCTTCCCTTTATGCGATTTCAAATTACCGGTATTGAAATCAGCCTCCTTCATTTTGAAAATGATGACCTTGGGAAGTGTCACTCGTGACATCACAAGTTTGATCAGGCGGTAATACTAAGCATGCGCTAATTATTTTGCGAAGCGAGTTTGACCCGGCAGGCGCATACTATATGCCCTGCGGCAATTCAAGGAAATATGGTAGATTTTTTAATGAATCGATTAAAAAAAAAATCTGAAATAGATTTTTAAGATTTTTTTTTTTTTTTTATGTGTAGGGAGCATTTTAACAACAAAAATTGTTTTTTCTTTTAAGTAATATAGACATTTATAAGAGCTTTTTATATATTTTATGGAGGAATGTAGTTACTCATAGCAATGGCATCCAATGTTATTAAAAAAACATTGATTAGAATCAAAAATCGTTTTGAATCGGATCATTACCTACAAGAATTGAATCGTGTACCTAAGGATTCAGAGCCCTATTAAAAAGTATTTAATTTGAATCAAGGATCGTTTTGAGTCTATAATCGATTTTGAATCAAATCCTATGGTGTCTAAAGATTCACAGCCCTATTAAAAAGTATTGATTTTGAAACAAGAACCGTTTTGAATGAAAAATCAATTCTGAATCGAATCGTTATCCGCAAGAATCGAATCGAATGGTGTGGTGCCCAAAATTATCAGTTATTTTAAAAAGTATTGATTCTGATTCGAGAATCGTTTGGAATCAAGAATCGATTCTGAACCGAATCTTTACCCGCAATAATTGAATCATGTGGTGCCTAGTGATTCACAGCCCTGTTAAAAAATATCGGTTTTAAATCAAGAATCGTTTTGGATCTCGAATTGATTCTGAATCAAATCGTTATCTGCAAGAATCGAATCATGTGGTGCCTAAAAATTCACAACCCTATTCAAAAATATTGATTTTGAAACGAGAATCGTTTTGAATCAAGAATCGATACTGAATCGAATTGTTATCTTCAAGAATCGAAATGAATAAAGAATCGATTCTGAATCGAGTCGTTATCCTTAAAAATCGAATCGAATAGTGTGGTGCCCAAAATTGTCAGCCCTATTAAAAAGTATTGATTCTGAATCGAAAATCGTTTCGAATCGAGAATCGATTCTGAACCGAATCTTTCCTGCAATAATTGAATTGTGTGGTGCCAAGTGGTTCACAGCCCTATTAAAAAATATTGATTTTAAATCAAGAATCGTTTTGAACCTAGAATTGATTCTGAATCAAATCGTTATCTGCAAGAATCAAATTAAATTGTGTGGTGCCCAAAGATTTTATTTTGAATCGAGAATCGCAGAAGCGAGAATCGATTATGAATTAAATCGTTTCTCGCAAGAATCGAATCACTCGGTGCCCATACATACACAGCCCTATTAAAAAGTATTGATTTTGAATCGAAAATCGTTTTGAATTTAGAATCGATTCTGAATCGAATCTTTACCAGCAATAATTTAATCGTGTGGTGCCTAAAGATTCACAGCCCTATTAAAAAAGTATTGAATTTAAATCGAGAATCAATTTCAATCTAGAATTGATTCTGAATTGAATCGTTGTCTACAAGAATGGAATTGAATAGTGTGGTGCCTAAAAATTCACAACCCTATTTAAAAGTATTGATTTGAAACGAGGGCTTTACGGTGGACGAGGGGTTAGTGCGTCTGCCTCACAATACGAAGTTCCTGCAGTCCTGGGTTCAAATCCAGGCTCGGGATCTTTCTGTGTGCAGTTTGCATGTTCTCCCCGTGAATGCGTGGGTTCCCTCCGGGTACTCCGGCTTCCTCCCACCTCCAAGGACATGCGCCTGGGGATAGGTTGATTGGCAACACTAAATTGGCCCTAGTGTGTGAATGTGAGTGTGAATGTTGTCTGTCTATCTGTGTTGGTCCTGCGATGAGGTGGCGACTTGTCCAGGGTGAACCCCGCCTTCCGCCCGATTGTAGCTGAGATAGGCGCCAGCGCCCCCCGCCACTCCAAAAGGGAATAAGCAGTACAAAATGGATGGGGAGGGATTTGAAACGAGAATCGTTTTTGAATCAAGAATCGATTCTTAATGGAATTGTTATCTTCAAAAATCGAATTGAATAGTGTGGTGCCCCAAATTAACAGCCCTATTAAAAAGTATTGATTCTGAATCGAGAATCGTTTTTAATCGAGAATTGATTCTGAATCGGATCTTTAACCGCAAGAATCGGATTGTGTGGTGCCCAAATATTCACAGCCCTATTAAAAAGGAATGATTTTGAATCAAGAATCGTTTTGAATTTACAATCGATTCTGAATCTAATTTTTATTCACAAGAATCAAACCGTGATGCCCAAATATTCACAACCCTATTAAAAAGTATTGATTTTGAATCAAGAATCGTTTTGAATTTACAATCTACTCTGAATCAAATCGTTATCCGCATGTATCGAATCGTGTGGTGTCCAAAACTCACAGCCCAATTAAAAAGTATTGATTTTGAATCAAGAATCGTTTTGAATTTAAAATCGATTCTGAATCCAATTTTTATTCACAAGAATCGAACCGTGTGATGCCCAAATATTCACAACCCTATTAAAAAGTATTGATTTTGAATCAAGAATCGTTTTGAATGTACAATCTATTCTGAATCAAATCGTTATCCGCATGAATCGAATCGTGTGGTGTCCAAAACTCACAGCCCAATTAAAAAGTATTGATTTTGAATCCAGAATCATTATGAATCGAGAATCGTTTTGAAACGAGAATTGATTCTAAATCACATCATTACCCTCAAGAACCAAATCATGTGGTGCCTAAAGATTCACATCCCTATTAAAAAGTAGTGATTTTGAAACGAGAATCGTTTTGAATCTAGTACTGATTCTGAATCGAATAGTTATCTGCAAGAATCGAACCAAATAGTGTGGTGCCCAAAATTCACAACCCTATTTAGAAGTATTAATTTGGAATCGATTCTGAATTGAATTGTTACCCGCAAGAATCGAATCGTGTGGTGCCCAAAATTCACAGCCCTTTTATAAAAGTATTGATTTTGAACCGAGAATCGTTCTGGATTAATTCTGAATGGAATACAGTAGTTACCCGCAAGAATCGAATGGTGCGGTGCCTAAAGTTTTACAGCCCTATTAAAAAGTGTATATTTTGAAACAACAATCTTTCTGAATCTAGAATCGATTCTGAATCAAATCGTTTCCCGCAAGAATCGAATCATGTGACTCCCCAAGACTCACGGCCCTATCAGACAGCCTCCGTCTGTCAGGCGTCAGAATGTGTGAGCCGCACATGGCACCGCGCGCTTGATTGACAGCTGCGTCTCTCAAGGTGCTAACAGCAGACGTGTCATTACTGACGCCCAGATGTGCCGCTCTCCCGCAGATTGTTCCACCGGCCGCCATATCTTCAGGTAAAGACAAAGACCGCCGGGGAACAATGCAGGGGGGGGAGCGGGGTCAAGACCTCGGGGTAACAGCCATCACGGCGCCTCCAGCGATGTCTCGGCCTCTGCTCGGAAGCTGGGAAGTCCCACTGCGCTCCTCGTCCGCGAGCGCTCTGCGAGGACCCGCCAGGCGCGCTACGTGCGGTTACCATGGAAACAGCTGCGTGAGCTACGGTATCACTGGCAGAACTTTATTTTCTCAACTGGCCTGAGCAGCATCGCAGTAAACATCAGCTCCACTTTACACTGTAACACTAATAGGACGACTTCATCTTTCACCTGTAAAACCGCCAGGGGAAGTGTCACTCGTTGGCGTTGCTACGGTAACGGCTAACTGTGCCTGTGTCAAAATACACATGCCATACAGCGGGCAAGGTTGTATTTTTGCCTCATTCCTCTGAGAATTCTGCGTGTGACTAAAGCATTCAGGTGTAGGACTGTCAAGACGAGGACTTTGGTGTGGTTTGTTTTCCCGTGGTGCAAAGCAACTGGACCGGACATGGCGTGAAGGTAACGACATCTTTTAATTTTAACTCGAAAAAAGGAACAAACGAAAGGGCACGCACAAGGCGGGGAACAAACTTAACGCAGGAACAAACGAAAGTTGCTCTCAGCGGAGGTACAAAACGTGGCTATGAAAAAAAAAACTATTACTATAACGTAAACTATGACCATAAAACAAAACTTGCGAACTATGGCATGAATAACGAAAACTTACGTGGAACGAGAAAAGAGCATGGATCATCAGCATGGGTAACAAGGGTGTGTAGAAGGTGATGTCGCCAGGCTGACTGCCTGGCAACTACAGGCTTAAATAAGGCTGTGGTGATTGACAATGAGTGCATGAGTCCAAGTGAATCAGGTGCGTGACATGACAGGTGAAAACTAATGAGTTGTCATGGTGACAAAAACAAACAAGAGTGCACAACGAGTCCAAAACCAAACAGAATGTGACCACAAAACATGACAGGGACTATCCAGGACAAGCTGCAGTGTGCTCAAAGGATTAGGGGTTAGGGTTATCCTAACTCATTTATAGGGGTGACTATAAATACAGGATTTTTGAGGAATTATAACATAATATTGATCAGTCCATAGCATTAAAAAAATAGCTCAGCTAACAAACAAACAAAAAAAAACACTCCTACTGTGCTGTTGGGGGGTTAACAAAATGGTATGAATTTTTTTTTTGTTTTAATATGATTTCTGTAGGAGGACAAACATGACACAAACCTCCCTAATTGTTATACAGCACACTGTTTCCATTAAACATGCTTCACTGATTCGAGTATTTGACGAGCGCCGTATTGTCCTACTAATTTTGGCGGTCCTTGAACTCACCGTAGTTTGTTTACATGTATAACTTTCTCCGACTTTCTAAGACGTGTTTTATGCCACTTCTTTTTCCGTCTCATTTTGTCCACCAAACTTTTAACGTTGTGCGTGAATGCACAAAGGTGAGTTTTGTTGATGTTATAGACTTGTGTGGAGTGCTAATCATACATATTTGGTCACTGCACGACTGCAAGCTAACCAATGCTAACATGCTGTTTAGGCTAGCTGTATGTACATATTGCATCATTATGCCTCATTTGTAGCTATATTTGAGCTCATATAGTTGCCTTTAAGTCCTCTTAATTCAATTTATAGCTCATGACACACTATCTGTATGTAATATGGCTTTTAATTTTTTGCGGTTCCAGACGGATTTGTTTTTATATTTTTGGCCCAATATGGCTCTTTCAACATTTTGGGTTGCCGATCCCTGTCCTCGGAGGTCGCAAACTTCATTTGAGATCTGTGTAAACAAACATGGCGTCACCACATCAAACCTCATCAGCTATCTGAAAGAAGTTGGAATCTTTGGGCACCTCATGATTCCATCCCATTATTGGTAATGATGATTCGATTCAAACCGATTCCCGCAATGTATTATTTGGTATAATAATTGTGAGGAAACCTTTTCGAAACAGGTTACAGGTTAGAAAACTGTAATAACAGATAGAAATGGCCTACAAACTTCAAAAAAATAATTCAGAAAAAGTTTAAACATTTTTAATACATTTTTGTAAATTATGAATCATCTTAGAACCATCTTAAGAATCGCGATTTGGATAGTAACCTTACATACGACAGTGTTTAAAAAGTCTGCTAAGACACTTGCTGATGGACGTTGCCTCAAAGTCTGCATAGTTTTTGAAGTGTACTGAGAAACAACAAATTCATATACTTAGTGTACTAATTGATGTGCACGGACACAAGAACACATACTCAGTGCACTCACTGAAGTGTACTGACCCAATTGACTATACTCAGTGTACTGACACAATTACACACACTTAGTGTACATATTAAAGTGTACTGAGACAAGAACACATAGTCAGTGTACTTTTCAAAGTGTACTGAATATTTAGTGTACTAATTGAAGTGTAATGACAAAAGCACACATTCCGTGTACTTACTTAAGCGTAATGCCACAAGTACACATAGTGGACATAGTGTGCCGTGAGATACAGTCTGGTGTGCCGTGGGACATTATGTCATTTCCCCTGTTAGGGTTAAAAATATTTTTTTAAAACCAGTAATTATAGTCTGCAAATGATGTGTTGTTGTTGAGTGTCGGTGCTGTCTAGTGTAAAACTCTTCCATATCAGTAGGTGGCAGCTGGTAGCAAGATGCTTTGTAGATGTCGGAAACAGCGGGAGGCAGGGTGAAGGTAAAAAGGTTTCTAATGCTTAAACAAAAAATAAACAAAAGGTGAGTGCCCCTAAGAAAATGCATTGAAGCTTAGAGAAGGCTATGCAGAATAGAACTAAAACTGAACCTGCTCTAAAGTAAACAAAAACAGAATGCTGGACGACAGCAAAGACTTACTGTGGAGCAAAGATGGCGTCCAAAGTACATCAGCACATGACATGACAATCAACAATGTCCCCACAAAGAAGAATAAAAACAACTGAAATATTTTTGATTGCTAAAACAAAGTTGATGCGGGAAATATCGCTCAAAGGAAGACATGAAACTGCTACAGGAAAATAGCAAAAAAAAAGAGAAAAAGCCAGCAAAATAGGAGCACGAGACAAGAACTAAAAGGAAAACAGCAAAACCTCCAAATAAGTCAGGGTGTGATGTGACAGGTGGTGACAGTACACCTACTTTTAGACAAGAGCTATAGTCATGCATGCTTGGTAATGGTTTGAAGTCATATCCAACAATTGCAACAACGACTTTTTACTGTCAACTGAGTTTCGTTTTTTTAATAATTTCTGCTGGTGGTGTGCCTCCGGATTTTTTCAACGCAAAAAATGTGCCTTGGCTCAAAAAAGGTTGAAAAACACTGCTCCAGACTGTGCTGTGAACATTTTGTCTCTGGTAAGCGTTAGCTTCTTTTCCAACCTTTTCCGACTAATTATAATAGATTGATTGATTGAAGAGTTTATAAGCAGTTTGCCTCGGATCAGGCAGAGTTTCATGATGGTAGAGATTGACTGGTACAAGGTCAACTAAAAAGGAGTTACCCCAAGAAAGCATTACAAGCATGTCGTGTTTATTTAAAAAAAAAAAATGTCCTCCGTGTCAGAGTAACGTTAATGTTTTTAGCAAAATCAGCCACCACTTTAAAAAGTGATCTGGCGAGGAGGAAAGTCAAAAGTCCAGGTGAAAAAGAGCAGAGAAATTAACGTACTGTAGCAGGCAGTTAAAATGTAATAATTCATGGAGGTGACAGCATGTGGAAATTTTTGCCTACAGATCGCTGCTTCAAAATCATCTATGAGTGTCTCGAGCAAAAGTGGCCCCACCACACAGGCTATGAGTCCATCATTCTCGTATGCGAGCGCTTAGGCCCGGGGGCAAGATCCTGTCGACGACGTCATTTTATCTGACCTGCAAACACCTGGAAATGACATGTGTCAATAAAGTACTTCATATTTTTTCACTAAATGTAATGTTTTTTTTTTTTCATTTTGACAGAAAAAAATTAAGTTAAAGTACCAATGAGTGTCACTCACACACTAGGTGTGGCGAAATTATTTTCTGCATTTGATCCATCACCCTTGATCACACTCTGGGAGGTGAGGGGAGCAGTGAGCAGCAGCGCTGGCCGCGCCAGGGAATCATTTTTGGTGATTTAATCCCCAATTCCAATACTTGATGCTCAGTGCCAAGCAGGGTGCACTTTTTGTCTTTGGTATGACTCGGAAAATGTACTGCTTGAAATTGCATGCCTTTTAAACTTTAGTAGTGTCCATTATTGCAACAAATATTACAGTATATTATCATACTTTCCAAAAAAAATGTTGTGAAAAAAATGTAATATTTAAATATTAAACTTAGACTTCCTTTTTATTGTCATTCAAATGTGAATTTTACAGTACAAATAAGAACGAAATTTTGTTGCATTAGCTCTTGGTAGTGCAGGATAAAAAAAAAGCAATAAGGTGCAGATATAAATAAATAGATTACTGTACAGATAAATACGTTGCACTTTTTCATATGCATCCTGGTTTATGGATGTATGTTATATTGTCTTTTTTATTCCAGCGGGTTAATCCATTTTGGGGGGAGTTGAGGGGATAATTTAATTATGATGCGTTCAAGAGTCTTATGGCCTGAGGGAAGAAGCTGTTACAGAACCTGGAGGTTCTGCTACGGAGGCTGCGGAACCTCTTCCAAGAGTCCAGCTGAGAAAACAGTCCTTGGTGGGGGTGGGAGGAGTCTTTGCAGATTTTCTGAGCCCTGGTCAGGCAGCGGCTTTTTGCGATCTCCAGGATAGGAGGAAGAGGAGTCCTGATAATCTTTTCCGCCGACCTCACCACTCTCTGGAGCGACTTCCAGTCTCTCCAGAGAGAGGTGAGGACGGCGGACAGGGGTGAGGATCTGCTTGACTTTTGATTTTACAGAAAACTACCCATCAAATTAATAAAAATTACAATAAATTTGACAGTGGTCTTTACAGCATATTAAAGTAAATTGAAAAAAATAAATAAAAAATGTTTTGGCTTAAAAATTCTGGCGGATGGTCAGGATTGTACCACCTGTGCCTCTCAATCTTAGCCAGGGAAAACACTGCATTAGTATTGTAACAAACTGAGTCGCATTGAAAGATAACACTTAACTAAGCTTTTATCCAAATGAAATGTACAAATGAAATTGTTGATGAATTGATGAATTGTTCAAATGAAATGTACATTTCATTTGAACAATATTTACTTTCACTTTCATATCAATCATCCATGTACACTTTGGTTCAATCACACAGGATTTTTCTAGCAAGCCTCTCAAGTCGAGGGGTTATTAAAGGACAACAAATGGACATATTTGTCTTCCACCCATTCAACACGTTGCACTGTCTAGCTCCGCCCCTTTTATGTATCTCGCAATGAAATTGAGTTTAACTTTAACACACAATAAGTCTATAACATCATCAGCTTTTTACAAACTGAACAACATTGCCAAAATCAGAGGACTAATGTCTAAATCAGACTTGGAAAGACTCGTCCGTACTTTTGTCTCCAGCAGGTTAATACTGTAGAGATTTAAAGCAGCTGCCGTACATTTAGAATGCTGCTGCTCGAGTCCTGACAAGAACCACAAAATATGACCATATTTGTCCAGTTTTCAGGTCACTGCACTGACTTCTTGAATCTCAGAGAGTAGACTTTACAACAGCCTTCCTGGTGTACAAGTCTTGCCATGGTCTTGTCCCACAGTACATATCTGACATGCTAAGAGACATACTGTATGGACCATTTCGAGCTCTGAGAACCTAAGGGAGTGGTCTCTTGCTGGTGCCCAGAGTGAAGACCAAACATGATGAGGCTGCGTTTTAGTTGTATACTCCTAAAAACTGGAAGAGTAATCCTAAAGACGTGAGACAGGCTTCAATGTTGGCAATGTTCAAATCCAGACTGAGAAATGTTTATTTAAATGTACATATGACAACTGAAAGTATTTTATCTATTCTCTAGTGCAGGGATAGGCAAACCACAATGTTGAAAGGGCCATAATGGACCAAAAGTACAAAAAATCAAATCTGTCTGGAGCCGCAAAAAATTAAAAGCCTAAGTGTTATAATGAAGGCAACGCATGATGTAAGTGTCTATATTAGTTGTATTAGCCTACTATCAAAGGCTGGCGCAAATCTTCGTTGACAGAAATCTTGTATTAAAATTTTTATTCGATAAATTTTTTACAACATTGGAAATCATTAGTAAAATGGAGGCTTCTCTCAGAATGACCAAAGGTAGAGATGTGTGTGTCCAAGTTAGAGAAAATATCAGGATGTCGTCTAATGGATTTATTGCAATCTTTACAAGCTGGGTAACGTTTGCTGTAGTCTGGAACAACAAGGCACACAAACAACTATGAGGAATGCAGCCAATATTACATAGAGATAGTGTGTTATGAGACATGCAAATATAAATTAAATACACAGAGGACATAAGTAAAGGAAATTAAATAAGCTCTAATATACCTACGAACGAGGCATAATGATGAAATATGTACATACAGCTAGCCTAAATAGCATTTTAACATCGATTAGATTGCAGTTATGCACTGACAAAATATGCCTGATTAGCACTCCAGCAAATCAATAAAATCAACAAAGTTCACCTTTGTGCATTAACACACAGTAAAAAATGTTTCGTGGACAAAATGATACAAAGAAGGAGTGTCATAAAACACGCCTTTCTGTGGCAATATCGGAGAAAATTGTACATGTAAACGAAAATACGATGAGTTCAAGGATCATTGAAATTAGTAGGACAAAACGGTGCTTGCCAAATACTCATATCAGTGGAGCATGTATAACAAACTGAAAATCTTAATTTCCCCTCGTGGATTATTAAAGTATTTCTGATTCTGGGATTTTTGACAATTATGAATGTTTGTGTCATGTTTGTTCTCCTACAGAAAATATATTAAAACCAGAGATATATTTATTTTCTTCATCTTTTTCAATTTTCACACATCTCTTAAAGAGGTCCAGGTCCATATTATTTTGTTTTTAATTTGAATTATGATTGTTTTATTTTTGCCATCTTGAAATTTTCCGTACAACATTTTATAGGAATGGTACAGCATTTTATAGGAATTGCGCTCTAAAATAAACTTGCCTTGCCTTAATCACATTGTTTGAAAAATCGCTTTTAAAAAGGTAATTAGTTATAGCTACAAAAAAGTAATTGAATTACTGATGGAATTACTCTATAATGAATCTTATGAATTACTAGAAAAAATGATATCTGGCATATGCAGTTGAGCGATGTTTCATGTAAGCAGAGTGTGTGCTTTTAATAGGCGATCACTGTTGCTAGGTGAGGTGTTACATCAGCGAGAGTGACAGACAGAGCAGCATTAGCTCAGGTGTATTTGTTTGCTCTTGTGGGCCAACAGCTCTGATGAATCTTTTCACTGGATTGTGTTAACTCAGGTTAACAAAGAGCTTCCATGGCTGTTTTGTCTCTTCGTCTTCTAACAGAACATTGAGGAATCGCAAGCTTGTCACTGACTTGTTGGTCGTTATTCCCACATATTAGTAGTGTGTTGTTGCCTCCTCCTATTCGATATTAAGTGGTTGTTGCTTTCAGTAGTAAAAATCTACATCCTGCATTGAGTTTCTTCTGATGTGGTCTTGTTGACATACAACCACATCAAACTTCTCGGGTAATGGCGTTGTAACGTGCATCAAAGTAATTAGATTACTCGTTCCTACTAAAAACAACAGCGTTAGCCTTGTGCACCTAACAACAGCCACCCAGAGAAGATGTTTACTGTGTCAAACTGGGCTGCTGAGTGTGAGGTTGCAAATGTTGCTGGCAGGGCAGCTTTATTGGGTCCAGACGGGATCAAGTCAGGATCAGCTCGTGTTCCCGACTCCCTGGGGCGGCGGGCGCGGATTTAAAGTGCTCTTGAGCGCCACATTGCTCACCGTGATGCAAAACTTGCCCGCTTGCGAGAGCTGCTTTCTTGCGACGTGCATCTGAGTGTGTCATCAGTGACAGCGGATCAGAACACTCACAGCGCCTCAGGTACCTGCTGGAATTCTGACACCCCCCTAGATCCCCCCCTCCCGTCTCTTGCCTTGGCTCATTCCCAAGCAACAGATTGCTGCTGTCGCTGGAGTAACGGCTCACAGATGGAGCGGCATCACTTCCTGAGGAGGATGACAGGATCAATCCAGGGGCTCGTTCGCTTGCAGTCAATTAAGCCGTGTTAGTTCTGACAGGAGCCACGGGCCAAATAACAGCCGTCAGCGTCTCGCAGTGAAAATATTGTGACCAAACACGGGGGATGAGAACACGGCGCCGCGTAGCCGACGGGACGGGGGAGGGCTGGGGGAGCGGAGCGCTCCGTGATGCAGAGTGACGGCCGAACCTTAGCAACACTTTAATTAGTTTGAAAACATAAAGCGCCTCGGGTGATTCCATGGAGGCCAAAATGAGCTCTAATCACGACCTTCATCGATTGTGAAAGCCAAATTCAGTCCATCTAATCACTGCAACCTTTATTTTGAAATCCTGCTGCCATGGGCCCCTCCACCATGAAGAAATAATGCAATATGTATTTATCCATCCCTGTATTTATTTTCCAACTTACAAGTCGTGAGGGAAGAAGTCGGAAAGCCCAGAGGTCCTGGCCCTGTTCCAGACGGAGGCATGGGTCTCAAGCCAGCTGTGAGAGGTAATCCCTCCAGCGTGTCTTAGGTCTTGACTTGGACCTCCTCCCAGTCGTGCATGCTGGAGCACCGACAGGGAGGCATCCGAACTTTGCGCACGTCCACCTCAACTGGATGTGTGGGAGCACTAGATCTACTGTGACGGCGCTCCTTGGGGACTGAAGTCCTCGCAGTCAATCTAAGTGTTAGTCCAGCCCCCTGCTGCAAAAACTCATTGTGACCATAAGTGAGAGAAGAGATAGAAGAGTTTTTCAAAATGTTAGGGGCCGTGGCTTTTAGGAGTACTTTTTTACTAGAAGTGATATCAAAAGGGATTGGAGTCTATTTACATTTATTGGTCCATAGACTAGAGAAAGGACGAACAGACGAAAGTCCCAAAGTATTCCAAAGAGGACCATCTTTCCCTAGAGGTCCCATAGGGCTTCAAATAGTCCCAACATCCCAAAGTGCCTAAAATAGCACCGTCTTCCCATTAAAGGTCCCCAAATGGTCTCAAAGTACTCCAAAAGGAACATTTTCCTCTAAAGGTCTGAAAGGGCCTCACATAGTTCCAAGGTCCTAAAGTGCCCAAAATAGGACCATCTTCCCATTAAAGGTCCTTAAACAATCCAAAAGTACCCCAAAATAGACCTTCCCCTAAAAGGTCCCAAAAGGCCCCAAAAATCCGAAGGTCCCACAGTACCCCAAAAAAGACCACCCTCCCCTTAATGGTTCCAAAGGGTCCCCCTCCTCCCAAACAAAATATGGACCTTCTTCCCCAAAAATGTCCCAAAGGGCTCAAAATAGTTCTGAAGTACCAAAAAAAAGTACAATTTTCCCCTAAGGTCTTAAAGGATCCCAAATAGTCCTAAGGTCACAAAGTATCCCAAAGAAGGTCAGTCTTCCCTTAAAGGCTGCAAAGGGCCCCCATATAAGACTCTATTCTCCCTAAAGGTTCCAAAAGAATCAAAATTGTTCCAAAGTAACCAAACAATTAATCATATTTCCCTAATAGTCCCAAGTCCCAGATTACCCCCAAAAGGACCATTGTCCCCCAAAGGTTCCAAAAGACCCCAAATAGTCCCAAGGACCCAATGTCCTTCAAATAGGACCATATTGCCCTTAAAAGTCCATAGGCCGCAAATAGTACAAAAGTAGACCAAAAAAGAGATAGTCTTCCCATTAGGGTCCCAACATACCCCAAAAAATGGACCAACTTTCCATACAGGTCCCAAAGTCCCTTAAAATTACTTTTCCCCCTAAAAGGTCCAAAGGGTCCCAAATCATTCCAAAGTAACCCCCCCCCCCCCGCTAGCCCCCCAAAAGAAACATTTCCCCCTAAAGTTTATAATGTACCCCAAAAAATAATATTTTCCCCTAAGACCCACCAAAAAAGCCACCATCTTCCCATTGAAGGTCCCCAAATAGTTTAAAAGAACCCCCAAAATAGACCTTCTTCCTCTAAAAGGTGTCAAAAGGCCCCAAATAGTCTGATGGTCCCACAGTACCCCATATAGGACCATATTCACCTTAAAGGTCCCAAAGGACCCCAAATAGTCCCAAAGTTCCCCCCTACTCCCAAACAAAAAATGGACAATCTTCCCCTAAAGGTCCCAAAGAGCTCAAAATAGTCTCAAAATACCCATAGGAAGGAACCATCTTCCCCTAAAGGTCCCAAATGATCCCAAAGAGACCTAGGGTCCCGGAGTACGCCCCAAAAATGTCAGTCTTACCATGAAGTTTGCAAAGGGACTCAAATAGTCCCAAGGTCCCCCAAATAGGACCATATTACTCCTAAAGGTCCCAAAGGAATCCAAATAGGCCCAAAGTAATCAAAAAAGGAACCAATTTCCCATAACGGTCTCAAAGGATCCCAAAGAGTCCTAAGGTCCCAAACTTTCCCCAAAAAGGTCAGTCTTCCCTGAAAATTCCCAAAGGTACCCAAATAGTCCCAAGGACCCAAAGCCCCCCAAACAAGGGCCCACCTTCTCAATAAAGGTCCCCAAATAGTTGAAAATGACCCCCAATTATGTCAGTCTTACCATGAAGGTTGTAAAGGGACCCAACCAGTCCCAAGGTCCCCCTAAAGGTCCCAAACAAATTCAAATAGTCTTAAAGTAACCAAAAAATAAATAAAGTTCCCCTAAAGTTCTTAAAGGATCCCAAATAGTCCCAAGGTCCTGCAGTACCCCAACAAGGACCATCTTCCCCTAAAGGTCCCCAAATAGTCCCAAGGACCCATATCCCCCCCAAATAGGAACATCTTCCACTTAAAATCCAAAGGCCGCAAATAGTACCAAAGTACCCCAAAAAATAGATAATCTTCCCCTAAGGGTCTCAACGTACCCCAAAAAAGGTACTAACGTCCCCTAAAGGTCCCAAAGGATCCCAAATAGTCCCAAGGTCCTGGAGTACCCCAAAAAGGATCATCTTCCCTTAAATCTCCCCAAATTGTCCCAATGACCCAAAGGCTTCAAAATAGGACCATCTTCCCCTTCAAAGTCCAAAAGCCGCAAATAGTACCAAAGTACCCCAAAAAAGAGATAATCTTCCCCTAAGGGTCTCAACGTACCCCAAAAAGGGACTAACTTCCCTAAAGGTCCCAAAGCATCCAAAATAGTCCCAACGTCCTGGAGTACCCCCAAAAAGGATCATCTTTACCTAAATCTCCCCAAATTGTCCCAAGGACCCAAAGGCTTCAAAATAGCACCATCTTCCCCCTTCAAGGTCCAAAAGCCGCAGATAGTACCAAAGTACCCCAAAAAAGAGATAATCTTCCCCTAAGAGTCTCAACGTACCCCAAAAAAGGGACTAACGTCCCCTAAAGGTCCCAAAGCATCCAAAATAGCCCCAACGTCTTGGAGTACCCAAAAAAGGATCATCTTCACCTAAGTCTCCCCAAATTGTCCCAAGGACCCAAAGGCTCCAAAATAGGACCATCTTCCCCTTCAAGGTCCAAAAGCCACAAATAGTACCAAAGTACCCCAAAAAAGAGATAATCTTCCCCTAAGGGTCTCAACGTACCCCAAAAAAGGGACTAACGTCCCTTAAAGGTCCCAAACGATCCTAAATAGTCCCAACGTCTTGGAGTACCCCCAAAAAGGATCATCTTCACCTAAATCTCCCCAAATTGTCCCAAAGACCCAAAGGCTTCAAAATAGAACCATCTTCCCCTTCAAGGTCCAAAAGCCGCAAATAGTACCAAAGTACCCCAAAAAGAGATAATCTTCCCTTAAGGGTCTCAACGTACCCCAAAAAAGGGACTAACGTCCCCTAAAAGTCCCAAAGCATCCAAAATAGTCCCAACGTCCTGGAGTACCCCAAAAAGGATCATCTTCACCTAAATCTCCCCAAATTGTCCCAAGGACCCAAAGGCTCCAAAATAGGACCATCTTCCCCTTCAAGGTCCAAAAGCCACAAATAGTACCAAAGTACCCCATAAAAGAGATAATCTTGCTCTATGGGTCTCAACATACCCCAAAAAAGGGACTAACGTCCCTTAAAGGTCCCAAACGGTCCCAAATAGTCCCAACGTCCTGGAGTACCCCCAAAAAGGATAATCTTCACCTAAATCTCCCCAAATGGTCCCAAAGACCCAAAGGCTTCAAAATAGGACCATCTTCCCCTTTAAGGTCCAAAAGCCGCAAATAGTACCAAAGTACCCCAAAAAAGAGATAATCTTCCCCTAAGGGTCTCAACGTACCCCAAAAAAGGGACTAACGTCCTTTAAAGGTCCCAAAGGATCCCAAATAGTTACAAGGTCTGGAGTACCCCCAAAAAGCATCATCTTCCCCTAAATCTCCCCAAATAGTCTCAAGGACCCAAAACACTCCAAATAGGACCATCTTCCCCTCAAAGGTCCAAAGGCCGCAAATAATAATAAGTACCCCAAAAAAGAGAAAATCTTCCCCTAAGGGTCCAAAGGGCCCAAAATAATTTTAAAGTAACGCCCACCCCAAATCTTTTCCCTAAAGATCCCGAAACATTCCAAAAAGGACCATCTCCCCTTAAAGTTCATACTGTACCCCAAAAAAATACTATTTTTCCCAAAGACCCCAAGACCCAGAAGATCCTGTAAAGAGCAAGGGAAGGAGAGACCACACCCAGGGCCTCAAACCGGGGGCTGGCTCCGGGCTCTGGGCCGCCCATGTAGCCAAACTGGGAGACACAGGGTTAACACTGAAACGAGGCCTCATGTTTTTCCTTAATAAGACAAATGACTGTGAAGTGAAGACAATAAAAGCGAGTGAAGCGAAACGGGCCTGCGCGGCGCCACCTACTGAGAGACGAGGTGGAGACGCTGGCTTTGAAGCCTTTGGAAAGACAGTGCAACTCTTTGATTAGGACATGGAGGTGGGTTGCCGTGGGCGATGGACTGAAAACATTTGGCATCTGCTTGCGAGACTCCACACACACACACACACACACACACACACACACACACACACAATCATGTGCACACACACGTGCACGCTCCCTCCCCAGCTGAGGTGGGCTTTACCCCGGGCATCATTACAGACACTACACATCCCTGCTTTGAAGGGTTATCAAGGCTCCTCATTAAAGATGTCCCTGGCTTTCTTAGTGATGTGGGCCTCCACAGGGTCTAATGGAGCCCTTTAATTAGTTTGCAAACTCATTAGAGTGCCGGGCAATTAAATGTCCTTCCTTCCGCATAGTTCACCACAGGACAAAGGTGTCTCGGGGGCTGTCAAGAAAGCCACAGAAGACGACCGCGCAAGTTGACACAAAACGGCCGTCACGTTTTGTGTCAACTTGCTGCTTTTCCTGGAATTTTGCCCATCATCTACAGCAAGGGTGTCCAAACTTTTTGCCATGCATTTGGCGAAAAAATTTGGCCCGCGGCCTAAAGCCGACTGCATGTAAACTAACACACATATAAACATAAAAATACATATATACATATAAATGTACATATACCTATACACATACATACATACATACATATATACATACACATACATATATATACATATATATATACATACATAAATACATGTATAATATATATATATGTATAATATATACATAAATACATACATATATTATATATACATATGTATAATATATATATATATATATAATATACATATACATGTATGTATACTTATAATATAATATATATATATACACATACATATATATATACATACATATATATATATACATATATATATACATACATACATATATACATATATATATATATATATATACATATATACATATACATATATATATATACATATATATATATATATATATATATATATGTATATATATATATATATACATATACATATACATATATATATATATATATACAAACCCTGTTTCCATATGAGTTTGGAAATTGTGTTAGATGTAAATATAAACAAAATACAATGATTTGCAAATCATTTTCAACCCATATTCAGTTGAATATGCTACAAAGACAACATATTTGATGTTAAAACTGATAAACGTTTTTTTTTTGCAAATAATCATTAACTTTAGAATTTGATGCCAGCAACACGTGACAAAGAAGATGGGAAAGGTGGCAATACATACTGATTAAGTTGAGGAATGCTCATTAAACACTTATTTGGAACATCCCACAGGTGTGCAGGCTAATTGGGAACAGGTGGGTGCCATGATTGGGTATAAAAGCAGCTTCCATGAAAAGCTAAGTAATTCACAAACAAAGATGGGGCGAGGGTCACCAATTTGTAAGCAAATTGTCGAACAGTTTTAGAACAACATTTCTCAACGAGCTATTGCAAGGAATTTAGGGATTTTACCATATAGGTCCGTAAAATCATCAAAAGGTTCAGATAATCTAAAGAAATCACTGCACGTAAGCGATGATATTATGGACCTTTGAGCCCTCAGGTGGTACTGCATCAAAAACCGACAGTGTGTAAAGGATATAACCACATGGGCTCAGGAACACTTCATAAACCACTGTCAGTAACTACAGTTGGTTGCTACATCCGTAAGTGCAAGTTAAAACTCTACTATGCAAAGCCAAAGCCTTTTATCAACAACACCAAGGAACGCCACTGGCTTGGCTGGGCCCGAGCTCATCTAAGATGGACTGATGCAAAGTGGAAAAGCGTTCTGTGGTCTGACGAGTTCACATTTCAAATTGTTTTTGGAAACTGTGGAAATTGTGTCCTCCGTAACAACGAGAAAAAGAACAATTCCGATTGTTATAGGTGCAAAGTTCCAAAGCCATCATCTGTGATGGTATGGGGGCGTACTAGTGCCCAAAGTATGGGTAACTTACACATCTGTGAAAGCACCATTAATGCCGACAGGTACATACAGGTTTTGGAGCAAGATATGTTGCCATCCAAGCAAAGTCATCATGGACGCCCCTGCTTATTTCAGCAAAACAATGCCAAGCCAGGTGTTACAACAGCGTTGCTTCTTGGTAAAAGAGTGCGGGTACTAGACTGAAAACAGGGGGAACTTCATTCAAATGGGAAGGTTCCTGTGGTGGAAAAGGGCCTATTGATTAATAATGAACGTATTGTTTCAGAAATTTTTTCCAGTAGTGTCAACCAAGATTCCAAGCCGGTTCACAGATGGTGTACCTAATGAAGTGGCCATTGAGACTACACGGGTTTACTTTTCTTCAATTTGGATTTATCACTTTTGCAGCGTGACGGCCGTCCCCCGAAAAACCCAAAGAAAACAACTCAAGCTCTTCCATGAATTTGCAAGCGTGTTCAAGCTAAAAGAAGCGATTGTTTCGTTTAGCGGCCCAGGGAACGACGGGGGAAGGTGAGGCGAGCTAAGTGGACGCGACGGAGCGGCGGGGGACTATCGGCTGTTAGAGGGCGTCGTCAACATGTGACTCATCCGCGATCCGCCGGATATTTGCAATGACGTCGATCAGACATGTCATGATGCTAGCATGCTAGCCGCCGTCACTAGCCAAGCGGGGCCGACGAGGACGCTTTCCTAAAGCGCAAACCAGTCAATTTGTCATCCCGTGAAGAGGTTGAACCTTTAATTAAAGTGGAGAGCCGCCGCCGCCGCCGTCGGGAATCCCGGCTAAATGTCACATGATAAATAACGGCGGAGGATGTGAAGAGCTCGCTAGGAGCTTCCTTCACTCGGGGGGGATAAAGGTCACACACATTAGCGCGTAACTGCGTATCAATATGTTAAGTAGCTCACTTGTGTACATTGATGAAAGCCGCTGATGGCGAGCGACGATATGATATGCGGGGAGGTTATGTCATATTACGATCATCAAAGACATCGCCATGGACGCCGTTAGCAACGACGGGCTAATCCTTCCACGCGCGTCCTCTTTTTAAATCAGATTCACGATCGTCACCTTTTCTCACACGCGCAAAACTTCCCTCTCGTCTGGTTACATGGTCTCACTATCATTGACACAAATGTACAGGATAGACTTGATGTTATTGCAGTGAAGATGTGAAAAGTCCATGTAAAAAAGGAAACAAAAGACATTGAAAGAGCAGAGGGCTGATGCAACCAGCTGCCACTTCAGCGGTACCATTTCTACATACAGCTACAAAAGTGAAACGACCAAAAAAAAGTTGTAAATAGGGGGGGTTGAACAAAATAGTTAGTTGTAATGATTACTAATCGATTAAAAAATCAATTTAAAAGCCTACTGAAACCCACTACTACCGACCACGCAGTCTGATAGTTTATACATCAATGATGAAATCTTAACATTGCAACACATGCCAATACGGCATTTTTGGTTGACTAAATTGCCATTTTAAATTTCGCGCAAAGTATCCTGTTGAAAACGTCGCGGTATGATGACGCGTGCGCGTGACGTCAAGGATTGTAGCGGACATTTTGTTCCAGCCCGATCCCAGCTATAAGTCGTCTGCTTTAATCGCATAATTACACAGTACTCTGGACATCTGTGTTGCTGAATCATTTGCAAATTGTTCAATTAATAATGGAGACGTCAAAGAAGAAAGATGTAAGTGGGAAGCGGTGTATTGCGGATGCCTTTAGAAACATAAACACAGCCAGGATTTCCTTGTTTACATTCCCGAAGGTGAAGCTTTACTATGGGACAGAGCGGTCAAGCGAACATGGTTCCCTACCACATGTCAACTGGCAGGTTTCGGTGAGAAAATGGTGGTAATAAGTCGGCTCTTACCATAGACATGAGCGGAGCTTGCGTTGTTTCTTGTGCGCCTGTCGAAGAGGCAGCTGCGGACTTTCTTGCCTCCTCCGACCGGCAGCCCCTGAAAGTAGGATGCTTGCACCGTGGAGGTGGGGGAAAAAAAGCTCAGCCCGGCCCCAACGGCTGCCTTCGCTTCGCCTCGTCGAGAAACGTGGCTTCCCTCAGAGACACTGGCGTTCACCACACCCGTGGCCACACCCCTCCGACTTTCAGGTATGACCATATAATCTCACCAAAACACTAGTAACAATAAGGGATATTCCAGAATTATCCTGGTAAATGTGTCTAATAACATCTGAATCGCTCCCACTGCCCATTTTTTTTTCTAGTCCTTCACTCTCACTTTCCTCAACAACAAATCTTTCATCCTTCCTCAAATTAATGGGGAAATCGTCACTTTTTCGGTCCGAATCGCTCTCGCTGCTGGTGGCCATGATTGTAAGCAATGTGAGGATGTGAATAGCTCCACAACCCGTGACGTCACGCGCACATCATCTGCTACTTCCGGTAAAGGCAAGGCTTTTTATTAGCGAACAAAAGTTTCGAACTTTATCGCTGATGTTCTCTACTAAATCCTTTTTGCAAAAATATGGCAATATCGCGAAATGATCAAGTATGACACAAAGAATGGACCTGCTATCCTCGTTTAAATAAGAACATCTAATTTCGGTAGGCCTTTAAAATTTTTTAAATATTTTTAATTCAACCTTTTCCGCCACTCAGACAAATCATCGCGTGATGAGTTTGCCAAGTATTAAAATGAGCTGCATTTCTTTGGAATGAAAGAAACTGCTTTTCTAAATGTGTCCACTGGATGTCACAATTGCAATTCTGTTTGGACTAGCAAGAGGTAGAATGTAAAATGTGGCTGGGCCTCATCTCCTTCGTACCCAAAAGAAACTTAAAACCTGCTGTTTTATGTCTTCTGCTTCAAACACATTGTTATTTGGCACCCTTACACCACTATGTTGTTTCTGTCAAAAACAAGAAAACTTAACACTTTTGAATAGCTTTTACCTCTGTTTCGTACGGTTTGTTGAGTTAGTACCCGATTGATACGTGAACATAACAAAGTGTTGTGTTTTTTGTTGAAGCCCAGAAAAACTGAGTTAAAGTTAGATCCTGGCTTTGTAAATACACTGAGAACAAGTCTAAGCTCATTGTGTTTTTGAAACTGCACCAGTTTCCTCTGAATTTTCAACAAACTTTAAGTGTTTTCTCCAGAGGATTATTTGTGATTTGTACGTTTTTATAATGCGCTTGTTCTATTTTTGGTCGAAGTAGAACAAAGTAAACAACCTGGAGTTGTTTTTATTTTTAAGTTATCACGCCTTGATTTTACCACATGGGAATAGATTTTCCTCCTTGCGCCCCCTGAGCCAAAATGAGTTTGACACCCTGATGTATTTTTGTTTCATCTGACATAACATGGACAAGAATATAAGACATTCTGGAGGAAATATCTGTGGTCAGCTGAAACAAAAATTGAGCCCTTTGGCCACAATACCCAGCAATATGTTTTGAGGAGAAAAGGTGAGGCCTTTAATCCCAGGAGCACCATTCCTACCGTCAAACGTGGTGGTGGTAGTATTATACTCTGGGCCTGTTTTTCTGCCAATGGAACTGGTGCTTTACAAAGAGTAAATGGGACAGTGAAAAAGGAGGATTACCTCCAAATTCTTATACCAAAATGGATACATGGATGATACAGCAGCGGATTGGGATAATGTCATGTGGTCAGATGAAACCAAAATACAACTTTTTGGTATAAACTCAACTCGTCGTGTTTGGAGGAAGAAGAATAACGAGTTGCATCCCAAGAACACCATACCTACTGTGGAGCATGGGGGTTGGAACATCATGCTTTGTGGCTGGGACAGGACGATTGAGCCGTGTTAAGGAAAGAATGAATGGGGCCATGTATCGTGAGATTTTGAGCCAAAACTTCCTTCCATCAGTGAGAGCTTTGAATGGTTGACCAAATACTTATTTTCCACCATAATTTACAAATAAATTCTTTAAAATTCCTACAATGTGAATTCCTGGATTTTTTTTTCACATTCTGTCTCTCACAGTTGAAGTGTACCTATGATGAAAATTACAGACCTCTGTCATCATTTTAAGTGGGAGAACTTGCACAATCGGTGGCTGACTAAATACTTTTTTGCCCCACTGTATATGTAGCTGAGATAGGCGCCAGCGCCCCCCGCGACCCCGAAAGGGAATAAGCGGTAGAAAATGGATGGATGGATATATATACATATATATATATATATATATATATATATATATATATATATATATACACATATATACATATATATATATATATATATATATATATATATATATATATACACATATATACATATATATATATATATATATATATATATATATATATATATATATATATATATATATATATATATACACTGTACATATATAGCAGTCGGCTTCCGGCCTTTGGCCAAATTTTTTCAGCTCAACGCGAACCCCCCAAGTCAAAAAGTTTGGACAACCCTGTTCCAGTCACTTCTATTCGGCCCACGCATGGTCATGTGACCACTTTAAAGGCTGACTTGTGACGGTGGCCGGATCGTTTGGTGTCGTCAGCTGCCGTCGTTTGTCATCTTTTTTTCCCCCTCCCTTCCATAAGCCGCTCGATATCAGCAAATTGAATTACTTTTTTTTCTTTTCCTGCTCTCTCTCCTTGCAAACTTTAGTGAGAAATGATACTTTCCGTGCATGACGAGATCGAGCAGGAGCAGCAAATCAATGAGGAGCAAATGAAAGCAAATTGAATCTATTAACCCCGCCCCCACATCAAATCAATTAATGAGGGGGATGGGGGGGGGGGGGGTGCAAGAGGTGCAGGCTCATTAAGCCTGATGGTGTAAAAAAAATAAAAAACAGCCAACATGACAATACAACGAGTGTCATGTAGCATGGACGCTAACACCTCATTAGCATATGTTTACACACACACAAACATGTACGTGTAAAATATTACATCAAAAATGTACGGGATGTCAAGTTCATGTGACAGCAACAGGTGGCGCTATCACCCTTATCTGAAAGGTGTTTTCATCCAATCGGAGGCCTGAAGAAAGACAACAAAACAAGACAGGGCGGGGGAGGGGATATGTCGTGTCTCGAGCCACCATGAGCAATTAGCGCTAATTAATGGCAGTAATTAACGACACTGGCGGGGGAGAGCAGGTTGATGGAGCTGACCCCGCTGCTTCTTAAGTCAGTCTCCGTGTCCAACATGGCCGTCTCAGCTGATGCCACGCTAACGTTAGCGTTGCCTCCTTTTCCGCGGTGGACGCTGTTACGCCAAATTTCTTCCCCCCTACAAAAACCTTCCCCCCATTTACTTCTGGGGTCATGACTAATACAGACGTTTTGTTAACGCTATATTATAACAATATAACGCTGTATTATAACAATATAACGCTATATTACGTTTTGTTAACGCTTCATTATAAAATTAATTAAAAATTAAAAAAACATTTTACACACACAAGTATAGGATGACGTAAGAGGAAACTAGAGGAAACGTGACCCCAGAAGTAAATGCGTAATCCCATAGCTTGTGTTTGTAAATTTATTTAATTTTTTTTTTATAATATATCGTTAACAAAACGTCTGTATTTTTATTAAATAGTCTTATATTTTTATAATATAGCGTTAACAAAACGTCTGTAATAATCATGACCCCGGAAGTAAATTGGGGGGAAGGTTTGTAGGGGGGAAGAAATTTGGTGTGACAACGCCAACAACAGCCCGCTGCCCCCTGCTGGCGCTGACGTGCAACGTTGCAGTCGTGCAACGACATTGAGTCCAGCGCACACAATAAACAATGTTATTGTTACCGCAGGTGTCTATGAAAAAAAGAATCACATTTAGCTAGTTAGCAATATAAGTCAAAAAATGATTATTGTTTTTTTTGAACATGTAAATATTTTTTCGAGATGGACAATTTCAAATAAAAGTAGTTTCATTTACCGTATTTCCTTGAATTGCCGCCAGGGCGCTAATTATTTTAAAACCTCTTCTCACTCCCACATATGCGGTCCTCTCCAAAGTTTCTCATAGTCATCATTGTCGACGTCCCACTAGGGTGAGTTTTCACTTGCCCTTATGTGGGCCCTACCGAGGATGTCGTTGTGATTTGTGCAGCCCTTTGAGACACTTGTGATTTAGGGCTATATAAATAAACATTGATTGATTGATTGATTGATTACATGGCAATTATAACGCCTCCAAATGTTTGAGTTTGAGTTTATGCAAGCATACAACATAATACATCACAAATTCCAGTTTCTCTTTTCAACATGTTCGAAAAGGAGTAGGAAGAAGCAGAGCTTATTTAATCCTACCCCTTTTCTTTTACATAACAGTTGCTTAAACTTGTGTTCACTTCCTGTTCTCAAAGTCTTCATAATGTACTCCATAAGTGATCACAATACAAATAAATAAATAAATAAATAATTGTTGAAGTAAGTTTTATTCCATACGATGAGAAAAGTAAGATTATTTTGAGAATGAAAGAATGAATGGATGAATAAATTCAGAATGTTTATTATGGTTCTTCTTTTTTGTACTTTGTAAACACTTTAAGTTTGAAGAGTTTAATGTGTTAATGAAAACTACAACTAAGATGCACGCTACAATCAAACATCCGGTGCGTAATAAATACTTACAGTATTAACACTTTAGGGCGCAACAAAAGATTACAGTCGGCAAAGACTGAACTGACTCGACAACACACCACAAGCTATACAATACTGCCACCTAACATCTTGTACTGTAATTGCGACTTATTTGTGCAGCCCTTTGAGACACTAGTGATTTAGGGCTATATAAGTAAACATTGATTGATTGATTGATTGATGTCCAAATGAGACTCAGAAATGTGATAATAAAACACTCGATATTGGTTATAATAATCAGCTAGCTTTTCATTTTAAAAACAAAATATATCACCAAAAAATAAGTGATATTTATTAACACAAACAAAAGTACTGAAAATTGGTACCGTTGACTAGCGGGGATTTGGGTATCGTATAGGCTCAAATTTGTACCACCTGTAGTTATAGGAAGATGTTACTGAGCGTGCTCACTGATCAGATTGCAAATGATTTTGGGATTTGTTTGTGTCCAGCATGATTTAAAGGTTTTTAAATACTGTAATATGGTGGAGTGCATCCATCAACACATTTTCTCACAGAAGTACAGGAACGTCAACAAAACTCTTTTGTCCCTACGATGATGATTTATGAGCTAAACCAGCTTTTCATCAACATATGACATGTGACAAATATTCTCTTTTTGGCGAAAAATATGTTTGTTTCAATGTCAATATTGAATAGCATCAGGGGGTGTCCTCATCCAAAATAAAGAAAAAGTATGATGATATCAGTTTGCATGTAAACTTTGTGATATCACGTGCGATACAAGCAGTCCTGCGGCTTGTTTACCTGTGTGTGATATCATGTGGGATACAAGCAGTCCTGCAGCGTGTTTGTTTGTGTGTGATATCATGTGCGTTACAAGCAGTCCTGCAGCGTGTTTACTTGTGTGTGATGTCATGTGCGATACAAACAGTCCTGCAGCGTGTTTACTTGTGTGTGATGTCATGTGCGATACAAACAGTCCTGCAGCGTGTTTACTTGTGTGTGATGTCATGTGCGATACAAGCAGTCCTGCAGCGTGTTTACTTGTGTGTGATATCATGTGCGATACAAGCAGTCCTGCAGCGTGTTTACTAGTGTGTGACATCATGTGCAGTACAAGCAATTCTGCAGCGTGTTTACTTGTGTGGGATATCATGTGCGATACAGGCAATTCTGCAGTGTGTTTACTTATGTGGGATATCATGTGCGATACAAGCAGTCCTGCGACTTTTTTACTTGTGTGATGTCATGTCAAATACAATATGTGTTTCCATGTGTGTGATATGTGTGATACAAGAAGTCCTGCAGCATGTTTACTTATGTCTGACATCATGTGCGATACAAGCAGTCCTGCAGACGGTTTGCTTGTGTGCGATATAATGTGCGATGCAAGCAGCCGTGCAGACAGCCAGTTAATATCTCAATGTCTTCCAATAAGCACACAATTTCTTCTATTTTAGTCAAGTCATTTTAAAAAAGGTAAACATGCTCGGATTTAGGCTACTAGGAGCTAGCAACTACACAACAACTAAGCACACAATAGCACACAAGCTAGACACATGTAATAATAATTGAACAATAAAACAGCACAATTGTCAATATAAACAAGTATCAAATAATCATCCATGCACACTAGACTCCAAAACAGAAGCAGACCACAATGTATGCAGTAACAAACGTGTCCGCATCATACAACTTAATACGTCATGTGACCACGAGATGTCACCAAAACTGCTGCTCCACTTCAATTTAAAGACAGCATAAATCCAATCCAGATGTCTAATAACAAAAAAGGTTAGCGTTTTTTATTCCTACCATTGTTCTCTGACTCATTTCACTTGATCAAACCTTTTCTAGGATCCACAATACTAAATAATACAAGTATGGATGACTCCTGCTGACATCGTATCGGATCAAGATCGTTATCGGCCGATACTCAAGTCTCCAATTGGCAGAAACATTTTAGATCAGATTAGATTAGATTAGATAGTACTTTATTTATTCCTTCAGGAAAATTAAAATGTTCAGCACAATCCCATTCAAGATCAGACAAACGTTACAGGGAGACAGAACAGGATCGCTAACGGGTCTGTCGGCTTCCGGCGCCCCTTTCAAAAAAGGTGAGATACAGGTAAACAAGTGGGGGGAATGGGAGAAAAATATAGAAGATTAAAATACAATAAAATATAATAAAAAAATTGGTCTAAGCCTGGGCCCTGGAGAGGGGGTCCAGACTGAGGCCAAGGGTATGTATATTATAAAAAAAAACTTTCTGTTCTCTGAGTTCCCAGTGAACAGTTTGTTGCAGCAAACCAAAGGCTTGGAAATTCCGCTGTGTATGATGGGAGGAGACGGGAGGAGTTATCTGTTTTGATCCAAGACCTGCCCAAGCTCGATCCAGGACCAGTCGAAGCCCGAGGCATCTTTTTCTTTTGTGTTAATGTGACGGAAAACAATGGCTGTTTACATACCCCCCATTACTTTAGAAACAGCTGTTATGTAAAAAAAGAAAGTCCAAATAAAAAGAGGTGGCGCACAATCTTGAGCCAAAGCATGCTGAGACACTGTATAAGGGTACAATGTCCGGGCATCTCTCCTCAAATTGAGCCAAATTGAATTCTGTCTCTGTTTATTTCCTTGCTTCTTGTCTCGTTTAATAGATGTAATTAGTGTCTGAACCTGACAATATTGATATTGTGTATCGGAAGTTAAAATGCACCCTTTATTAGCACCAACAGGAATATTATATTATATTGATATTACAATATAGTGTGCATTGAAACAGCTGGCAGGTGGTGCACTAACCCCTCTTTGACCATCCTGGCCAGGAAGCGCTCAGACGGGCTCCTACGAGGCAAAATAAGAGTGCTGCTTCTCCAGGTGAGGTTGCAGCGATGCTATCACGAAGGTGTCGGTGCCAGAAAGCGGATTAGCGTGGCGAGATAAGGCGGCGTAATTAGGCTTTTGTGCGCGTGCAGGATGAACAGGAAGTGAAGGAGCGACTGAATAACGAGCGCCAGCAAACACTAATAGGACATATCTGAAGTGCAGGCAAATAAATGGTGTCATAGATCACCTCTTTAACCCGCTTTAATCACGCCGCTCTAATTGTATTAGCGCTTATCAGGCCTTTTATGGCGGCGCTCATTGCACATTCCTGTCCGGCCTCGCGCTGATACCAGGGGCGTGGCGCTCGCTCAGTCATCGGCGTCCCTGCCAAGTCCCGCTTGTCGGGGTGCAGTCAAACATGACCTCGACAAAGTACAACGTGTTGCTGCCAAAAACAAGTGACGCAGTGAAAGCTCGTGTCCGGTCAGGCTTTTGTTTTGAAACGTACGCCAACAGAGAAGTCAGAAAGCGGTCACTTCAATTGGGCACACTTAGCATGTTAGCATGGGTCCACTTCAGGAAGTCCAGACAAATCCAAAGAAAAAACATCAATGATATGTGACTTCTGTTAGAATAACTATATATAAGTTATCACACAACTCTTAAGATTAAAGGCACATAACTTGTTATTTTCCACTGCAAGAGAAAAGTGCCTCGCTGCCGCGGTTTGTGTCTTACAGCCTGCTGACCGCCAAGGACGGACTTCAAGTACCTCAATAGTGACAAAGCAGAGACAGGGCAAAATTACGAGGCTCAGCACATTTCCATTCTGCATAATCACGTTCTGTGACTACTGGGGCTGCTTGCATACCCCTCCCTTTAGAAGCAGCCTCAGCGATGTAAACTAGGGAACTCCTGAATAAAATGGGGAGCAGGGGGCTGTACCTCAGAGCGTGGTGGGAGTCTGGAACTGAGTGTGCAGCCCTATACTTTTCTCCTCATGAGCAACATTTTAATCTGTCTGCTTGATTCCTTGCTTCTTGTCCTGTTTAATAGATTGTTCGGTGCATAAACCTGACAACTTATCTGTCAATTGGTGGCACTTTTCTGAGCATCCTAAAGGGGGCGCCAAGTCCTACCAAAGTCGTAATTAACCACACTGAAAATTTAGCAGATAGTGTTTTATTTTGGTGAATAATTAATAATTCCTAATCATTGCTACTCGGAATGAATAACTACCGTTTAATCATTTTACTGCTGTGAAGACGCTATGCTGCAAGTAGCAACATTAGCATTGGATTTATAGTTGACCTTGGTAACCAAACAGCAATATTAGGATTATGTTGCTAACCAAATAGCAACATTAGCATTGGGTGAATAGTTCTCAAGGCCTACCGAATAACAACAGCAACATTGTTTATGATGTTAACCAAGTAGCAACAAGTGCATTGGTTCAATAGTTGACTTTCCTAACCAAATGGCAATATTAGCATTTTGTTGCTAACTAAGTAGCAACTTTAACATTATAACGCTAACCAAGTAGCAACAACAGTAGTGGGTGAGTGACTCATTCACAATGCAAACCAAGTAGCAACATTAGCATTGGGCAGATGGTTCACAATGTTAATTAAATAGCAACAGTAACATTGGCTAAATACTTTGATCTTAACAAGGTAGAAACATGAACATAATAATGCTAACCAAGTAGCAACATTAGCATTGGGTGAATAGTTCACAATGCTCACCAAATAGGAACAGTAACATTGGTTATGATGCTAACCATGTAGCATTTTTAGCATTATGATGACAACCAAGTAGCAACATTAGCCTTGCGTTAATAGTTCACAATGCTCACTAAATAGCAACAGTAACCTCATTTATGATGCTAACCAAATGGCAACATTAACCTTGTTTATGATGCTAACCAGGCAGCAACATTAGCATTGCGTTAATAGTTCACAATGCTCACCAAATAGCAACAGTAACCTTGTTTATAATGCCAACCAAGTAGCAACATTAGCATTGGGTAAATATTTCACAATGCTCACCAAATAGCAACAGTAATCTTGCTAGCCAAGTAGCAACACTAGCATTGGGTGAATATTTCACAATAGTCACCAACTAGTAACATTGTTTATGATGCTAACCAAGTAGCAACATTAGCATTAGGATGCTATCCAAGTAGCAACATTAGTATTGGGTGAATAGTTTAAAGTGCTCACCAAAAAGCAACAGTAACATTGGTTATGATGCTAAACATGTGGCATTTTTAGCATTGTGATGACAACCAGGTAGCAACATAAGCCCTGGGTGAATGGTTCACAATGCTCACCAATTAACAACAGTAACATTGTTTATGATGCTAACCAAGTAGCAGCGTTAGCTTTATGACGCTAACCAAGTAGCAACATTACCATTGGGTGAATAGTTCACAATGCTCCCCAAGTAGCAACAGTTAACATTGGTTATGATGCTAAACATGTAGAATTTTTAGCATTATGACAACCACGTAGCAACATTAACGTTGGATGAATCCTTCACAATGCTCACCAAATAGCAACAGTAAACTTGTTTATGATGCTAACCGGGTAGCAACATTAGGATTGGGTGATTAGTTCACAACGCTCATCAAATAGCAACAGTAACATTGTTTATGATGTCAACCAGGTAGCATTATTAGCATTATGATGCTGACCAGGTAGCAACATTAGCATTGGGTGATCAATCAATCAATCAATCAATGTTTATTTATATAGCCCCAAATCACAAATGTCTCAAAGGACTGCACAAATCATTACGACTACAACATCCTCGGAAGAACCCACAAAAGGGCAAGGAAAACTCACACCCAGTGGGCAGGGAGAATTCACATCCAGTGGGACGCCAGTGACAATGCTGACTATGAGAAACCTTGGAGAGGACCTCAGATGTGGGCAACCCCCCCCCTCTAGGGGACCGAAAGCAATGGATGTCGAGCGGGTCTAACATGATACTGTGAAAGTTCAATCCATAGTGGCTCCAACACAGCCGCGAGAGTTCAGTTCAAGCGGATCCAAGACAGCAGCGAGAGTCCCGTCCACAGGAAACCATCTCAAGCGGATCAGCAGCGTAGAGATGTCCCCAACCGATACAGGCGAGCGGTCCATCCTGGGTCCCGACGAGCGGTCCATCCTGGGTCTCGACTCTGGACAGCCAGTACTTCATCCATGGTCATCGGACCGGACCCCCTCCACAAGGGAGGGGGGGACATAGGAGAAAGAAAATAAGCGGCAGATCAACTGGTCTAAAAAGGAGGTCTATTTAAAGGCTATAGTATACAGATGAGTTTTAAGGTGAGACTTAAATGCTTCTACTGAGGTAGCATCTCGAACTGTTACCGGGAGGGCATTCCAGAGTACTGGAGCCCGAACGGAAAACGCTCTATAGCCCGCAGACTTTTTTGGGGCTCTAGGAATCACTAATAAGCCGGAGTCTTTTGAACGCAGATTTCTTGCCGGGACATACAGTACAATACAATCGGCAAGATAGGATGGAGCTAGACCGTGTAGTATTTTATACGTAAGTAGTAAAACCTTAAAGTCACATCTTAAGTGCACAGGAAGCCAGTGCAGGTGAGCCAGTACAGGCGTAATATGATCAAACTTTCTTGTTCTTGTCAAAAGTCTAGCAGCCGCATTTTGTACCAACTGTAATCTTTTAATGCTAGACATGGGGAGACCCGAAAATATAACGTTACAGTAATCGAGACGAGACGTAACAAACGCATGGATAATGATCTCGGCGTCTTTAGTGGACAAAATGGAGCGAATTTTTGCGAAATTACGGAGATGAAAGAAGGCCGTTTTAGTAACACTTTTAATGTGTGACTCAAAGGAGAGAGTTGGGTCGAAGATAATACCCAGATTTTTTACAGAGTCACCTTGTTTTATTATTTGGTTGTCAAATGTTAAAGTTGTATTATTAAATAGAGGTCGGTGTCTAGCAGGACCGATAATCAGCATTTCCGTTTTTTTGGCATTAAGTTGCAAAAAGTTAGCGGACATCCATTGTTTAATTTCATTAAGACACGCTTCCAACTGACTACAGTCCGGCGTGTTGGTCAGCTTTAGGGGCATGTAGAGTTGGGTGTCATCAGCATAACAGTGAAAGCTAATACCGTATTTGCGTATGACGTCACCCAGCGGCAGCATGTAGATGCTGAAGAGTACAGGGCCAAGGACCGAACCCTGGGGAACTCCACACGTTACCTTAAAATAGTCCGAGGTCACACTGTTATAGGAGACGCACTGCATCCTATCAGTAAGATAAGAGTTAAACCATGACAGGGCTGAGTCTGACATACCAATTCGTATTTTGATACGCTCTAATAAAATATTATGATCGACGGTATCGAAAGCAGCGCTAAGATCGAGGAGCAGCAACATAGATGGCGCATAAGAGTCCATCGTTAGCAATAGATCATTAGTCAATTTTGCGAGGGCTGTCTCAGTCGAGTGATTTGCCCTGAAACCGGATTGAAAGGTTTCACATAGATTGTTAAACGCTAAGTGCTCATTTAGCTGCTCTGCAACAATTTTTTCGAGGATTTTCGAAATAAAGGGAAGGTGAGACACCGGTCGGTAGTTTACCATGAGGTCAGGATCGAGGTTAGGTCTTTTAAGGAGAGGATGAATAACCGCTTTTTTGAATGCAACGGGTACAGTGCCCGAGGAAAGTGATACGTTTATAATATTTAGCACTGATGGACCTAATAATACAAAAAGCTCCTTAATAAGTTTCCCAGGAAGTGGGTCAAGTAAACATGTTGTTTGTTTTATTCCATTTACACGTTGTAACAATCCTTCTAATGTTATTTCATCAAAACGAGAGAAACTATTTTGGATATTAGCAGTATCCGCCGTATATACAATCGTATCTGTTACTATAACCCTGTTGTAGCTGGGACGCATTGTCTTTAATCTCCTTTCTAATAAGTTCAATTTTCTTATTAAAGAACTTCATAAAGTCATTTGCCGAATGGGTGGAGCTACTGGAAGGAGTCCCTTGTTGGGTTAACGATGCTACTGTACTAAACAAAAATTTTGGATCGTTTTTATTAATGCGGATGAGATTTGAGTAATAATTAGTTTTAGCTAAGGTAAGCATGCGTTTATAAGTTATTAAACTATCACTCCATGCTTGATGGTGCACCTCAAGTTTAGTCGTGCGCCATTTGCGTTCCAGCTTTCTACATAATAATTTCTGAGCTCTAGTTTCTTCAGTAAACCATGGCGTACGCCTTTTTGGAGCCTTTTTTAACTTCAGCGGTGCTATACTATCAATGGTTTCGCGCAGGGCGTTGTTAAAGTTGTTAGTGAGGTTATCAATAGACCCCACATACTTTGGGAACGGTGCCATTACCGAGGGCAGTAGGTCCGCAAGAGTCGTCGTTGTGGCAGCATTAATGCTGCGGCTGCTATAGCAGTTATTATTATTATTAGCTTGCCGAACATGAGTCTGAACTTCGAATTTTATAAGGTAATGATTGGACATTACTTTAGTATACGGGAGTATCATAACTTTGGAAACGGTGATACCTCTGACAAGCACTAGGTCTATCGTATTACCGCTGCGATGCGTCGGTTCATTTATTATTTGTGTAAGACCACAGCTATCAATTATAGTCTAGAGCGCCACGCACGGTGGGTCCAATGGGGTATTCATATGGATATTAAAGTCCCCCTTTATAATTATATTATCGGCGTGCGTCACTAGATCAGCAAGAAACTCTGAGAATTCACTAATAAAGTCCGAATAGGGCCCTGGGGGGCGGTAGATAACGGCCAGGCACAGAGGCAGAGGTGTGGCAGACTTCATAGAAAGCACCTCAAACGATTTATATTTATTATTTAAGTTAGGACTAAAGTTAAAGTTTTCGTTGTATATTAGTGCGACACCCCCTCCCCTTTTGAGGTGATGGGCAATATGCGCATTCGTATAGTTAGGAGGGGATGCCTCATTTATCGCTGGTTTAAGCCAGGTTTCGCTAAGACCGATGACGTTAAGGTTGTTGTCTCTAATGACCTCATTGACTAATAACGTTTTGGGAGACAAAGATCTGATGTTTAGAAAGCCCATATTATAGGTAGTGGGCTGTTTTAAGGAGTTGTTGATAAAATTATCCGTAGTAGCAATATTAATAATGTTGCGTTTATTATGCGCAGTGTACTTAAAATAATTACGACCATATCTAGGAATTGATATGACGGGAATTTTCAGATTGTCTACTTGGCGCTGCAATAAACTGAACGCATCATAATTTGCCACCTCAGTAGAACGCATGTCTAACTCTGACGTAGTCATAGACACAGTAGAAAAAACATTTTGTGAGTTGTGTATTATTCTACGAAAATTGCTATGTGTACAGGGATCATCCAGCCTGGCGCTGGCTAGTTCTAGCTTAACTGACTCCATACCCAGGCTAGCAGGCTCTGTAATTGGCTGTGACCGGGCTTGCTCTAGTGCAGTTAGTCAAATGTGGCTCAATGCGAAGTCTATGTTCCGAGACAAGAGGATAGCGCCTTCCTGGTTAGGGTGAAGGCCGTCTCTCCTCAGCAAGCCAGGTTTGCCCCAGAAAGAGGTTCACAATGCTCACTAAATAGCAACAATAACATTGTTTATGATGTTAACCAGGTAGCAATATTAGCAATATGATGCTAAGCAGGTAGCAACATTAGCATTGTGTGAAAAGTTCACAACGCTCACCAAATAGCAACAGTAACATTGTTTATGATGTTAACCAGGTAGCAATATTAGCATTATGATGCTAACCAGGTAGCAACATTAGCATTGGCTGATTAGTTCACAATGCTCACCAAAAAGCAACGGTAACATCGTTTATGATGTTAACCATGTAGCAATATTAGCAATATGATGCTAAGCAGGTAACAACATTAGCATTGTGTGAAAAGTTCACAATGCTCACCAAGTAGCAACAGTTAACATTGGTTATGATGCTAAACATGTAGCATTTTTAGCATTATGATGACAACCAGGTAGCAACAGTAGCGTTGGGCGAATCTGTCACAATGCTCACCAAATAGCAACAGTAACCTTGGGTATGATGCTAACCAGGTAGCAACATTAGCAGTGGGTGATTAGTTCACAATGCTCACCAAATATAAACAGTAACATTGTTTATGATGTTAACCAGGTAGCAATTTCAGCATTATGAGGCTAACCAGGTAGCAACATTAGCATTATGATGCTAACCAGGCAACAACATTAGCATTGGGTGATTAGTTCACAATGCTCACCAAATAGCAACAGTAACATTGTTTATAATGTTAGCCAGGTAGCAACATTAGCATTATGATGCTAAGCAGGTAGCAACATTAGCATTGGGTGAAAAGTTCACAATGCTCACCAAGTAGCACCAGTTAACATTGGTTATGATGCTAAACATGTAGCATTTTTAGCATTATGATGAGAACCAGGTAGCAACATTAGCGTTGGGTGAATCTTTCACAATGCTCACCAAATAGCAACAGTAACCTTGTTTATGATGCTAACCAGGTAGCAACATTAGCATTGGGTGATTAGTTCTCAATGCTCACCAAATAGCAACAGTAATATTGTTTATAATGCTAACCAGGTAGCAAAATTAGCATTATGATGCTAAACAGGTAGCAACATTAGCATTGGGTGAAAAGTTCACAATGCTCACCAAATAGCAACAGTAACATTATTTATGATGTTAACCAGGTAGCAATATCAGCAGTATGATGCTAAGCAGGTAGCAATATTAGCATTGGGTGAAAAGTTCACAATGCTCGCCAAGTAGCAACAGTTAACATTGGTTATGATGTTAAACATGTAGCATTTTTAGCATTATGATGACAACCAGGTAGCAACATTAGCGTTGGGTGAATTTTTCACAAAGCTCACCAAATAGCAACAGTAACCTTGTTTATGATGCTAACCAGGTAGCAACATTAGCATTGGGTGATTAGTTCACAATGCTCACCAAATAGAAACAGTAACATTGTTTATGATGTTAACCAGGTAGCAATATTAGCATTATGATGCTAACCAGGTAGCAACATTAGCATTGGGTGATGAGTTCACAATGCTCACCAAATAGCAACAGTAACATTGTTTATGATGTTTACCAGGTAGCAATATTAGCAATATAATGCTAAGCAGGTAGCAACATTAACATTGGGTGAAAAGTTCACAATGCTCACCAAGTAGCAACAGTTAACATTGGTCATG
Organism: Nerophis ophidion; assembly: GCF_033978795.1. Lineage (NCBI taxonomy): Eukaryota > Metazoa > Chordata > Actinopteri > Syngnathiformes > Syngnathidae > Nerophis > Nerophis ophidion. The sequence continues at coordinate 23,358,043 of NC_084617.1, forward strand.
ATGCTAAACATGTAGCATTTTTAGCATTATGATGACAACCAGGTAGCAACAATAGCGTTGGGTGAATCTGTCACAATGCTCACCAAATAGCAACAGTAACCTTGTTTATGATGCTAACCAGGTAGCAACATTAGCATTGGGTGATTAGTTCACAATGCACACCAAATAGAAACAGTAACATTGTTTATGATGCTAACCAGGTAGCAACATTAGCAATATGATGCTAACCAGGTAGCAACATTAGCATTATGATGCTAACCAGGCAGCAACATTAGCATTATGATGCTAAACAGGCAGCGACATTAGCATTGGGTGATTAGTTCACAATGCTCACCAAATAGCACCAGTAACATTGTTTATAATGCTAACCAGGTAGCAACATTAGCATTATGATGCTAACCAGGTAGCAACATTAGCATTGGGTGATGAGTTCACAATGCTCACCAAATAGCAACAGTAACCTTGTTTATGATGCTAAGCAGGTAGCAAAATTACCATTATGATGCTAAGCAGGTAGCAACATTAGCGTTGGGTGAATAGTTCAGGCTGCGAAACAGAAGACATGGTGACATAAAAGTGTGGAGAAACTATGAAATCTTGAAAAGGATAAAACAACGACTTTCACACTTTGTTTTTTTAGCTTCCTGCAACGTGACAAAAAGTTGTGTGCAGGAACCTTGAAGGCGTTCAAAGCATGCGTTGCGTTGCGCGAGCGTCCAAACGGCGGCGTTCACCTTCTTCCCACCGCACCCTCAGGCGCTCGCTAAGATCCGCAGGAAGTGAGAGCGTTTTGCCGCCAGCGTCAAAAATCCCGAGATTCAAGCGAGCGACTCCGGGAGACGGAGGACGAGCGACGTGAAGGTTTGATTGACAGCCTTTCAGCGCAAGGTCACTCATCCTTTATTTATTTGGCTTTTTTTGTGATCCACGCCGTGTGTTTAATGAAATGAATTATGAATGGCGGACACTTCTCTCAGGTGTCGACATCAGACCAGGACGCCTTCAAGAGCGGCGTGGATTAAACGCTGCAAGGTCGAAACCACCTTGGGTCTGAAGACGAGCGAACACCTGTGTCAAGTTGGTCTCCTTATCACTGCAAATATTAAAATAACACCGACATTCCTTTCACATGGTTTTATATGCGCCGTTGTAGTTGTGAAATGTGTTCTTACATACATTTTCTGACTGGTGATGTCATCCACCCTTACCTTGTCAACATCTACACAAACGTGACACATAGGTTTGTGCTGCAAAATGGTTTTGTCTTAGTTTTTATGTTGTTTTGTACTTATGTTATTAAGGTGTAATCAACGTGTTAATAATAGCCAGCGCTGCCCCCCCACACACCTTGTCAAAATATCCCCAAGCTTGTTCTACTCGTTTGTGCTACATTTGTGCTGCACATTTGTTTTGTCTTAGTTTTTATGTTGTCGTTTTTCTAGTTATGTTATTTACGTGTAATTAACGTGTTATTAATAGCCACCCCCCCCTTGTCAAAAACTCCCCAAATTTGTCCTACTAGTTTGTGCTATATTTGTGCTGCAAATTTGTTTTGTCTTAGTTTTTATGTTGTCGTTTTTCTAGTTATTTACGTGTAATTAATAGCCACCCCCCCTTGTCAAAAACTCACCAAATTTGTTCTACTAGTTTGTGCTATATTTGTGCTGCAAATTTGTTTTGTCTTAGTTTTTATGTTGTCATTTTTCTAGTTAGGTTATTAACGTGTAATTAACGTGTTATCAATGGCCAGCCTCCCCCCCTTGTCAAAATCTCCCCAAACTTGTTCTACTAGTTTGTGCTAAATTTGTGCTGCAAATTTGTTTTGTCTTGTCTTTAATGTTGTCGTTTTATAGTTATGGTATTAATGTGTAATTAACGTGTTATTCATAACGAGTCCCTGCCCACCTTGTCAAAATCAACCCAAACTTGACACATTTGTTTGTGCTACATTTGTGCTGCAAAATTGTTTTGTCTTAGTTTTTATGTTGTTTTATAGTTATGTTATTAACGTGTAATTTACATATTATTAATAGCCATCCCCGCATGCCTCACCTTGTCAAAATCTCTCCAAGCTTGTTCTTCTCGTTTGTGCTACATTTGTGCTGCAAAGTTTTTTTGTCTTAGTTTTTAATGTTGTCGTTTTTTATAATTATGTTATTAACGTGTAATTAACACGTTATTCGTGGCGAGCGCCCTCCCCGCACCTTGTCCAAATCTCCTCAAACGTGCTCTACTTGTTTGTGCTACATTTGTGCTGCAAATGTGTTTTGTCTTAGGTTTTATGTTGTTGTTTTATAGTTATGGTATTAACGTGTAAATAACCTGTTATTCATAACCAACCCCCCCAACCCTTGTGAAAATCAACCCAAACTTGACACATTTGTTTGTGCTACATTTGTGCTGCAAAATTGTTGTCTTAGTTAGTATATTGTTTTGTAGTTATTTTATCAACGTGTAATTAACGTGTTAATAATAGCAGCCCCCACACCTCCTACCTTGTCAAAATCACCCCAAACGTGTTCTACTAGTTTGTGCTACACTTGTGCTGCAAATTAGTTTTGTCTTAGTTTTTATGTTGTCGTTTTGTATAGTTATCTTATTAACGTGTAATTAACGTGTTATTAGTGGCAAAGTGCCCTCCCCCACGCCTTGTCAAAATCACCCCAAACGTATTCTTCTAGTTTGTGCTACATTTGTGCTGCAAATTTGTTTTGTCTTGTTTTTATGTTGTCGTTTTATAGGTGTGGTATTAACGTGTAATCTACGTGTTATTCATAACGAGCCCCTCCAAAACCTTGTCAAAATCTCCCCAAACTTTTTCTACTCGTTTGTGCTACATTTGTGCTGCAAATTTGTTTTGTCTTAGGTTTTATGTTGTTGTTTTATAGTTTTGGTATTAACATGTAATTAACGTGTCATTAATAGCCAGCACCGCCCTCCCTGCCTTGTCTAAATCTCCCAAAACTTGTTCTACTAGTTTGTTATTCATAAAGAGCGCCTCCCCACCTTGTCAAAATCAACCCAAACTTGACACATTTGTTTGTGCTACATTTGTGCTGCAAAATTGTTTTGTCTTAGTTTTTATGTTGTTCAATAGTTATGTTAACGTGTAATTAACGTGTTATTAATGGCCAGCCCCCACACCCCCACCTTGTCAAAATCTCCCCAAACTTGTTCTACTCGTTTGTGCTACATTTGTGCTGCAAATTTGTTTTGTCTTAGGTTTTATGTTGTTGTTTTATAGTTATGTTATTAACGTGTAATTAACTTATTAATGGCCAGCCCCCAAACCCCCACCTTGTCAAAATCTCCCCAAACTTGTTCTATTCGTTTGTGCTACATTTGTGCTGCAAATTTGTTTTGTATTAGGTTTTATCTTGTTGTTTTATTGTTATGGTATTAACGTGTAATTAACGTGTTATTCTTAACCGCCCCACCACCTTGTCAAAATCAACCCAAACTTGACACATTTGTTTGTGCTACATTTGTGCTGCAAAATTGTTTTGTTTAAGTTTTTATGTTGTCGTTTTTATAATTATGTTATTAACGTGTTATTAATAGCCAGCCCACCCCCCCTTGTCAAAATCTCCCCAAACGTGTGCTACTCCTTTGTGCTACATTTGTGCTGCTGATTTGTTTTGTCTTAGTTTTTATGTTGTCGTTTTTATAGTTATGTTATTAACATGTAATTAACGTGTTATTAATAGCCGGGTTATGAATAATTAATTACACGTTATTAACAAAAACTATAAAACTTTGATAGCATAAAATAAGAGACAACATTTTGCAGCACAAATGTTTGGGACAAGTTTAGGTAGATTTAGACAAGGTTGGAGGGGGCTGAATGACATCACTAGTCAAAAATGTATTTTAAAATAACTTGAAAACCCTAAGGGCACAAACCAACATTTTTACGGCACAAAAGTAGCACAAACGAGCAGTAGTGTTATTCGAAGGGGGACAACTTCACACAAATCTAGCGAACGTATGGTGGAGGCCGACTGCACACGTCACCTGACTTCCTGTCTATTACTTCCTGTTTTGTTTCTTATTCTGCTAACAAACCAGACAAAGCCAAAGGAAAACATGTCCAATATCGTATCATGACACGTCATCCACTATTTGTCCTCAAACACACACACACACAAACACAAACACACACACACACACAGTTTCATGCACACCAACCGGGGACAAACCCAGCAGGATGTCACTTGGCCCCGTCAGCGTTTAACCAGCAACAACAATTACTTCCCAAAAAACCTACACAAAGCGGCGACAGGCAACGTATCGGCAAAGTGCGTGGCCATGGCGACCAACATCCTCCCAAACTAAAGACACGCCGAGTGGCATTTAGGGAACAAGTGAAGCTGCTTGTGGGGGCAGCAGACATAACGAGCTGGCACATAACGAGGCTGCGTGTCAACAACAACATTGTGTTGATGTCACGATGGAGTTCCGACCTGCGCACCATTGTTAAAGCGCCGACTCCACGCTCCTACTATTCATGCACGCTAGTGTAGTGCATCAATCTTCCGAGCGTCACCACATGGTGCATTTCTCACACCAAACACTGCTGGCGTTCATTAAGAACATTTTCACAAGAAAAGCACGTTTAGCATCTTTTAACATATTCATGAGTGTTTTTTTTGTTGTTGTTGTTGTTGTTGTTGCTCCTGCTGAGCCTTCCTGTACTTCAACTTAGTGTGTTTTTTAGCGTTTGAGCTTAGGGCTGGCCCATATAATTATACATATATATATATATATATATATATATATATATATATATATATATATATATATATATATATATATATATATATATATATACAGGCCCCGCTCCAAACTGTTCCCACAACGATGAGAGCATGGAATTGTCCAAAATATTTTGGTATCCTGGACCATTCAAAGTTCCTTTCACTGGAACTAAGGGGCCAAGCCCAACTCCAGGAAAACAACCCCACACCATAATTCCTCCACCAAATTTCACACTCGGCACAATGCAGTCCAAAATGTAGCCTTCTCCTGGCAACCTCCAAACCCAGACTCGGCCATCAGATGTCCAAATGGAAAAGCATGATTCATCACTCCAGAAAACTTGTCTCCACTGCTCTAGAGTCCAGTGGCGACGTGCTTTACACCACTGCATCCGATGTTTTGCATTGGACTTGGTGATGGAAACCCATTCCATGAAACTCTCTGCGTACTGTATGTGGGCTAATTGGAAAGTCACGTGAAGTTTGGAGCTCTGTAGAAACTGACTGCAGAAAGTCGGCGACCTCTTTGCACTATACGCTACTGATCCCTTTCTGTCAGTTTACGTGGCCTACCATTTGGTGGCTGAGTTGCTGTTGTTCCCAAACTCTTCCATTTTTTTTTATAATAAAGCAGAAAGTTGACTTTGGAATATTTAGGAGCAAGGAAATTTCACGACTGGATTTGTTGCACAGGTGGCATCCTATGACAGTTGCACGCTGGAAATCACTGAGAGCGGCCCATTCTTTCACAAATGTTTGTAGAAACAGTCTCCATGTCTAAGTGCTTGATTTTATACACAGGGCTAAGTGATTAGGACACCTGGTTCTCATCATTTGGATGGGTTGCCAAATAATTTTGGCAATATAGTGTATGTCACAATAGACATGTAGTCGATACCAATAAAAATAGTGTTTGATAAAACGTTGGCTGACTTGTTTTTCTTCTTCGTCGAGAGGCAGCGGAAATTTAAGAAGATAAAACAAACTTTATACAGCACATTTTCATACACAGCCAAGTGGCAAACAAAATGCTGTACAAAACAAAACAGAAGAGGAGAAGAAAACACACATGCACTATTGACAATAACAAAGCACAAACAAAACAAGGGATGGCATGGAAGATGAGAAAAAAATATTGCAGGACTGCTTGTATCGCACATGATATCTCTCACACACACACAAGCAAACACGCCAAAGTACTGCTTGTATCGCTCATGGTGTGACATATAAAAGTTAACACACCACATAACTGCTTGTATTGCACATTGTAACACAAGTAAACATGCCGGAGGACTGCTTGTATTGCACACGATATCACACCCAAATAAAAATGTTGCAGGATTGCTTATATCGCACATGATATCTCACACAAGTTAACACACCACAGAACTTCTTGTATCCCACATTGTAACACAAGTACACACGTCGCAGGACTGCTTGTATCGCACACTGTATCACACACAAGTAAACACTGCGAGACCTTTTGTATCGCACGTTATATAAGTATATATGTTGCAGGACTGCTTGTATCGCACACTGTATCACACACAAGTAAACACTGCGAGACCTTTTGTATCGCACGTTATATAAGTATATATGTTGCAGGACTGCTTGTATCGCACATGATATCACACACATGTAATCAAGCTGTGGGACTACTTGTATCACATACAATTATAAATGCTGCAAGACTGCTTGTATCGCACATCATATCTTACACAAGTAAAGATACAGGTACAGAAATAAACACAAAAGTCTGGCTATAAGAATAAATTACACAAGTAAAGATGTCACAGGACTGCTTGTATCACTAATGGTGTGACACACAAAAGTAAACGCACCGCAGAACTGCTTGTATCGCACAAGGTATCACACAAACACGCCGTAGGACTGCTTGTATTGCACATGATATCACACAAGTAAACACGCCGCAGGACTGCTTGTATCACAAATATTATCTCACACAAGTAAGGGTACAGGTATGGAAATAAACACGTGTCTGCTATGAGAATAACAAACTGCACAAGTAAAGATGTTGCAGGACTGCTTGTATCGCACATTGTATCACACACAAGTATACATGCTGTAGGACTGCTTGTAACAAGTAAACACGCCGCAGGACTGCTTGTATGACACATGATATCTCACACAAGTAAAGATACAGGTAAGGAAATTAACATGTCTGGCTATAAGAATAACAAACTGCACAAGAAAAGATCTTGCAGGACTGCTTGTATCGCACATTATATCACACACAAGACAAAACGTCACAGGACTGCTTGTATCGCACACGATATCACACACAAGTAAACACGTCACAGGACTGGTTGTATCGCACATGATATCTCACACAAGATACAGGTAAGGAAATTAACACACATCTGGAAATAAGAATAACAAACTGCACAAGAAAAGATCCTGCAGGACTGCTTGAATCGCACATTATATCACACACAAGACAAAACGTCACAGGAATGCTTGTATCGCACACGATATCACACACAAGTAAACACGCTACAGGCCTGCTTGTATCGCACATTATGTCTCACACAAGCAAAGATACAGGTAAGGAAATTAACATGTCTGGCTATAAGAATAACAAACTGCACAAGTAAATATTTTGCAGGACTACTTGTATCGCACATGATATCTCACATAAGTAAAGACACAGGTAAGGAAAATAAACATCTGGCTATAAAAATAACAAAATGCACAAGACCTTATAGGACCGCTTGTATCGCACATGACATCACACACAAGTAAACACGTCACAGGACTGCTTGTATCGTACATGATATCTCACACAAGTAAAAATACAGGTAAGGAAATCAATACACGTCTGGCTACAAGAATAACAAACTGCACAAGAAAAGATCTTGCAGGACTGCTTGTATCGAACATTATATCACACACAAGACAAAACGTCACAGGACTGCTTGTATCGCACACGATATCACACACAAGTAAACACGCTGCAGGCCTGCTTGTATCGCACATTATTTCTCACACAAGTAAAGATACAGGTAAGGAAATCAATATACGTCTGGCTACAAAAATAACAAACTGCACAAGAAAAGATCTTGCAGGACTGCTTGTATCGAACATCATATCACACACAAGACAAAACGTCACAGGACTGCTTGTATCGCACACGATATCACACACAAGTAAACACGCTGCAGGCCTGCTTGTATCGCACATTATGTCTCACAAAGTAAAGATACAGGTAAGGAATTTAACACACATCTAGCTATAAGAATACCAAACTGCACAAGCAAAGATCTTGCAGGACTGCTTGTATTGCACATGATATCACACAAAACGTCACAGGACTGCTTGTATCGCACATGATATTACACAAGTAAAGACGCTGCAGGACTGCTTGTATCGCACATGATATTACACACAAGTAAACACGCTGCAGGCCTGCTTGTATCGCACTTTATGTCTCACAAGTAAAGATACAAGTAAGGAAATCAACACACGTCTGGCTATAAAAATAACAAACTGAACAAGTAGTGAAGTGAATTAGTGAATTATATTTATATAGCGCATTTTCTCTAGTGACTCAAAGCGCTTTACATAGTGAAACCCAATATCTAAGTTACATTTAAACCAGTGTGGGTTGCACTGGGAGCAGTTGGGTAAAGTGTCTTGCCCAAGGACACAACGGCAGTGACTAGGTTGGCGGAAGCGGGAATCAAACCTGCAACCCTCAAGTTGCTGACACGGCCGCTCTACCAACAGAGCTAGATCTTGCAGGACTGCTTGTATCGCACATGATATGTCACACAAGTAAAGCTCAATCAATCAATCGATCAATCAATGTTTATTTATATCTCCCTAAATCACAAGTGTTTCAAAGGGCTGCACAAACCACCCCAGTGGGGTGAGTTTTTACAGTACAGGTAAGGAAATCAACACACGTCTGGCTATAAGAATAACAAACTGCATAAGTAAAGATCTTGCAGGACTGCTTGTATCGCACATGATATAGATAGATAGGTCTGTTTTGTCATTGCACAAGTACAAGGAACGTTTTATATCACACACAAGTAAATGCACTGCAGGACTGCTTGTATCGCACATGATATCACACAAGTAAATGCGCTGCAGGACTGCTTGTATCGCACATGATATCACACACAAGTAAACACGTCACAGGACTGCTTGTACTGTACATGATATCTCACACAAGTAAAGATACAGGTAAGGAAATCAACACACGTCTGGTACAAGCAAGCAAAGATCTTGCAGGACTGCTTGTATCACACATATCACACACAAGACAAAACGTCACAGGACTGCTTGTATCGCACACGATATCACACACAAGTAAACACGCTGCAGGCCAGCTCGTATCGCACATTGTGTCTCACACAAGTAAAGATACATGTAAGGAAATAACAGACGTCTGGCTATAAGAAAAACAAACTGCACAAGTAAAGATCTTGCAGGAGTGCTTCTATCGCACATGATATCACACACAAGTAAAGCTCAATCAATCAATCGATCAATCAATGTTTATTTATATCGCCCTAAATCACAAGTATCTCAAAGGGCTGCACAAACCACCACGACATCCTCGGTAGAGCCCACATAAGAGCAAGGAAAAACTCACCCCAGTGGGGTGAGTTTTTACAGTACAGGTAAGGAAATCAACACACGTCTGGCTATAAGAATAACAAACTGCACAAATAAAGATCTTGCAGGACTGCTTGTATCGCACATGATATAGATAGGTCTATTTTGTCATTGCACAAGTACAAGGAAAGTTTGTATATCACACACAAGTAAAAGCGCTGCAGGACTGCTTGTATCGCACATGATATCACACACAAGTAAATGCGCTGCAGGACTGCTTACCATGAATTGATTAACGTGGACCCAGACTTAAACAAGTTTAAAAACTTATTCGGGTGTTACCATTTAGTGGTCAATTGTACGGAATATTAGATTAGATTAGATTAGATAGTACTTTATTTATTCCGTCAGGAGAGTTCCTTCAGGAAAATTAAAATTTTCAGCACAATCCCATTCAAGATCAGACAAACATTACAGGGAGACAGAACAGGATCGCTGACGGGTCTGCCGGCTTCCAGCGCCCCTTACAAAAAAGAAGACATACAGGTAAACAAGGGGCGGGGGGGGTTGGGGGGGGGAGAAAAGAATAGAAGATTAAAATAAAATTTAAAAAATCGGTCTTAGCCTGGGCCCTGCACAAGTAAAGATCTTGTACTGAACTGTGCAATCTACTAATAAAAATATCAATCAATCAACCAATCAATTGTATCGCACATGATATCACACACAAGTAAACGCGCTGCAGGACTGCTTGTATCGCACATGATATCACACACAAGTAAATGCGCTGCAGGACTGCTTGTATCCCCCATGATATCACACACAAGTAAACGCGCTGCAGGACTGCTTGTATCGCACATGATATCACCCACAAGGAAACGCGCCGCAGGACTGCTTGTATCGCACATATCACATCACACATGCAAACTGATAGTTTTTTGATATCGAACTAATATCCATATGGGATCAGAACAACCCTAGCAAAGCATGAAGTGACCCAGGCAGGCCACTAGTTGGCGACGTCACCAAGGAAGAGAAGAAGACAATGTTCACGTGTCAAGTATAGAATGTTTAAGGTCTGCAACTCTTTGCCAACTCCTTGTCGTCGTTGAGCAGACTTCCCGCGGGCTGAAGGTGATGAACTTTTATCTGATGAAGGTGCTTGCCGTCTGATAATGTGCGGCAGTCAATCTGCACCGTCGGCCATAAAAGAGAAATAAAGCCGTAAAGCGCCGCTCGGAGGTGACCTTTATTTTGACGAGGTGCGATGTGACACGCTGCAAATTAGGCAACATCAACACTCCCCGGATTCACCCCGCCGGCGCCGAGGATCGACCTCCAAGCGGCGAACGACGCCGGTGCTCTTACGGCGAACAGGCGCTAACGAGTGGAGCCGCAGAGGTTGGTGCTTATCGCCCGACATCAAGTCACCTTGTTCTTCCGCTGGCGTCCAAATCAAGAGCGGCGCCATCTCAAACTGAACACCATTAAAGCCTCAATCTATGGCGCCGTGTCCTGCATGCTAATTGACCGTCGGTGCGGCGTGCACGTGAGGCGTCGGGAGTGTTGAGAGGACTACGGAGTGCAGTGCACAGAGGAGGACAGGAAGGAGCGTTTTATCGGTTTGGAGGGAAAAGGTGACGCTATTGACACTTGGCGGCCCGACTAAGCCACTTCACGCCCCGATCGATGGCGGGGCCGCTGCCCGACAAGAGCCCTGCTCCTTCCTGTGCTTACTTTCTGCCGCCTGAGTGGACTTGTGCTGTATCTTCAGTCCACGGCTCGATAAAACCTGGGACTGCTGACTCAGCAAACAGACGGGAGTTTCTGACTATAGGAGGACACCTTTTAGGTGTTTTTTTACGTTGTTCAGAAGTCCAGCTGAAGAACTTCCCGCTTCAAGACCACCCAATCATAATCGCAAATTAAAGATGCCAATGTCGTCATGCTAGCATTTTTACGTTAGCAAATGAGTCTGAGGTCCCCGGCTACAAAATTTAGCAAAAAGGGTTTGCACGCTAGTGTTGAAATGGCAGCAATCTAAGATTAGAATGCTAACAGCTAACATGTGTCACGTACCAAGTTAAATGACCCCGAGATGTACGATTGTTAACATGGTAATGTTAGCATGATAGCATTAGCATGTTAACAGTTGGCGTGTGCCAACTACCAAGTGATAAAACTCTGAGGTTAGTCGAACACCTCAAAATTGGCCAATAAAGTTAGTATGCTAACAAAAACCAGGTTATTTGCCTGATAACATGCTAGCATGCTGACAGTTAGCAAATGAGTCTGGGGTGCACGGCTACAAAAAATGAGCGAAAAGCGTTTGCACGCTAGTGTTGAAATGGCAGCATTCTAAGGTTAGCATACTAACAGCTAACATGTGTCAAGTACCAAGTTAAATAACCCTGAGATGTACAATTGTTAACATGGTAATGTTAGCATACTACCTGTACTGGCCAATTCTGTAGTCTTTCGCCTTAGAGTATTATCCCTTAGTAGTTGGCACATGCCATGTGTTAACATGCTAATGTTAGCATGCTAGCACGTTACAATTGCGTGATAGTTCATATAACCTGTTTTTGGTAGGTTTACTTTTTTAGCCAATTTTGTAGTCGTACACATCTCTAAAAGGTTAGTCGTACGCCTCAGAATTGGCCAATAAAGTTAGTATGCTAACAAAAACCAGGTTATATTGCTGATAACATGCTAGCATGCTGACAGTTAGCAAATGACTGAGGTGCCCGGCTACAAAACTTAGCAGAAAGGGTTTGCACGCTAGTGTTGAAATGGCAGCATTCTAAGGATAGCATGCTAACAGCTAACATGTGTCAAGTACCAAGTTAAATAACCCTGAGATGTAGAATGTTTAACATGGTAATGTTAGCATACTAACTGTATTGGCCAATTCTGTAGTCTTTCGCCTCAGAGTATTATCCCTTAGTAGTTGGCATGTGCCATGTGTTAACATGCTAATGTTAGCATGCTAGCACGTTACAATTGCGTGCTAGTTCATATAACCTGTTTTTTGTTAGGTTTACTTTTTTAGCCAATTTTGTAGTCGTACACATCTCTAAAGGTTAGTCGTACGCCTCAGAATTGGCCAATAAAGTTAGTATGCTAACAAAAACCAGGTTATATTGCTGATAACATGCTAGCATGCTAACAGTTAGCAAATGACTGAGGTGCCCGGCTACAAAACTTAGCAGAAAGGGTTTGCACGCTAGTGTTGAAATGGCAGCATTCTAAGGATAGCATGCTAACAGCTAACATGTGTCACATACCAAGTTAAATGACCCCGAGATGTACGATTGTTAACATGGTAATGTTAGCATGCTAGTATTAGCATGTTAACAGTTGGCGTGTGCCAACTACCAAGTGATAAAACTCTGAGGTTAGTCGTACACCTCAGAATTGGCCAATAAAGTTAGAATGCTAACAAAAACCAGGTTATATGACTGAGCACGCGACTGTTAATATGCTAGCATGCTAACAGATAGCAAATGAGTCTGAGGTCCCCAGCTACAAAAATTAGCAGAAAGGGTTTGGACGCTAGTGTCGAAATGGCAGCATTCTAAGGTTAGCATGCTAACAGTTAACATGTGTCAAGACCCAAGCTAATGAAGTACGGTTGCAAAATTCACAGTACTGTTAACATGCTAGCATTAACATGCTAACAGTTAAGGTGTCAACTAACAAGTTTTTTTGGCTGATGTGTTCGACTACAAAATTGGCTAGAAAAGTTAACCAGCTAACAAAAAACAGGTTATATGACTGAGCATGCAATTGTTAACATGCTAACATGCTAAAATTAGCATATTAACAGTTGGCGTGTGCCAACTACCAAGTGATAAAACTCTGAGGTTAGTCGTACACCTCAGAATTGGCCAATAAAGTTAGTATGCTAACAGTTAACATGTGTCAAGTACCAAGGTAAATGACCTCGAGATGTACGATTGTTAACATGGTAATGGTAGCATGCTAGCATTAACATGTTAACAGTTGGCGTGTGCCAACTACCAAGTGATACAACTCTGAAGTTAGTCGTACACCTCAGAGTTGGCCAATAAAGTTAATATAACAAAAAACAGGGTATATGGATGATAACATGCTAGCATGCAAACAGTTAGCAAATGAGTCTGAGGTGCCCAGCTACAACAATTAGCAAAAGTGGTTTGCACGCTAGTGTTGAAATGGTAGCATTCTAACGTTAGCATGCTAACAGTTAAAGTGTCAAATACCAAGTTAATGATGTACATTTTCAAAAATGACAGTACTGTTAACATGCTAGCATTAGCACGTTAACACTTAACGTGTGTCAACTAACGAGTTTTATGGCTGATGTGTTCGACTACAAAATTGGCTAGAAAAGTTAACCAGCTAACAAAAAACAGGTTATATGACTGAGCACGCAATTGCTAACATGCTAGCATGCTAACATTAGCATGTTAACAGTTGCCGTGTGCCAACTACTATGTGATAAAACTCTGAGGTTAGTCGTACACCTCAGAATTGGCCAATAAAGTTAGTATGCTAACAAAAAACAGGTTATATGACTGAGCACGCGACTGTTAACATGCTAGCATGTTAAAGGTTACCAAATAAGACTGAGGTCCCTGGCTACAAAAATTTGCAAAAAGGGTTTGGACGCTAGTGTTGAAATGGCAGTATTCTAAGGTTAGCATGCTAACAGTTAACATGTGTCAAGTACCAAGTTAAATGACCCCGAGCTGTATGATTGTTAACATGGTAATGTTAGCATCCTAGCATGTCAACAGTTGGCTTGTGCATTAAAATGTTAGCATGTGTAAACTGCCAAGTAATATGAGGTGTACGCCTGTAAAATCGGCCCCCGAAAAAGTTACCATGTTAAGAGTAGCCTGTTAACAGTTAGCATGTCTCAAGTGGCAAGTTAAATGACTATGATGTATGGTTGCAAAATTAGCAAAAAAACATTTGCATGCTATTGCTAATGAGCTAGCATGATAACTTTAGGGCAAGGCAAGTTTATTTATAGATAATGATTCCTACACAAGGCAATTCATCGCTGACATGCTAATAGTTAACATGTTTCTACTACCAAATTAAATGACTGAGGTATACAACTACAAAACTGGCTAAAAAAAGTTAGTATGCTAGCATGCTTGCATCAAAATGTTAGCAATTACCATGTGTAAACTACCAAGTAATATGAGGTGAACGGCTGTAAAATCGGCCCCAAAAAAGTTAGCATGTTGAGCTTACCATGCTAACAGTTAGCATGTGTCAAGTGGAAAGTTAAATGACTATGATGTATGGTTGCAATATTAGCAGAAAAAAAATAGCACAAGCTAGCATGATAACGTTAGAGCAAGGCAAATGTATTTATAGATCATGATTCGTACACAAGGCAATTCATCGTTGGCATGCTAACAGCTAACATGTCTCCACTCCTAAGTTACATGACTGAGGTGTACAGGTGCTTAATTGGCTAAAGAGTTTGCATGCTAATGTTAACATGCTAACAGCTAACATTTTTCCACTCCTAAGTTATAAGACTCTGAGGTGTACAGCTGCAAAATTGGCTAAATGGTTTGCATGCTAATGTTAACATGCTAACAGCTAAAATGTTTCCACTCCTAAGTTACATGACTGAGGTGTACAGCTGCTAAATTGGACCGAAAGTTTGCATGCTAATGTTAGCATGCTAACAAATAACATGTTTCCACTCCTAGGTTACATGACTGAGGTGTAAAGGTGCTAAATTGGCCAAAAAGTTTGCATGCTAATGTTAGCATGCTAACAGCTAACATGTTTTTACTCCTAAGTTACATGACTGAGGTGTACGGGTGCTAAATTGGCTAAAAAGTTTGAATGCTAATGTTAACATGCTAACAGCTAAAATGTTTCCACTCCTAAGTTACATGACTGAGGTGTACGGGTGCTAAATTGGCTAAAAATTCTGCATGCTAATGTTAACATGCATAACATGTTTTCACTCTTAAGTTACATGACTGAGGTGTACAGCTGCAAAATTGGCTAAAATTGTTGCATGCTATTGTTAGCATGCTAACAGCTAACATGTTTCCACTACTAAGTTACAAGACTCTGAGGTGCACAGCTGCAAAATTGGCTAGATGGTTTGCATGCTAATGTTAACATTCTAACAGCTAACATGTTTCCACTTCTAAGTTACATGACTGAGGTGTACATCTGCTAAGTTGGCCAAAAAGTTTACATGCTAATGTTAGCATATTAACAGCTAACATGTTTCCACACCTAAGTTACAAACCCCGTTTCAATACGAGTTGGGAAATTGTGTTAGATGTAAATATAAACGGAATACAATGATTTGCAAATCCTTTTCAACCCATATTCAATTAAATGCACTACAAAGACAAAATATTTTATGTTCAAACTCATAAACTTTATTTTTTTTTGCAAATAATAGTTAACTTAGAATTTCGTGGCTGCAACACGTGCCAAAGTAGTTGGGAAAGGGCATGTTCACCACTGTGTTACATCACCTTTTCTTTTAACAACACTCAATAAACGTTTGGGAACTGAGGAAACTAATTGTGGAAGCTTTGAAAGTGGAATTATTTCCCATTCTTGTTTTATGTAGAGCTTCAGTTGTTCAACAGTCCGCGGTCTCCGCTGTCCTATTTTACGCTTCATAATGCCCCACACGTTTTCAATGGGAGACAGGTCTGGACTGCAGGCGGGCCAGGAAAGTACCCGCACACTTTTTTTTTACAAAGCCACGCTGTTGTTACACTTGTCTTGCTGAAATAGGCATGGTAACGTTGCTTGGATGACAACACATTTTGTTCCAAAACCTGTATATACCTTTCAGCATTAATGGTGCCTTAACAGATGTGTAAGTTACCCATGCCTTGGGCACTAATACACCCCCATACCATTACAGATGCTGGCTTTTCAACTTTGCGCCTATAAAAATCCGAATGGTTATTTTACTCTTTGTTCTGGAGGACACCACGTCCTCTGTTTCCAAATATAATTTGAAATGTGGACGCGTCAGACCACAGAACGCTTTTCCACTTTGCATCAGTCCCTCTTAGATGAGCTCAGGCCCAGCGAAGCCAGCGGCGTTCCTTGGTGTTGTTGATAAATGGGTTTGGCTTTGCATAGCAGAGTTTTAACTTGCACTTACAGACGTAGCAACCAATTGTAGTTACTGACAGTGGTTTTATGAAGTGTTCCTGAGCCCATTTGGTGATATCCTTTACACACTGATGTCGGTTTTTGATGCAGTACCGCCTGAGGGATCATAAGTTCGTAATATCATTGCTTACGTGCAGTGATTTCTCCAGATTCCCTGAACTTTTTGATGATTTTACGGACCGTAGATGGTAAAATCCCTAAATTCCTTGCAATAGCTCGTTGAGAAATGTTGTTCTAAAACTATTGGACAATTTGCTTACAAATTGGTGATCCTTAACCCATCCTTGTTTGTGAATTACTTAGCATTTCATGGAAGCTGCTTTTATACCAACTCATGGCACCCACCTGTTCCCAATTAGCCTGCACACCTGTGGGATGTTCCATTTAAGTGTTTGATGAGCATTCCTCAACTTTACCAGTATTAATTGCCACCTTTCCCAACTTCTTTGTCACGTGTTGCTGGCATCAAATTCTAAAGTTAATGATCATTTGCAAAAAAGAAAATGTTTCTCAGTTTGAACATCAAATATATTGTCTTTGTAGCATATTCAACTGAACATGGGCTGAAAAGGATTTGCAAATCATTGTATTCCGTTTATATGTACGTCTAACACAATTTCCCAACTCATATGGAAACGGGGTTTGTACATGACTGAGGTGTGCAGGTGCTGAATTGGCCAAAAAGTTTGCATGCTACTGTTAACATGCTAACGACTAGAAAGTGTCAACGCTCCCATTGCTCCAAAACACCATCAGGCCGCCTTTGCTGCCTAATAAGATGTTGTTGTTTTTTTGCACTAATTTTTTTTTCTTATCAGCTGGAATCTTTCCGGAAGGCATTGAGAATTCCCCTCGCCGCCGGCGGGACACCTGGACTGATGTGATCGGGACGTCCCATGTGAGCGATCGCCGCCTTTAGATGAGCGGCGCTCCCTCTAAAAGCCTTCAGCAGAGCATCCATCTCATCCACCTTGCACGCTTCCTTTAAGGCTGCCCCGCAAGGTCCCGTCAGCGAGCGGGGGGGGGGGTTCAAGGGCGAAATAAATCAGCCGTGACACGTCCCCCCCGTCGCCACGTGGGCCGCGGAGGTGCGCTGTAGGTGGCAGAAACTCCGCTTGAGAGGCGCCTTTGTGCGTGAGGTGGGATCACATCAACAGCCTGACTCATTACATTAATAGCAGAGGTGACAACATGAATGATGTCACCGCTGCAGCAGGGGGCAGCGGGGGCGCGGCAGACTGACGCATAAATCATTAAATGTCCATATGACAAGCACAAATATGCACGTCGGAAGAATCGAACATCGACGAAACATCGGCATGCAAAGCTAACGTCGGCTGGAGGAAGCGTTTACAAGAAGTATTTATTATTATTAAGGTTTATTTGAAATAGGGACAGATACAAAAAACTTAAGACATCTGAAACAGTTATCCAATGTATGCATCATAGTGTTTGTAGCCAAAGCTAATTTACAACACTTGTCCCCAACAACAACAACAACAACAACAACACAGATCCAACATCATTAAAACAGGAAAATAAAAATAATAAGGCAAAAATTAGTCGATAATAATAATAATATAAATAATTAAGGGTGTAACGGTACATGTATTTGTATTGAACCGTTTCAGTACGGGTGTTTCGGTTCAGTGCGGAGGAATACTGAACGAGTTCAACACGTACATATGAAGTAGCCGCCTATGCTAAAGTCTTAACAAGCTGCTCCGCCCCGTTCTGCCTCTGTGTCTGTACACAGCACCCTGCATTGTCCCGCCCACACAACCATCTGATTGATTACATACAAAGCCAATCAGCAATGCGTATTCAGAGCGCATGTCGTCAGGGCTTCAGTGTCGATGTCGAGCAGATAGGTGTTTAGCAGGGGAGCATCTCACTCTCTCCAAATTATATTCGAAGTCAACTACTTTCTAAACATCATTAAGAGCCCGTTGACCTTCTACAAACAAACTGCAGCTCAGCTCACTCGCAGTCCTGGCTTTAGGTGAAGTCTAGTTAGCTTTTAGCGAAACGTTAACTCATTTTGCGGTGTGCGTGTGTTACGGACAGTGTTGATTGAGGTGTGTTGAAGCAGCAAAAAAGGACATCATATTAAATGAAGAGTTTCTGTCTCTGATATTGTATAAAAGAATTTAAGTGCATCATAAAGCCTACATCAACTCCATGGTGGTCAGAGATGAATTTTCAGCTATAGTTACATTAATCATTAGTAATGTAGCAGCCTAGTTTTGAATGGCAGGGTCCCTGCTATCACATATTGATAAAAATATAACATTTACATAATAAAAGTCAACTACAGGCTTCCCCAATGCTGTAATAAATTAAGCATGAGGAGTTGACTTGAAACTGTTTAATGTTGCACTTTTTATATGTAGAAGAAAAGTTGTGTCATTTTATTTCATCTAAGCAACAACTTGAAGCAGTTTCATGTGGATTAACGTGGGCACAATTATTATAGTGTTCCCAATGTTAAAAGGATCAAGCCATTGTTTACAAATTTGGTAAATAAATACCCAAAAAATGTATATTTTGTAGCTGAGATAGGCGCCAGCGCCCCCCGCGACCCCGAAAGGGAATAAGCGGTAGGAAATGGATGGATGGATGTATATTTTGTTGTTTTCTTACTCTACCGAAAATTAACCGAACCGTGACCTCTAAACCGAGGTACATACCGAACCGAAATTTTTGTTTACCGTTACACCCCTAGATATAATACGGACAAAGTGCAAACAAGAGAAAAGCCAATAATAATAATAACAACACAAAGTGCAGACTAGATAAAAAACAATTAGTAAAAATGTGTAAAAACTAAACATGGGAACACGATTGCTGCTCAACTAGCTATAATTGTGTTTGTTTTTTGAAAGTGACAAGTGCAGATACACTTTTTGAAGTGTCAGGTAAAGAGTTCCATAGTTGTGATCCTTTTATTGAAAAGGCAGTCTGGGTAAAAGATGTCCTACGGAATGGAACGCAACAGTTGCCTTTTGACATTGCTCTGGTGGTAGATCTGGTACCACTTTGCAGTCTTGTACGTGCCTTGCAGAGCAATTGGGGAGCAGAGTTATCCAAGCATTTAAAAAACAGTTTGACTGTATGTAACAAAATAAAATTGGTAAAACTCAAAGTATTGTATTTGGTTAAAATTTGGCAATGATGATATCGTATATTCTTCTTGTCTAGGACTTTCAAGGCGTGGTTATAAAGACACTCATGGTCTTGACTACAACAGGGGTGTCCAAACTTTTTCCACAGAGGGCCGCACACGGAAAAATTTAAGCATCCAGGGGCCATTTTGATATTTTTCATTTTCAAACCATAACAAAATATATGGATTTTTTTTTTTTTTTATCCTTACAGTTCCTGGGGAGCATAGAGGGTCTCAGTCACTAAAATGTTAAAAATAAGTCAAATTATTATTTTTTTTTATTTTTATTTAATGCTTACAGTAAATCTCTATGTCAACTTTACGTTGATATAAAGTAAAACAAATAAGGTTTTAATGCCTTTTCTGTCAAAGAAAACTTTGTTTTTTATAGTGAAACTGTAATATGCAGTATTTAGATGGATAAATAGATAGATACAGAGGGGCAAAAAAGTATTTAGTCAGCCACCGATTGTGCAAGTTCTCCCACTTAAAATGATGACAGAGGTCTGTCATTTTCATCATAGGTACACTTCAACTGTGAGAGACAGAATGTGAAAAAAAAATCCAGGAATTCACATTGTAGGAATTTCAAAGAATTTGTTTGTAAATTATGGTGGAAAATAAGTATTTGGTCAACCATTCAAAGCTGTCACTGATCGAAGGAGGTTTTGGCTCAAAATCTCACGATACTTATTTTCCAGCATAATTTACAAACAAATTATTTGAAATTCCTACAATGTGAATTCCTGGATTTTTTTTTTCCACATTCCGTCTCTCACAGTTGAAGTGTACCTATGATGAAAATTAAAGACCTCTGTCATCATTTTAAGTGGGAGAATTTGCACAATCGGTGGCTGACTAAATACTTTTTTGCCCCACTGTAGATAGTGCTTTATTGATTCCTACAGGAAAGTTCCATTATTTAGCAATTAAAGCCCTCAAAGATCAATAATGCAGGACGCCATTGATTTTAATTATTTAATATTTTGGAGTAATCAGAGTGAAAAGTTAAATAAAATCCTACTAAACATATTCGACATCCGAAAAGTTCCCCACTGATAAAGTGATGCATTTTTATAATTTTTTTTTTACTTTTAACACTTAAATTTCAAGATGAACTTCCGATATATCTGTTGATTTTAAGTTTGACCTATTATGTTTGTTTTATGCTCTTTTGTCAAAACTTTGATGTTTTTATATGGTAACCACACATTATATGCAATATTTTTTCCACATAAAACATTTTAAAGTTATAATTCATTATAACAGATTTTTTGTCCTTTTTTTTTTTAGCAATGGAAAAAAAAGAAAATAAAAAAGAATTAAAAAAACTGCCTGCATGGCAGCTTTGTGTCAAACTTGCCACTTTTTCTCATTAGATTTCACCTCATTACACTTTTTTAAAAAGTTTTTATTTTTATTTTCGCAGAATGTGTGGCGGGCCGGTAAACGATTAGCTGCGGGCCAAAAATGGCCCCCAGGCCGCAGTTTGGACAGCCCTATACTACAAGAAGCAAGCATGCAAAGCTAGTCTAGGCTAATATTTATGTTTACAAAAAGTGATTAAACTACAAGACGTTAGCATGAAAATCTAGTGTGGGTTAATGTTAGCGTTTACAAGAAGTAATTAACATACTACAAGAAGCTAGCATGCGATGCGAGTCTAGGCTAATGTTGGTGTTTACAAAAAGTAATTAAACTACCATATGTTAGCATGCAAAGTTAGCGTGGGCTAAAGTTAGCGTTTAAAAGACATAGTTAACATATTAAAAGAAGCTAGCATGTAAAGCTAGTCCAGGCTAATATTGGTGTTTACAAAAAGTGATTAAACTACAAAATGTTAGCATGCAAAGTTAGCGTGGGCTAATGTTAGCGTTTCCAAGAAGTAATTAACATGCTCCAAGAAACTAGCAAACAAAGCTAGTTTAGGCCAATGTTGATGTTTACAAAAAGTGATTAAACTATGAGACATTAGCATGCAAAGCTAGTGTGGGCTAATGTTAGCGTTTACAAGAAGTAATTAACATACTACAAGAAACTAGCATGCAAAGCTAGTCCAGGTTAATGTTAGTGTTTACAAAAAGTAATTAAACCACAAGATGTTAGCATGCAAAGTTGGTGTGAGCTAATGTTAGCATTTACAAGAAGTAATATACAATGAGAAGTTAGTATGCAAAGATAGTGTTGGCTGATTAAAGTGTGGTAATCAAAACAAGTAATTAGCACACTATATAAAGTTAGCATACAAAGCTAGCTTTGGCTGAGGTTAATGTTTACAAGAATTAATTAACATTAAAAGAAGCTAGCATATAAAGATAGAGATGACAAATATTAGCGTTTACAAGAAGTAATTAACTCACTAAACAAAGTTAGCATATAAAGCTAACGCTGGCTGATGTTAATGTTTACAAGAAGTAATTAACATACTAGATGAAGCTAACACAAAAAGATAGTGTTACTAATGTTAGTATTTACAAGACATAATTAACATACGGCAGTAGTTAGCATACAAAGCTAGTATTGGTTAATGTTAACATTTTCAAAAAGTAATTAACGCGCTATAAAGAAGGAAGGACTTAACAGCCTATTTCAAAATGCTAGTATTAATAAGTATATTTGGTTAATGTTAGCGATTACTGAAAGTAATCAACATACCACGAGAAGTTAGCATAAAAAGCTAGTGTTGGTTAATGTTAACATTTATTAAAAAGTAATTACCACACTATAAACACATGAGCACATAAAGCAAGAGTTGGCTAATGTTACTAGTTATAGTAGGTAGGAAACATAACACGTGATGTTAGCATACAAAGCTAGTGGTGGTTAATGTTAACATTTACAAGAAGTGACAAAAATTATACAATAAGTTAACATCCAAAGCTAGCCTTGGCTAATGTTAGTGTTTACAAGAATTGATTAATATACTACAAGAAGTTGGCATATGAAGCTAGTGTTGGTTAATTTCCAATAAGTGATTGAAATTCTACAATAATTTAGCATCCAAAGCTAGCCTTAGCTAATGTTAGTGTTTACAAGAATGTACTAATATATTACAAGAAGTTAGCATACAAAAAGAGTGTTGGTTAATGTTAGCATTTTCAAGAAGTGACTAAAATTTTACAATAAGTTAGCATCTAAAGCTAGCCTTAACTAATGTTAATGTTTACAAGAATCGATTAATATACTACAATAAGTTAACATACTAAGCTAGTGTTGGTTAATGTTAGCATTTACAAGAAGTGATTCAAATTCTACAATAAGTTAGCATCCAAAGCTAGCCTTGGTTAATGTTAGCATTTACAAGAATTGATTAATATACTGCAAGAAGTTAGCATACTGAAGTAGTCTTGGTTAAAGTTAGCATTTACAAGAAGTGATTCAAATTCTACAATAAGTTAGCATCCAAAGCTAGCCTTGGCTAATGTTAGTTTTTACAAGAATTGATTAATATACAACAAGAAGTTAGCATACTGAGTTAGTGTTGGTTAATATTAGCATTTACAAGAAATGACTGAAATGCTACAATAAGTTAGCATCTAAAGCTAGCCTTGTTAATGTTAGCATTTACAAGAATTGATTAATATACTGCAAGAAGTTAGCATACTGAAGTAGTCTTGGTTAATGTTAGCATTTACAAGAAGTGATTCAAATTCTACAATAAGTTAGCATCCAAAGCTAGCCTTGGCTAATGTTAGTTTTTACAAGAATTGATTAATATAGAACAAGAAGTTAGCATACTGAGTTAGTGTTGGTTAATGTTAACATTTACAAGAAGTGATTCAAATTCTACAATAAGTTAGCATCCAAAGCTAGCCTTGGCTAATGTTAGTTTTTACAAGAATTGATTAATATACTACAAGAAGTTAGCATACTGAGTTAGTGTTGGTTAATGTTAGCATTTACAAGAAGTGACTAAAATGCTACAATAAGTTAGCATCCAAAGCTAGTGTGGACTAATGTTAGCGTTTATCCATCCATCCATCCATCATCTTCCGCTTATCCGAGGTCGGGTCGCGGGGGCAACAGCCTAAGCAGGGAAACCCAGACTTCCCTCTCCCCAGCCACTTCGTCTAGCTCTTCCCGGGGGATCCCGAGGCGTTCCCAGGCCAGCCGGGAGACATAGTCTTCCCAACGTGTCCTGGGTCTTCCCCGTGGCCTCCTACCGGTTGGACGTGCCCTAAACACCTCCCTAGGGAGGCGTTCGGGTGGCATCCTGACCAGATGCCCGAACCACCTCATCTGGCTCCTCTCGATGTGAAGGAGCAGCGGCTTTACTTTGAGTTCCTCCCGGATGGCAGAGCTTCTCACTCTATCTCTAAGGGAGAGCCCCGCCACACGGCGGAGGAAACTCATTTCAGCCGCTTGTACCCGTGATCTTATCCTTTCGGTCATGACCCAAAGCTCATGACCATAGGTGAGGATGGGAACGTAGATCGACCGGTAAATTGAGAGCTTTGCCTTCCGGCTCAGCTCCTTCTTCACCACAACGGATCGGTACAACGTCCGCATTACTGAAGACGCCGCACCGATCCGCCTGTCGATCTCACGATCCACTCTTCCCTCACTCATGAACAAGACTCCTAGGTACTTGAACTCCTCCACTTGGGGCAGGGTCTCCTCCCCAACCCGGAGATGGCACTCCACCCTTTTCCGGGCGAGAACCATGGACTCGGACTTGGAGGTGCTGATTCTCATTCCGGTCGCTTCACACTCGGCTGCGAACCGATCCAGCGAGAGCTGAAGATCCCGGTCAGATGAAGCCATCAGGACCACATCATCTGCAAAAAGCAGAGACCTAATCCTGCGGTTACCAAACCGGAACCCCTCAACGCCTTGACTGCGCCTAGAAATTCTGTCCATAAAAGTTATGAACAGAATGGGTGACAAAGGACAGCCTTGGCGGAGTCCAACCCTCACTGGAAATGTGTTCGACTTACTGCCGGCAATGCGGACCAAGCTCTGGCACTGATCGTACAGGGAACGGACCGCCACAATAAGACAGTCCGATACCCCATACTCTCTGAGCACTCCCCACAGGACTTCCCGAGGGACACGGTCGAATGCCTTCTCCAAGTCCACAAAGCACATGTAGACTGGTTGGGCAAACTCCCATGCACCCTCAAGAACCCTGCCGAGAGTATAGAGCTGGACCACAGTTCCACGACCAGGACGAAAACCACACTGTTCCTCCTGAATCCGAGGTTCGACTATCCGACGTAGCCTCCTCTCCAGTACACCTGAATAAACCTTACCGGGAAGGCTGAGGAGTGTGATCCCACGATAGTTGGAACACACCCTCCGGTCCCCCTTCTTAAAGAGAGGAACCACCACCCCGGTCTGCCAATCCAGAGGTACCGCCCCCGATGTCCACGCGATGCTGCAAAGTCTTGTCAACCAAGACAGCCCCACAGCATCCAGAGCCTTAAGAAAACTCCGGGCGGATCTCGTCCACCCCTGGGGCCTTGCCACTGAGGAGCTTTTTAACTACCTCAGCGACCTCAGCCCCAGAAATAGGAGGGTCCACCACAGATTCCCCAGGCACTGCTTCCTCATAGGAAGACGTGTTGGTGGGATTGAGGAGGTCTTCGAAGTATTCCTTCCACCTATCCACAACATCCGCAGTCGAGGTCAGCAGAACACCATCCGCACCATACACGGTGTTGATAGTGCACTGCTTCCCCTTCCTGAGGCGGCGGATGGTGGTCCAGAATCGCTTCGAAGCCGTCCGGAAGTCGTTTTCCATGGCTTCCCCGAACTCTTCCCATGTACGAGTTTTTGCCTCCGCGACCGCTGAAGCTGCACACCGCTTGGCCTGTCGGTACCTGTCCACTGCCTCCGGAGTCCTATGAGCCAAAAGGACCCGATAGGACTCCTTCTTCAGCTTGACGGCATCCCTCACCGCTGGTGTCCACCAAGGGGTTTTAGGATTGCCGCCCCGACAGGCACCAACTACCTTGCGGCCACAGCTCCGATCTGCCGCCTCGACAATAGAGGTGCGGAACATGGTCCACTCGGACTCAATGTCCAGCACCTCCCTCGTGACATGTTCAAAGTTCTTCCAGGAGGTGGGAATTGAAACTTTGTCTGACAGGAGACTCTGCCAGACGTTCCCAGCAGACCCTCACAATGCGTTTGGGCCTCCCAGGTCTGTCCGGCATCTTCCCCCACCATCGCAGCCAACTCACCACCAGGTGGTGATCGGTGGAAAGCTCCGCCCCTCTCTTCACCCGAGTGTCCATAACATGAGGCCGCAAATCCGATGACACAACTACAAAGTCGATCATGGAACTGCGGCCTAGGGTGTCCTGGTGCCAAGTGCACATATGGACACCCTTATGTTTGAACATGGTGTTTGTTATGGACAAACTGTGACGAGCACAAAAGTCCAATAACAAAACACCACTCGGGTTCAGATCCGGGCGGCCATTCTTCCCAATCACGCCTCTCCAGGTTTCACTGTCGTTGCCAACGTGAGCGTTGAAGTCTCCCAGTAGGACAAGGGAATCACCCGGGGGAGCACTTTCCAGTACTCCCTCGAGTGTACCCAAAAAGAGTGGGTACTCTGAACTGCTGTTTGGTGCATAAGCACAAACAACAGTCAGGACCAGTCCCCCCACCCGAAGGCGGAGGGAGGCTACCCTTTCGTCCACCGGGTTGAACTCCAACGTGCAGGCTTTAAGCCGGGGGGAAACCAGAATTGCCACCCCAGCCCGTCGCCTCTCACTGCCGGCAACGCCAGAGTGGAAGAGCGTCCAATCCCTCTCGAGAGAAGTGGTTCCAGAGCCCTTGCTGTGCGTCGAAGTGAGTCCGACTATATCCGGCCGGAACTTCTCCACTTCGCGCACTAGCTCAGGCTCTTTCCCCCCCAGTGACGTGACGTTCCACGTCCCAAGAGCTAGCTTCTGTAGCCGAGGATCAGACCGCCAAGTGCCCTGCTTTCGGCTGCCGCCCAGCTCACGTTGCACCCGACCTCAATGGCCCCTGCTATGGGTGGTGAGCCCATTGGAGGGGTGACCCACGTTGCCTCTTCGGGCTGTGCCCGGCCGGGCCCCATGGGAACAGGCCCGGCCACCAGGCGCTCACCATCGTGCCCCACCTGCGGGCCTGGCTCCAGAGGGGGGCCCCGGTGACCCGCGTCCGGGCAAGGGAAATCTGGGTCCATGTTTTGTCTTCTTCATAGAGGTCTTCGAGCTGCTCTTTGTCTGATCCCTCACCTAGAACCTGTTTGCCATGGGAGACCCTACCAGGGGGCTTTATGCCCCCGGACAACATAGCTCCTAGGATCATTGGGACACGCAAACTCCTCTACCACGATAAGGTTGCAGCTCAGAGAGCTATGTTGTTAGCGTTTATAAGAATGTATTAATGTACTGCAAAAAGTTAGCACAGGAAGCTAGTGTTGGTTAATGTCAGCATTAATTCAAAGTAATTAGCAGACTACAAACACTAATGTTACAAGTTCTAGTATGTAAGAAACATCATCAGCACACATAGAAAGTGGTGGTAAAAGTTAGCATTGAAGATAGTTTGATGTTTCCGTTGAATATTTGTTGATTTTGTGTGTGTGGCCACTCTCTGTCCTGAATGTGAATCTGTCCCATGACCTTTGACCCGTCTTTTCCTCTTGTCAAATCAAGCAAAAATATAATCCCCCCAAGCCACCCCCCCCCCTCACCCCCCCAACAAAAAGCGTCTAAGCTGCAAATGCGTCATGGCAGCGTGTCCTCCATTGTTATGAGTTGCAGGACTGCTTGTGGCAGCTCCCACTGGATCAGCAGAATTTAAAGATTCTTAAAAAGCTGAATCTTCTCTAACCTCTCACACCTCTCCGGAACCTTCTTTCAGGACCCGCACGCCCACCCTCACCTGGGGAGCTTTCTTACAAATGAAGGACGGGAAGGTCAATAAAAGCAAAGCATGCTGGCTCCTCTGACTGACACATCAAAAAGTTCCGTCCAACACGCCTCCGTCTTAGCAACTTGGAGCGATAAAAACTATAATGTCATGTCATCTAACAACACTCAGTAAACGTTTGGGAACTGAGAAGACCAGTTTTTGAAGCTTTTTAAGTGGAATTCTTTCCCATTCTTGCTTAATGTACAGCTTAAGTTGTTCAACAGTCCGGGATCTAAGTTGTGGTATTTTAAGCTTCATAATGCGCCACACATCTTCAAAGGGAGACAGGCAGGCCAGTCTAGTACCTGCAGTCTTTTACTACGAAGCCACGCTGTTGTAACACATGGCTTAGCATTGTCTTGCTGAAATAAGCAGGGGCGTCCATGATAACGTTGCTTGGATGGCAACATATGTTGATCCAAAGCCTGTATGTACCTTTCAGCATTATTGGTAATTTCACAGATGGGTAAGTTACCCATGCCGTGAGGACTAATACACCCCCAGATGCTGGCTTTCGAACTTTGCGCCCAGTCCGGATGGTTGTTTTCCTCGTTGTTCCAGACGACAAAATATCCAGTTTCCAAAATCAATTTCAAATGTGCACTCGTCAGACCACAGAACACTTTTCCACTTTGCATCAGTCCATCTAAAATGATCTCGGGCCCAGCGAAGCCGGCGGCGTTCCTGGGTGTTGTTGATAAATGGCTTTTGCTTTGCATAGTTGAGTTTTAACTTGCACTTACAGATGTAGTCACAAACTGTAGTTACTGACAGTGGTTTTCTGAAGTGTTACTGAGCCCATGTGGTGATATCCTTTACACAATGTCGCTTTTTGATGCAGTACCGCCTGAGGGATCGATGGTCCATAATGTGGAGGGGGCACAGGTCTGGTGGCCATGGAAGAAGTGCTGGCTGTCCAGTGTCGGGACCTGGGGTGGACCGCTCGACTATGCATCGGTTGGGGACATCTCTGCGCTGCTAAACCGTCTCCGCTAGGGATGGTCTCCTGCTGGCCCCACTATGGACTGGACTTTCACATTATTATGCTAGACCTACTCGACGTCTATTGTACGGGTCCCCCCTAGACGGGGCCGGGGGGGGGGTTCTCTCCAAGGTTTCTCATAGTTATTCACATTGACATCCCACTTGTTCCCAATTAGCCTGTTCACCTGTAGGATGTTTCAAATAAGTGTTTAATGAGCATTCCTCAACTATCTCTGTCTTTTTTGCCACTGGTGCCAGCTTTCTTAAAAACATGTTGCAGGCATCAAATTCCAAATGAGCTAATATATGCAAAAAAAAAAAAAACGTTTTCCAGTTGGACCGGTACATATCTTATCTTTGCAGTCTATCCCATTGAATATAAGTTGAAAAGGATTTGCAAATGATTTTATTCTGTTTTTATTTACCATTTACACAACTCGCGAACTTCACTGGTTTTGGGTTTTGTATGTATGTAATAATAGAGAATAATGAAATAATTTAAATGTTTTTTGTCTGATTACAGTAGTGATAAAGGTTTTTTAATATTTTAATGAAACAACTTTATATTGGATAGATAAATATGTTTGCTATCACCACAAACAATAACGTAATAGGTGCTTGTTACATTTTAATAAAAGCGGCGTTGGAACATGTTAAAACAGAGCAATCGGGTGTTGCCGTAAATTAGCAAGTAGATTTATAGTTTTCGTCAAATAAGTTGCCCCCTGTTCGTGGCTTGTTTGTTGTTGGTGAATATTAGACATGGGTTAAATGATACTGAAGCATTATGGAACACCAGGAGTGATACTGTGTCCCGTTATACCTAGAAATACCAACACTATCTCTGCAGGGTCAATACAGCTAGTGAGTGTGCCACTCGCTCACCGAGGCCTAATTTTTGGAATAAACATTGTTGCAAAGCACGCCCTCCACCCGTGTTTCGTCTATGACAAGGAAACACACTTAAGAGTTGGATGTTAAAGTTTTCCGTTGTCACGGCAACCGTCCCTCGCCCCTGTTGCCGTCACGCACGTGACAGAGGCGGCGGCCATTTATTAGGCACCCGGCCCACTTATCTCACCGCCGGATGCCCTTTCGCTCAGCCAATGAGCATGAAGGTTGCGGCCGGGGCCCTACTTTGTCAAAAGCGGGGCAGCCATTACAAAACAGACGCCATCCATCGTGCCGCAGCACGCCATGCTGTGACCCCCCTCTCCACCTCCCACTTCCCACCCCACACACACACAGCGCACCCTCCTGGATGCGGAGAGAGCGTGCGGCGTGGCGGCCGAACCGACAGGGGGTTGTTATCCCGCGCTCACTCCATCACGGCGGCCATTATTGGTGACTTAGATCCATCAAGGAAACGCTGCTAATGCGGCCAAGAAGGCGTCCACTCTATCATCATGGCGCCAAGGCTATCGACTTCACTGCGACTCCCGCAAATCACTCCTCAATCAACCTCATCCAACCTTTAAAGTGCAAAGCCCTTCTCACTCTATGGTCGCCTCCATTACACCACGACGGGGAGATGGAGACAACACTTCCTGTAGTTCCACCTGCGCCAGGAATGATGAAGTTGTCACAACACTGCATAGGTGAGTACAATCTAACACAATACTGCATAGGTGAGTACAATCTAACACAATACTGCATAGGTGATTACAATCTAACACAATACTGCATAGGTGACTACAATCTAACACAATACTGCATAGGTGAGTACAATCTAACACAATACTGCATAGGTGAGTACAATCTAACACAACACTGCATAGCTCATCAATCATTCAATCAATCAATGTTTATTTATATAGCCCTCGATCACAAGTGTCTCAAAGGGCTCCACAAGCCCCAACGACATCCAAGGTTCAGATCCCACATCAAAGCAAGGAAAAACTCAACCCAGTGGGATGA
Source organism: Nerophis ophidion (assembly GCF_033978795.1). NCBI lineage: Eukaryota > Metazoa > Chordata > Actinopteri > Syngnathiformes > Syngnathidae > Nerophis > Nerophis ophidion. Next base: position 23,388,514 of record NC_084617.1, read on the forward strand.
CAATGAGAAACTTTGGAGAGGGTCCCTCTAGGGTAGACCGGTGCAATGGACGTCGAGTGGGTCTAGCATAATTTTGTGAAAGTCCAGTCCGTAGTGGATCCAACATAATAGTTAGAGTCCAGTACATAGTGGGGCCAGCACACCCACACACAGGTGAGTACAATCGGACACAAAACTGCATAGGTGAGTATAATCTAACACAAAACTGCATCGCTCATCAATCAATCAATCAATGTTTATTTATACATTCCTAAATCACAAGTGGCTCAAAGGGCTGCACACGCCACAACGACATCCACGGTTCAGATCCCAAATCAAAGCAAGGAAAAACTCAACCCGGTGGGATGACAATGAGAAACCTTGGAGAGGACCCCTCTAGGGGAGACCGGTGCAATGGATGTCGAGTGGGTCGAGCATAATATACTGTAAGTCCAGTCCGTAGCGGATCTAACATAATAGTTAGAGTCCAGTCCATAGTGGGGCCAGCACACCCACACGCAGGTGAGTACAATCGGACACAATACTGCATAGGTGAGTATAATCCAACACAAAACTGCATAGCTCATCAATCAATCAATCAATGTTTATTTATACAGCCCTAGATCACAAGTGTCTCAAGGGGCTGCACAAGCCACAATGACATCCGCGGTTCAGATCCCACATCAGGGCAAGGAAAAACTCAACCCAGTGGAATGACAATGAGAAACCTTGGAGAGGACCCCTCTAGGGGAGACCGGTGCAATGGACGTCGAGTGGGTCTAGCATAATATTGTGAAAGTCCAGTTCGTAGTGGATCTAACATAATAGAGTCCAGTCCATAGTGGGCCAGCACACCCACACACAGGTGAGTACAATCGGACACAAAACTGCATAGGTGAGTATAATCTAACACAAAACTGCATAGCTGATCAATCAATCAATGTTTATTTATACAGCCCTAAATCACGAGTGGCTCAAAGGGCTGCACAAGCCACAACGACATCCGCGGTTCAGATCCCACATCAGGACAAGGAAAAACTCAACCCAGTGGGATGGCAATGAGAAACCTGGGAGAGGGCCGCATATGAGGGTGACCCCCTCCAAAAAAAATTATATTTTTGTTTCATCTGACCACATGACATTCTCCCAATCCTATGCTGTATCATCCATGTATCCTTTTTGGTATAAACTCAACTTGCCGTGTTTGGAGGAAGAAGAATGCTGAGTTGCATCCCAAGAACACCACACCTACTGTGAAGCATGGGGGTGGAAACATCATGCTTTGGGGCTGTTTTTCTGCTAAGGGGACAGGACGATTGATCCGTGTTAAGGAAAGAATGAATGGGGCCATGTATCGTGAAATTTTGAGCCAAAACCTCCTTCCATCAGTGAGAGCTTTGAATGGTTGACCAAATACTTATTTTCCACCATAATTTACAAATAAATTCTTTAAAATTCCTACAATGTGAATTCCTGGATTTTTTTTCACATTCTGTCTCTCACAGTTGAAGTGTACCTATGATGAAAATTACAGACCTCTGTCATCATTTTAAGTGGGAGAACTTGCAGAATCGGTGGCTGACTAAATACTTTTTTGTCCCACTGTAAATCAAGTTTGAAAAAAGTTCAATAAAAATATATTCTAATTAGTGACAGAGCAGGAAGGGGCTAGGAGTAAGTTTGCAGTCAGATGTGTCATTCATCCATTGACTTTACACGCGCTTCTTCACATAAAACAGGATCTTCCTGGAGCTGTGATCTGCATATGAGGAAGGGTGGGCCTGCATGTATGCCAAACTAACTTGGCGTGTGGCGTGCACCATCATTTTGTCGCCTTTTAGACACGGGAAGCAGGAAGTTCTGGTGCCCACAAAATGGAACCAGGACAGCGTCTGTCAAACGAAAACTTTTAAATTGCACCTCCTCGGAACTTTTCCCACTCCCCCGGCATGGCGGGTGGAGATAATTGAGGATATTAGCAGGCGGGTCGTTACCTGGAGATGAAAGGCGGTGAGGGAGCGCTGACAGCTCCTCCCCGCCGTTCCCCCCTGGTGGCGGGAGCGCCAAGAGCCTGTGTGTGTTTATCTGGGATCATGGAGGGGGATTTAGAACCCTTACCGCCACTATTCCATTCTTTACGGCACGTCCTTTATCCGCAGTGATTTACGGAGGCTCAAGCCCCGCACGTGTGATGAATGAGCACTCTTCACAAGGTGTCAGGGCCGGGCGGCGCTGGGTGGAGACGACTCCTCCCCCACCACCTACCACCCCCGTCACCGCATTCTTTGCTTGCCTTTCTGCCTCCGAGTGTCCCTGTGATTTATTCAAGGAACTCTGATGAGGACTCGGCGGCGAGAAGCTTTTTTAGACGGCTGCTAGAACGTGGCAATGCCTGAACCAGTGACCTTGTGATGCTGCGCCACATTTAGCAGCTTCCAACCTTTTGGGGCCTCATAGTACATATTTTTGTGTTACGTCCAAACTGCTTCACTTTTTGTGATACGTACAGTCTGCTTCACTTTTCATGTTACGTCCAGTCTGTTTCTTTTTTTGCGTTACGTCCAGTCTGCTTCACTTTTTGCATTACACCCTGTCTGCTTCACGTTTTTGTTACGTCCAAAATGCCTCACTTTTTGTGTTACGTCCAGTCTGCTTCACTTTTTGCGTTACGTCCAGTCTGCTTCACATTTTGTGATACGTCCAGTCTGCTTCACCTTTTGTGTTACGTCCAGTCTGCTTCACTTAGTGGTGTTACGTCCAGTCCGCTTCACCTTTTTTTGTTACGTCCAGTCAGCTACACCTTTTTGTTACGTCCAGTCCGCTTCACTTTGTGGTGTTACGTCCAGCCCGCTTCACTTTGTGGTGTTACGTCCAAACAGCTTCACTTTTTGTGTTACATCCAGCCTGCTTCACTTTTTGTGTTACGTCCAAACTGCTTCACTTTTTGGTGTAAAGTCCAATCCTCTTCCCTTTGTGCTGTTACGTCCAGTCTGCTTCACCTTTTGGTGTTACGTCCATTCTGCTTCACTTTGTGGTGTTACGTCCAGTCTGCTTCACTTTTTGCGTTATGTCCAAACAGGCTTCTTCTTCACCTTTTGTGTTGCGTCCATTCACCTTTTGTGTTATGTCCAGTCAGCTTCACTTTGTGGTGTTACGTCCAGTCTGTTTCACCTTTTGGTGTAACGTCCATTCTGCTTCACTTTGTGTTATGTCCAGTCTGCTTCACTTTTTGTGTTACGTCCAGCTTGCTTGACTTAGTGCGCTATGTCCAAACTGCTTCACTTTTTGGTGTTAAGTCCAATCCGCTTCACTTTGTGGTGTTATGTCCAGTCTGCTTCACCTTTTGGTGTTACGTCCATTCTGCTTCACTTTGTGTTATGTCCCGTCTGCTTCACTTTTTGTGTTATGTCCAAACAGGCTTCTTCTTCACCTTTTGTGTTAGGCCCAGTCTGCGTCACCTTTTGTGTTACGTCCAGTCTGCTTCACTTTGTGGTGTTACGTCCAGTCTGTTTCACCTTTTGGTGTTACGTCCATTCTGCTTCACTTTGCCTTATGTCCAGTCTGCTTCACTTTTTGTGTTACGTCCAGTCCGCTTCACCTTTTGGTGTTACGTCCAGTCCGCTTCACCTTTTGGTGTTACGTCCAGTCCGCTTCACCTTTTGGTGTTACGCCCAGTCCGCTTCACCTTTTGGTGTTACGCCCAGTCCGCTTCACCTTTTGGTAATACGTCCATTCCGCTTCACCTTTTGGTGTTACGTCCAGTCTGCTTCACTTTTTGGGTGTTACGCCCAATCCGCTTCACTTTGTGGTGTTACGTCCAATCCGCTTCACTTTGTGGTGTTATGTCCAGTCTGCTTCACCTTTTGGTGTTACGTCCATTCTGCTTCACTCTGTGTTATGTCCCGTCTGCTTCACTTTTTGTGTTATGTCCAAACAGGCTTCTTCTTCACCTTTTGTGTTACGTCCAGTCTGCTTAACTTTGTTGTGTTACGTCCAGTCTGTTTCACTTTGTGGTGTTATGTCCAGTCTGCTTCACCTTTTGGTGTTACGTCCATTCTGCTTCACTCTGTGTTATGTCCCGTCTGCTTCACTTTTTGTGTTATGTCCAAACAGGCTTCTTCTTCACCTTTTCTGTTATGTCCAGTCTGCTTCACTTTGTCTTATGTCCAGTCTGCTTCACTTTTTGTGTTACGTCCAGTCCGCTTCACTTTGTGGTGTTACGCCCAATCCGCTTCACCTTTTGGTGTTACGTCCAGTCCGCTTCACCTTTTGGTGTTACGTCCAGTCCGCTTCACCTTTTGGTGTTACACCCAGTCCGCTTCACCTTTTGGTGTTACGCCCAGTCCGCTTCACCTTTTGGTGTTACGCCCAGTCCGCTTAACCTTTTGGTGTTACGCCCAGTACGCTTCACCTTTTGGTGTTACGTCCCGTCCGCTTTACCTTTTAGTGTTACGTCCAGTAAGCTTCACCTTTTGGTGTTATGTCCAGTCCGCTTCACCATTTAGTGTTATGTCCCGTCCGCTTTACCTTTTGGTGTTACGTCCAGTCTGCTTCGCTTTTTTGGTGTTACGCCTAATCCGCTTCACTTTGTGGTGTTACGTCCAGTCAGCTTCACCTTTTGGTGTTATGTCCAGTCCGCTTGACTTTGTGGTGTTACTTCCAGTCCGCTTCACCTTTTGGTGTTACGCCCAGTCCGCTTCACCTTTTGGTGTTACGTCCAGTCCGCTTCAACTTTTGGTCGTACGTCCAGTCTGCTGCACTTTTTTGATGTTACGCCCTATCCGCTTCACTTTGTGGTGTTACGTCCAGTCAGCTTCACTTTTTGGTGTTACGTCCAGTCCGCTTCACCTTATGGTATTACGTCAAGTCTGCTTCACCTTTTGGTGTTACGTCCAGTCCGCTTCACCTTTTGGTGTTACGTCCAGTCCGCTTCACCTTTCTGGTGTTATGTCCAGTCCGCTTCACTTTGTGGTGTTACGTCCAGTCCGCTTCACCTTTTGGTGTTACGTCCAGTCTGTTTCACCTTTTGGTTTTATGTCCAGTCCGTTTCACCTTTTGGTGTTACGTCCATTCTTCTTCACTTTGTGTTATGTCCAGTCTGCTTCACTTTTTGTGTTACGTCCATTCTTCTTCACTTTGTGTTATGTCCAGTCTGCTTCCCTTTTTGTGTTATGTCCAGCCAGCTTCACTTTTTGCGTTACGTCCTAACTGCTTCACTTTTTGGTGTTAAGTCCAATCTGCTTCACTTTGTGGTGTTACGTCCAGTCTGCTTCACCTTTTGGTATTACGTCCATTCTGCTTCACTTTGTGTTATGTCCCGTCTGCTTCACTTTTTGTGTTACGTCCAGTCTGTTTCACCTTTTGGTGTTACGTCCATTCTGCTTCACTTTGTGTTACGTCCATTCTGCTTCACTTTGTGTTATGTCCAGTCTGCTTCACTTTTTGTGTTACGTCCAGCCTTCTTCACTTTGTGGTGTTATGTCCAGTCTGCTTCACCTTTTGGTTTTAGGCCCAGTCGCTTCACCTTTTGGTTTTACGCCCAGTCCGCTTCACCTTTTGGTGTTACGCCCAGTCCGCTTCACCTTTTGGTGTTACGCCCAGTCCGCTTCACCTTTTGGTGTCACGTCCAGTCCGCTTCACCTTTTGGTGTTACGTCCAGTCTGCTTCACCTTTTGGTGTTACGCCCAATCCGCTTCACTTTGTGGTGTTATGTCCAGTCTGCTTCACTTTGTGGTGTTATGTCCAGTCAGCTTCACCTTTTGGTGTTATGTCCAGTCCGCTTGACTTTGTGGTGTTACGTCCAGTCCGCTTCACCTTTTGGTGTTACGTCCAGTCCGCTTCACCTTTTGGTGTTACGTCCAGTCTGCTTCACCTTTTGGTGTTACGCCCAATCTGCTTCACTTTGTAGTGTTACGTCCAGTAAGCTTCACCTTTTGGTGTTATGTCCAGTCCGCTTCACCATTTAGTGTTATGTCCCGTCCGCTTTACCTTTTGGTGTTACGTCCAGTCCGCTTCACCTTTTTGTGTTACGTACAACCTGCTTCACACTTTGTGTTACGTCCAAACTGCTTCACTTTTTGTGTTATGTTCATTCTGCTTCACTTTGTGTTATGTCCAGTCTGCTTCACTTTTTGTGTTACATCCAAACAGGCTTCTTCTTCACTTTTTGTGTTACGTCCAAACAGGCGTCTGTTTCACTTTTTGTGTCACGTCCAAACAGGCTTCTTCTTCACTGTTTGGGTTACGTACAAAAAGCCTCACTTTTTGTGTTACGTCCAAACTGCTTCACTTTTTGTGCTACGTCCAAACAGGCGTCTGTCTCACTTTTTGTGTTACGTCCAAACAGGCTTCTTCTTCACTGTTTGGGTTACGTCCAAACTTCTTCACTTTTTGTGTTACGTCCAAACTGCTTCACTTTTTGTGCTACGTCCGAACGGGCGTCTGCTTCACAGCTTCCAATGGAACACAGATTTGGATGAACTAATGTGTCCACAGGAAAACTCACTACCAGGCTACAAATGTGGTGCTATAAACCCTAACTTGCACAACCGTTTCAGCCAATCTGAAGCCGTAAGAAAGTTGTAGTTAGTTTGGTCGTTTACTCAATACTTCAGAGTTATGAGTTCGAGTCTTACTTTTAAATTAAGTCAAATATTTAGAGAAACTTTTTTTTTGTCAGTCCCCCAATCAGAGATAGACATTTGAAATATTTATCAAGTACGCCTGTGGGTTCGCCTAACACAGTGGGAACAAAACACACTTTTTGACATGACAAAACACAAAACGTCAGACATTAGCATTTTCTTTTCATTTGTTTGAATGCATTTGAGGGCAACTGTCAGGAAGATTGTGGAAACCGTGTCACAGATTTGGAAAACCCTCGGCGCCTGAGGGCCACAAGCGATGACTTTTGGCTGACACGGAGAGCAACGTTTATCTGTAAATGGGAAATGTGAGTTTTTAATGTTTCAAACACTGGGAGTGAGGTTTTAATCCGTAAAAGAATAGTAAAAAATGTAATCGGTTAAATGTGAGGTGTGAGATTTGTATCAATAAATTGATACGTGTGATTTTTTTCTTTATGTAAATTAATAGGAGTTGGTATCCTTTATATACTAAGAGTGAGTTGTTATCTGTAAAACGTTAGTGAGATTTTGTTTTCATCCGTGAAATGTTAGGAGTGAGTTTATATCGATTAAATGTTAAATGTGATATTTTTATCGTAAAATGTTAGAAGTGAGTTTTTTTATCCGTGATATGTTAGTTGTGAGTTTGTATCAGTAACATTTTAGAATTTACTTTTTTTATTGGTAATATGTTAGAGAGTCTTTATCAGTAAAATGTTAGTAGTGAATTTTTGATCTGTAAAGTAGTAATGAGGTGTTTATCGGTAAAATATTAGGAGTGAGTTTTTATCGTGATATGCTAATAGTGAGTTTTTTATTAGTAAAATGTTAGTAATGAATTGTTTTTATCAATAAAATAGGAGTTTATAGGTAAAATATTTGGAATTAGTTTTAACTGCGCCCCCCGCGACCCCAAAAGGGAATAAGCGGTAAGAAAATGGATGGATGGATGGATGTAAAATGTTAAGTGTGATTTTTTTTTTTATCAGTATAATAAAGATGGGATTTTTTATATCGGTAAAATGTTAGGCGTGAGTCCTTTATCGGTAATATGTTAGTTGAATGTTTTTATCAGTAAAATTTAAGAAGTGAGTTTTTTTTATTGGTAAAATATTCCGAATGAGTTTTATCTGTAAAATGAAGTGTGATTTTTTTTTTTTTAATCAGTAAATTGATGTGTTCATTTTACCGATAAAATCTTAGAAGTTAGTTTTTTTATCTTTATTATATTTGGTAGTGAATTTGTTTTTCCCCTAGTAAAATATTGGGAGTGAGTTTTTATCAGTGAAATGTTAAATGTTAAAATCTTAAAAGCGTGAATGTTTCGGTAATATGTTAGGTGTGATTTTTTTTTTTTTGCTGTAGAATGTTATTTTTTACCGCGATGAGGTGGCGAATTGTCCAGGGTGTACACCGCCTTCTGCCCGAATGCAGCTGATAGGCTCCAGCGACCCCAGAAGGGACAAGTGGTAGGAAATGATTGGATGGATGGATGTTAGAAGTGATTTTTTTTTTTTTTTTATCTGTAATATATTTGGTAGTGAATTTTTTCCCCCCGGTAAAATATTGGGAGTGAGTTTTTATCAGTGAAATGTAAAATGTGACTTTTTTATCGGAAAAATTATCGGTGGGATGTTTATCGGTAAAATGTTACGAGTGAATTCTTATTGTTAAAATGTTAAGACAAATATTTTTTTATCAATTAAATGTTTAAATGAGTTTGGTTTTTTTATCTGTAAAATTTTAGGAGTAAATGTTTGGAGTTAGTTTTTAGTCAGTTAAATGTTAGAAATTATTTATCGGTAAAATATTAGGAGTGCATTTGTATCTGTAAAATATTAGGAGAAAGTCTTTTTTTCGGAGTGAGTTTTATGATCTGAAAAAGTTGGCAGTAAATTGTATCAGTTAAATGTTAGGTGTGACTTTTTCATCGGTAAAATGTTAAGTGTGAATGTATCGGTAAAATGTTAGGTCTGATTTTTATTTTTTTTTCTCTGTAGAATGTTAGTTTTATCAGTAAAATGTTAGGAGTGAGTTTTTAATCTGTAAAATATTAGAACACTTTTAATTGGTAACATTTTATGAGTAAGATTTTTATATGTTAAATGTTAAGTGATTTTTTTATATTGGTAAAAAATGAGTTTTTATTGGTTAACGTTAAAAGTGACTTTTAAATCAGTACATTTTTAGGTGTGAGTTTGTAATGGGTAGAATGTTTTTAATCGATAAAATGAAAGGAGTGATTTTTTTTAATGGTAAAGTGTTAGTGAGTGTTAATTATTTAAAACCTGAGGAGTGAGTTATCTGTAAAAGATTAGGAGCAAGTTTTATATTGGTAAAATATTAGGAGTGATATTTTTATCTGTAAAATGAGTTAGATGTTGGGAGTGAGTTTTTGTTACATCTCAGGTGGCGTGGTAGTTCTCAGGATGCGGCAAGAAAGGAAAAGCAGGAGGTGGCAGAAGCAGCGTGCAGGTAAATACGTATTTACGAGGCAACAACAAAGACGGCGTGCCACTCAGAAGCCACATGAGAAGCTGTGCGAGTTTATCCAACCTAAACTGTCTTTAACAAGGCTGCACATAGGCAGCTTCTAGCGAGCAGTAAGCAAACGTCAACGTACCTGTCGCATAGAGCCAACAATGGAATGTGAGGAAAGCAAGGTGACCCTAGCGTTTCAAGCTTTCTGATTATCGATCGGGAGCAGGTGAACCTCCTGATCACTAATCAGAGGCAGCTGAAAATAATCAGCGCTCCCTGCAAACAAAGGAAAACAATGAGGGGAGCTCAGAAACAGAAATAGAACTTCACACAGGAAAATTGCAACAAAGGCAAACCAGGACATGACCTGGGAGGACAGGTCAGGACATTTTTATCGGTTTCATGTTAGGTTTTACCGGTGAAATATTAGGCATGAGTTTTTATCAATTAGATGTTGTCATTGATTGACCCTGCGATGAGGTGGCGACTTGTCCAAGGTGTACCCCGCCTTCCGCCCGATTGTAGCTGAGATAGGCGCCAGCACCCTCCGCGACCCCAAAAAGAGAATAAGCGGTAGCAAATGGATGGATGGATGTTGTCATTGAAGTTTTCTAAGTAAAATATTAGGAGTGAGTTTTGTCACCGAGTTAAAACAAGAGCCAATGAAGACGTGGTTGCAAGATTCCGCATTTCCTTCAACGCTAACGGAGGAAAACAGGACAACAAAGTGATACAAAGTCTCCTAATAGTTTTCTACATATTTGTATAATATTTCACATTTGACTATGGCTTGGAAACCAAATGGTTTCCATAGGGTTTTAACATGGAGCTGCAGTGTAACGAAATGACCAGCAGAGGGCGACTGCCCAATTTCTACATTGAAGAGGACATAAAGTAAAAATGTTCACAAAGTTCACCGACAATCGCCACTATTTTTACTTTTAAATATTACCAACAAAAAAAATACTTCTGTTAGACTACTTACAGCATTGCCTCTTCTCGGTCTCACGATGGACAACAACAAATTAGTTCAGAACATGTCGAAATGTCCCCCATTCTTTCTACCTTGACTCGGGAAGCTGACAGGAAGTGGCGTACCCGGAAGTGACGTCATAATTTAACAATTTTAAGAACATTGGAAAATATAATTTGCAGCTATTTCTACCCCGCAGTCAAAATAAATTTGTATTATAGTATTATCAGGAAAAATATACTATAATTTAACAAGAACTAGCGAGTTTTTAGTGGTGAAATATTATATTATATTAGGAGTGATTTTTCACCGGTTAGATCGGAGGTGTCTAAAATGTTTGACTGGGTCAGACTGCATGCAAAGTAACTATTATATATATATATATATATATATATATATATATATATATATATATATATATATATATATATATATATAAATATATATATATATATATATATATATATATATATATATATATATATATATATATATATATATATTGTAATAATCCCAGGAATGCAGGCTCATACAACTTCTCCGTTTTATCGTATCTTTATTGCACAAGATGCAAAACAACCATACAACGGCACTCATGTGTCTTTCCAACCGACTTCCCGGGCAACTCGAACACACACACCCTATCAACGACGTCACTTCCCTATATCTTCCCGGAAGTCCCGCCCCCCGGCCAAAGCCATTCGCTAACACCCTGTAGCAGCCGCTACACCACCCCCCCCTTACAAAAAGTCCTCGCCCTCGAGGACTGACCCGTAAGGCAACATTTGGTGACATCACAACAGCATGTAAATCAGAGCAACACATTAGTGCAAACAAAACAATGTAGACAACGTAACCTTTACATCACACAAAACAGGTTTACAACACCCCCACCCAATTTTCCCTAGTCTAAGGACACCACAAAGTCTTGCAAGCGGTCCGGAGGCCTCTTTTCCCGCCTCGGCCGCTCCCTTCCAGTCCCCAGGAATGGGACAACTGGGTCAGGTGTGCCAGTCCTCGGGAGGGAGCTGGAAGGGGCGGGGGACACAAGGGGAGGGGAAATTGGTTCTTCCTGGAGCGTAAACGGGGTATTGGGAACGGGCTGGGTGGGCAAGGGAGAGGTCACCTGTGTATCCGAGGCAGGGGAAGGGGGACCCCCCCGGTAGGGGGCTAGTCTGTCTCTGTGGAGGGCCACTTTCCTTCCCCGGGGGGGCAGCTGGACACGATACACAACCTCTCCCAGCTTCTGGAGTATCCTACAGGGCCCTGTCCATTTGCTGTCCAGCTTGGGACTGCGGCCCTTCTTCCGAATCGGGTTGTAAACCCAGACCAACTCGCCTGGCACGAAGTCCCTCCCTCGGGTCGTCATGTCATAGTAGCGTTTTTGTTTCACACCAGCTTCCTGCAGCCGCTCCCGAGCAAAACTGTGGGCTGAGTCCAGCCGGTCCTGTAATTTCCTGGCGTACTCTGGTCCTGCAGCGAAGGCCGGGGCATCAGGAGGGCGGCCAAAGGCCAGCTCTGCTGGTGTGCGCATCTCTCTCCCTAACATGAGAAGCGCCGGTGTGCACTCCGTGGATTCCTGGACAGCAGAGCGACACGCCATCAGCACCAGCGGTAGGTGTTCGTCCCAGTCACGCTGGTGGCGGGAGGTGACAATGGCGAGCTGGTCTCCCAGGTTGCGGTGGAAACGCTCCACCAACCCATCACTCTGAGGGTGCAATGGGGTAGTGCGGGTTTTGTGGATACCCAGGCGCTCGCACAAGGCGGAAAACACCCGGGACTCAAAGTTCGTGCCCCGGTCACTGTGCAGAGACGCCATAACGCCAAACCGACTTATCATGCCCCCCACCAGGGCATCAGCAATGGTCTCTGCCTCCTGGTTGGGAATGGCGTATGCCTCTGGCCATTTTGTAAAATAATCAATGGCGGAAAGGACATAGCGGTTCCCCTTGTCCGACCGTGGGTAGGGCCCCGTAATGTCAATCCCCACCCTGTCCATGGGGCACCCCACTGGGAACTGTTGGAGCGGCGCCTGTGAGCGCCCAGTGGGGCCTTTGTGGGCAACGCAGGGGTCGCAGCGGCGGCAGAAATCATCCACATCTCTCTTCTGCCGACCCCAATAGAACCCCTGTCGCAGCCGCTTAAGTGTTTTGGCGACCCCGAAATGTCCAGACCCACCTTCCCCATGCACTGCCCTAAGCACCGCCCCTTGCAGTCCCTTTGGCACCACCACCTGCCACTGGTCTTCACCCGTGGCCGCGGCCTTAAATGCCCGCTGCAGCACGCCTTGGGACACCCGCAGTGAGTCAAACATGGCCCAAAGTCCCTTGGTAGCCTTGGAGAATGGTGCCACCGCCTCCCAAGGCGGGCGCTGCCCAGCCTCTACCCACTGCAAGACAGGATGGAGGTCTGTGTCACCCTCCTGTGCGTGCCTCCAATCAGTGTTCGTCACAGTCTGTAGTTCCCTGCAGGCAACGTTATCAGCCTGACTGACGGCCACACCCTCAGCGCCTTCCGCCCGCCGCTCTTGTTCCCGAGCTTCCCTGCGCTCGCAGTAACGACATCCGTCTGCTGCACACGGCCGGCGAGAGAGTGCGTCCGCGTTGGAGTGGCGAGCGCCCGGCCGATGTTCTATTTTAAAGTCGTATCCTTGTAGCTCTTCCAACCACCTGGCGACCTGCCCCTCCGGCTCCCGGAAAGTCATTAGCCACTGGAGAGCAGAGTGGTCAGTCCTAATCACAAAGGGGAGGCCACACAGGTAGTATTTAAAGTGTCTGATAGAGAGCACCACGGCCAGCAGTTCTCGGCGGGTGACGCAGTAATTACGCTCCGACTTTGTGAGTTTCTGACTGAAGTATGCCACAACCCTCTCCCCTTCCTGCCACGGCTGAGCAAGTACAGCCCCCACCCCCACCCCGCTGGCATCAGTGTCCAGTAAGAAGGGCAGGGCGAAGTCAGGTGGGGCGAGTACCGGGGCCTCACACAGGGCCCGTTTCAACCCCCAGAATGCCTCCTGGCACCCTTCGGACCACACAAAGTCTTTGCCTCTTTCCAGCAAACGGTATAGGGGCGCGGCGATTGTAGCAAAACCCCGCACGTGCCTCCGGTAGTAAGAGGCAAGCCCAATGAAGCTCTTCAGCTGTCCTTGGTCTCGAGGGGCGGGCCAGTCTCTCACGGCCCGCACTTTCTCACCCATGGCGCCAATGCCATCGGCACCCAGCTCATGTCCCAAGAAGGTTACTTCTCGTCGCATGAAACTGCATTTCTCAGGGTGCAGTTTAAGGCCCGCTGCTCGAATCCTCTCCAGGACTCTCCTCAAGGACCCCAAAGCTGCTTCGAAAGAACGCCCGTGTACCAGGATGTCATCCAGGTATACCAGGCACTCTTGGCGTGGAATACCAGCCAGTACTTTGTCCATAAGCCGGGCAAAAGTGGCGGGTGCATTACAGAGCCCAAAACTAAGGACTTTGAATTGCCACAATCCCCGGCCAGTACAGAAGGCGGATTTAGGGCGAGATTCGGGAGAAAGGGGTACTTGGTAATATCCGCTCTTAAGGTCCAGAGTGGTGAACCACGAAGAGCCGGAAACTAGGTCCAGGGACTCATCAATACGGGGTAGGGGGTAAGAGTCCTTTGTGGTCACTTCGTTCAATCGTCTGTAATCTACACAGAATCGCCAATCATCAGCCTTCTTCTTCGCGACCATGACCACAGGTGCCGCCCAGGGGCTCTCCGACGGCTCAATAAAGTCGGCCCGCAGCAGGTCATCCACGGCCTTGTCGCATACCTGCTGCCGAGCGAGGGGGATGCGGCGCGCGTGACACTTGATGGGCCGCGCCAAGCCAGTGTCTATTACATGCTCTGCCAAGTGGGTTCTTCCCACTTCATTCTCATTCGTTGCAAAGCTGCCCTGAAATTCCATCAGCAGCTGTTTCAGCTGTTCTTGTTGTTGTTTTTCCAGGTCTCCGTACTCCTCTCTCCACACCCCTTCTCCCACGACCGACGGGCCCGGCGGTGGGCGAGGGGATGTGGCCGGGGCTGCCCGGGGCTGGCATCCCCGGGTAGTAAACTGCTCGGTCTCGCCCCTCATTGGCTGAAGGGAGACAGGGTGAGGGCAGGAATAGTAATTTGGTGCGGTGTGAGGCAACCAGAATGCAGAGGCATGCGGTGAAACGGGAAGGGGCCCGGGAACTAGGGTACCCATGGCAACTGTTGGGCCGCCCGGGAAGTTAAGTGTACCCCTCCCCATGTCTAGCAGGCACCCTGTGACTCGGAGGAAGTCCAGCCCTAAGATGCAGCAGTCTTGCACGTCTGCCACCCAAACTAGATGGCAGACTTTTTTTTCCCCCCACGCACAACCACAGGAACCCCTTCCCCACCATAGGAGCAAGCTGGCCAGTGACTGTGCGGAGCTGTACTGCTGTAGGCTCAAGTGGTGTACTGCTGGGCAGAACATCTGGTCTTACCAGCGTTACTGATGACCCTGTGTCCACCAGGCCCGCGGTAGGCACCCCCTGGACAGAGACAGCAACGTGGCAGGAGCCCCCTCCCTTGGGGCCCCCTCGAGTCCAGCCCACCGCCATTGGTGGCACACTGCTGTCGTCTGCTTCTGGGGGGGACGGAGCCCCTCCCCCCTGGCTGTGCCGCTGGGCTCCTCCGGTTGCCAGAAAGCGAGGAGTAGAAGAAGTGGAGTCGTCGTCTGCTTCTGGGGGGGATGGAGCCCCTCCCCCCTGGCTGTGCTGATGGGCTCCCTCCCCTGCCTGACGAGCGTGTGCTGGCGAGTCAGGGTTCGTGGTGGCCGTAGGGGCCCGCATACCCCCGACTATGCGGGCCCGGCGCCGTTTCCCGGCTCACGACGAGTGGCAGGGCACTCCCTGCGAAAGTGTCCAGGTTGGCCACATCCCCAGCAGACCTGCATGGGGCGCGGGCCACGTTGATTTTGCAGAGTCACCGCCCTCAGTAGTTTGGTAATTTCTGTCGCCCAAGCCGGCGCCATGTCACCAGACGGGTGTGACGACACCGCCCTCACTGGATGGGGTTTCATTTCCAGTTCCCCAGCTGCAGCAGCACTTCCCAGCATCTCCCTCTCAACAGCAGCTTCCAGTGCCTCCTGCAGGGACCTCGGGTGCTGAAGCTGCACTTGCACGCGCAGGTCAGGAGGAGTAATGGCTCCAACAAACAGATCAGTTGCGAGTTCGTTTCGTGCCTCAGCAGGCAGGTGACCATACGCACGGCGCACCTGGCCCTCAATGTCAGACTTCCTGCACCTCCCTCTCAGTTCAGTTTTTAGAAGTGCTGGCTGAGACCATCTCCCAAACCTCCTCTTGAGCGCCCCCACCAGGGCTGCGTAGCATCGCTGCTGTTCGGGATCCAGCAGCAGGAGGCACGAAAGAGCCTCTCCCTCTAGACACAAAGCCAATTGCAATGCTTTGTCCTTTGCTTCCCACCTTCTAGCGTCTGCCAACAGTTCAAATTGAGCGTGGAACGCCTCCCAATCCGATCCACCGGCAAATTTTGGCGTCTTCACTGATGCAGCAGACGGTGGGGGGGCCGCGCCGTGCGGGGAAGTTGCTGGCGGCGGCGGTAACTTTACATCTTCACGGGTCGACGAGCCGCTAGTCTGCGAGCAGTAGCGTGGCTGTTCGACAGTCACCCGCTCCAAAACAGCGTCATCCCGCTCCACTTTATACTTCATTTCACCGGAGCTAAACATGATAAACGGCTAGCGGTCCTAGCTAACTCACAGACTGAAGCTAACTGGCTAATGCGTCCTTACCGCGACAAAGTCTCCTTCGAACTCGCCGTTTTACTTCTGACACCAGTGTAATAATCCCAGGAATGCAGGCTCATACAACTTCTCCGTTTTATCGTATCTTTATTGCACAAGATGCAAAACAACCATACAACGGCACTCATGTGTCTTTCCAACCGACTTCCCGGGCAACTCGAACACACACACCCTATCAACGACGTCACTTCCCTATATCTTCCCGGAAGTCCCGCCCCCCGGCCAAAGCCATTCGCTAACACCCTGTAGCAGCCGCTACACCATATATATACACATATATATATATATAAACCCCGTTTCCATATGAGTTGGGAAATTGTGTTAGATGTAAATATAAACAGAATACAATGATTTGCAAATCCTTTTCAACCCATATTCAGTTGAATATGCTACAAAGACAACATGTTTGATGTTCAAACTCATAGACTTAATTTTTTTTTTGCAAATAATAATCAACCTAAAATTTCATGGCTGCAACACGTGCCAAAGTAGTTGGGAAAGGGCATGTTCACCACTGTGTTACATCACCTTTTCTTTTAACAATACTCAATAAACGTTTGGGAACTGAGGAAAGTAATTGTTGAAGCTTTGAAAGTGTAATTCTTTCCCATTCTCGTTTTATGTAGAGCTTCAGTCGTTCAATAGTCCGGGGTCTCAGCTGTCGTATTTTACGCTTCATAATGCGCCACACATTTTTGATGGGAGACAGTTCTGGACCCCACGTGGGCCAGGAAAGTACCCGCACTCTTTTACTACAAAGCCACGCTGTTGTAACACTTGTCTTGCTGAAATAAGCAGGGGCGTCCATGATAACGTTGCTTGGATGACAACATATGTTGTTCCAAAACCTGTATGGACCTTTTAGCATTAATGGTGCCTTCACAGATGTGTAAGTTACCCATGCCTTGGGCACTAATACACCCCCATACCATCACAGATGCTGGTTTTTGAACTTTGCGTCTATAACAATCCGAATGGTTATTTTACTCTTTGTTCTGGAGGACACCACATCCTCTGTTTCCAAATATAATTTGAAATGTGGACTCGTCAGACCACAGAACACCTTTCCACTTTGCATCAGTCCATCTTAGGTGAGCTCGAGCCCAGTCAAGCCAGCGGCGTTTCAGGATATTGTTGAAAAATGGGTTTGGCTTTGCATAGTAGAGTTTTAACTTGCACTTACAGATGTAGCGACCAACTGTAGTTACTGACAGTGGTTTTATGAAGTGTTCCTGAGCCCATGTGGTGATATCCTTTACACACTGATGTGGGTTTTTGATGCAGTACCGCCTGACGGATCAAAAGTTCGTAATATCATTGCTTACGTGCAGTGATTTCTCCAGATTCTCTAAACTTTTCGATGATTTTACGGACCGTAGATGGTAAAATCCCTAAATTCCTTGCAATAGCTTGTTGAGAAATGTTGTTCTAAAACTGTTCGACAATTCGCTTACAAATTGGTGACCCTCGCCCCATCTTTGTTTGTGAATTCCTTAGCATTCCATGGAAGCTGCTTTTATACCCAATCATGGCACCCAATTTTCCCAATTAACCTGCACACCTGTGGGATGTTCCATATAAGTGTTTGATGAGCATTCCTCAACTTTAACAGTATTTATTGCCCGCTTTCCCAACTTCTTTGTCATGTGTTGCTGG
>NC_084617.1:23411016-23463516 GCF_033978795.1 Nerophis ophidion
TTTTTGATTCGGGGGCCATTTTAGGTAAAAAATAATTTGGCCTAACAGCAGAGTGCTGATTGTAACATAACAACATTCATTTTGTAAGAAAAAAAAGGTTTAGGATATACGATATTATCAGAAAATGATCAGAGAGAATAATCAGAACAGGTTCTAGCTCACAGACTGAAACACAACCCATTGAAAACCGCCTCACTACAATATGAAGTATAAATGATAAAACATTGAATATCAAGAGTATGTGAACAACTCCTACCTGGTTCCCTTCCCTCCTTAAAATTGTTTAATCCGTCTCAAATATCAAGCAGCTATAGTGTGTCAAACATGTCGAAGCGTGGAGAGTGTTTTGCATTTTACCTATCATGCATTGTTGTGTGTTTTTAAATTGGGTATAGTGCTTAGGTATTGTTTTTATAAGTCGGTTAAGATAACTTTCTGTGTTGGTTTTAAATTATTTGGATCTGAACCATATCAACAATTTTACCAATACAGAAAACATCCAGTAGATGGCAACACATTTATATTGTTTTGACTTGAATGTGATCAAAAATGGCCTTGGCCAGAGTGTGGACGTTGGGGGGTTGGATACGGCCCATGGGCAGTGGTTTGGGGACACTGGGTTATGAGTGAGTGTTTATGGGTTAGATGTCGGGAATAAGGTTGAAAGTTAGTCGTTTGTAGTAGCTGACGGAGGTGAAGGCCGCTGAAGAAAGTCGCTGATGAGTTCCGCCTGAGCGCCTCCAAAAAGCGGCGAAGTTAGTCCATTAAGAGGAGATCAGTGAATTGTGTGCGAATGGGTAGACTCGTCCAAGTGGACGGCGAGCAAGGACAAGCGTGTCAAGGTGACTTCGGCTTCACATTTTCTCATCACAGTTTTTTTTTTTCTTTCTTGGCAGTGACAAAATGTCCATTAAAGTTTGGCTTTGCTGCAACACGAACGCGTCAACATCACTTTTTCAAACAGACACTTCATTAGGGACAGCTAATGTCGCCAAGACGTGTCCTTTAAGTCAGATTTTGTCTTTCTAGTCCGCCTCGTATTGTCCATCATCCGCCGACGCGTCCAATCAATCTTTACTGTTTGTCTTGTTGCAGTCGCGTTGGTGTTGCATCAGCTGTGAAGACATCACGGCGTGAGGTCAGCGCCGACACGGCTGCCGCCGTTAAATCAAAGCGTGAGAACGAGCGCCGCTGTCACCCACTCTGGGATGCCGTGACCTCGCCGCCAAGACGAAGCGTTGGCGGCCGGGCGTGTCCGCGTGGCCGCCGTGACACCGGCAGCAGACACATGCCAGGTTTTATGAATGTCCCGTTGAGAGTCAACACACAAGGTGGACGTCACGCAGAAAGAAAAAAAATGTCTGCAAAATAAAATAAGTGCTTGGTTCATCGCTTAATAAGTCCATGTTGTGGCTGTACTAACAGTAAGCATATTATGTTTACGTGAATGGAAAGACAGATGTCTACAACTTATGGGGACTTATAGACAAACACATCTTGACTACATATGTAAGTAAATACACAATGTGTTTACTATGTACAATAAGTGAATGGACAAACATGCTTATATTATATATGTAAGTAAATAAACAACCGGTTGTTTACTGTGTATAATAGGTGAATGGACCACATGCTTATATCATACATGCAAGTAAGTAGACAAACAGATGTATACTATGTATAACAAGGGATTGAACAAACATGCTTATATTATACATGTAAGTAAATAGACAAACAGATGTTTACAATATGTGTGTATGTGTGTATATGAATGGACAATCAGACGTTTACTGTATATGGTAAGTGAATAGACAAGCAAATGTTTACTTTATATGTGAATGTAAACGGGCAAGCAGATGTTTACAAAAAATGTGCAAGTGAGTGGACAAACAGATGTGTACTAACTATGTTTAAGTGAATTGACAAGACGTTTACTATATATATATATATATATATATATATATATATATATATATATATATATATATATATATACATATGGTAAGTGAACGAACAATCATATGTTAACTATACATGGTAAGTGATAGGACACCCAGATGTTTACAATGTATGTGTATGTGAATGAACAAGCAGATGTCTACTTTGTATGGTAAGTGAATAGACCAACAGATGTTTACTCTGTATGTGTATGTGAATGGACAACATATGTTTACTATGTATGTGTATGTAAATGGGCAAGCAGATGTTTACTTTGTATGTGTATGTGACTGGACAAGCAGATGTTTACTATGTATGGTAAGTGAATGGACAAACAGATCGTTACTATGTATGTGTACATCAATGGACAAGCATGTATGATAAGTGAATAGACCAACAGATGTTTACTCTATATGTATGTGAATGGACAACATATGTTTACTATGTATGTGTTTGTAAATTGGCAAGCAGATGTTAACTAAAAGGTGTAAGTGAATGGACAAACAGATGTTTACTTTATATGTGTGTGTGACTGGACAAGCAGATGTTTAGTATGTGTGGTAAGTGAACGGACAAACAGATCGTTACTATATATGTGTACATGAATGGAAAAGCAGATGTTTACTATGTATGGTAAGTGGATGGAAAACAACAGATGCTTACTATATATGTGTATGTAAACGAACAAGCAGATGTTTACTATGTATGGTAAGTGAATGGATGGACAAATGTTTACTATGTATGTGTACATGAATACAATATCCGATGTTTACTATATATGGTAAGACAAGCAAATGTTCACTATATATGTCAATGTAAATGGGCAAGGGGATGTTTACTAAACATGTGTAAGTGAATGTTTACAATATATATTTGTATACTAATTGACAGGCAGATGTTTACTATATATGGTAAGTAAATGGACAAACATATGTTTATTATACAGGGTAAGTGAATGGGAACCCAGATGTTTACTATATACGTGTATGTGAATGAACAAGCAGATGTTTACTATGTATGGCAAGTGAATGGGGACCCTGATATTTACTCTATATAAGTATGTGATGTTTACTACATATGTGTATGTGAATGGACAACAGATGTTTACTATGTAATGCAAGTAAAAGGGGCAAACAGATGTTTACTATATACGTGTACAGTATATGAATTGACAAGCAGATGTTTACTATGTATGGTAAGTGAATGGACAAACAGATGTTCACTATGTATGTGTATATGAATGGACAATCAGACATTAATATCAATAATAAGCGAATAGACAAGCATGTGTTCATTATATGTGTATGTAAATGGACAAGCAGATGTTTACTAAACATGTGTAAGTGAATAGACAAACAAACAGATGTGTACTATGTATTTGTATATGAATTGACAATCAGACACTATATATGGCAAGTAAATGGACAAACAGATGTTTACTATATATAGTAAGTGAATGGGGACCCAGATATTTACTGTGTATGGCAAGTGAATGAACAAGCCGATGTTTACTGTGTATGGCAAGTGAATGGACAAACAGATGTTTACTCTATATACGTATGTGAATGGAAAACAGATGTTTACTATATATGTGTATATGAATGGACAACAGATGTTTACTATGTAAGGCAAGTAAATGGACAAATAGATATATATTATGTATGTGTATATGAATTGACAGGCAGATGTTAACTATGTATGGTAAGTGAATGGACAAACAGATGTTCACTATATATGTGTATATGAATGGACAATCAGACATTTACTATATATGATAAGCGGATAGACAAGCACGTGTTCATTATTTGTGTATGTAAATGGGCAAGCAGATGTTTACTAAACATGTGTAAGTGAATAGACAAACAAACAGATGTGTACTATGTATTTGTATATGAATTGACAATCAGACACTATATATGGCAAGTAAATCGACAAACAGATGTTTACTATATATAGTAAGTGAATGGGGACCCAGATATTTACTCTATATGTGTATGTGAATGAACAAGCCGATGTTTACTGTGTATGGCAAGTGAATGGACAAACAGATGTTTACTCTAGATACGTATGTGAATGGAAAACAGATGTTTACTATATATGTGTATATGAATGGACAACAGATGTTTACTATGTAAGGCAAGTAAATGGACAAATAGATATATATTATGTATGTGTATATGAATTGACAGGCAGATGTTAACTATGTATGGTAAGTGAATGGACAAACAGATGTTCACTATATATGTGTATATGAATGGACAATCAGACATTTACTATATATGATAAGCGGATAGACAAGCACGTGTTCATTATTTGTGTATGTAAATGGGCAAGCAGATGTTTACTAAACATGTGTAAGTGAATAGACAAACAGATGTGTACTATGTATGTGTATATGAAATGACAATCAGACACTATATATGGCAAGTGAATGGACAAACAGATGTTTACTATATATAGTAAGTGAATGGGGACCCAGATATTTACTATACATGTGTATGTGAATGAACAAGCCGATGTTTACTGTGTACGGCAAGTGAATGGACAAACAGATGTTTACTCTATATAAGTATGTGAATGGAAAACAGATGTTTAATATGTATGTGTATATGAATGGACAACAGATGTTTACTATGTAAGGCAAGTGAATGGACAAATAGATCTTTACTATGTATGTGTATATGAATTGACAGGCAGATGTTAACTATGTATGGTAAGTGAATGGACAAACAAATGTTCACTATATATGTGTATATGAATGGACAATCAGACATTTACTATATATGATAAGCGAATAGACAAGCACGTGTTCATTATTTGTGTATGTAACTGGGCAAGCAGTTGTTTACTAAATGTGTAAGTGAATAGACAAACAAACATGTGTATATGAATTGACAACCAGACACAATATATGGTAAGTGAATGGACAAAACAGATGTTAACTATATATGGCCCCCAGATGTTTACTATATATGTGTATGTGAATGAACAAGCAGATGTTTACTATGTATAGCAAGTGAATGGACAAACAGATGTTTACTCTATATGGGTATGTGAATGGACAACATGTTTACTCTATATGGGTATGTGAATGGACAAACAGATGTTAGTTTGATACAAGTATGCTGTGCTGTCACGGAATGTGAGAAATGGTGTCGATGATTTATGTTCTCCAGTCAGGGCGCGATAGTCAGGACGTGTGGATGCGGTCGCCATGGCGACGCCATAGCAGCGGTGTGAGGAAATTGAGCAAAAAGCGGCGTTGCCATAATCCAGTAAGTCACACCCCCCTGGAGAGAAAGCGGTGGGCTTCACGCCACATTTCACCTTGTCCTCGCTGGCCAGGCAGGAAACGGATGGAAAGTGGATTAAACGTGGATTAAACGTGCACGGCCGGACAAGAATGGCGAGCAGAAAGGTGCGTCCCGTGCTTCAACCAGGCCCATGCTGAGCGCCATCACATGCTGCAGGTGGTTCAAATGTCGGCCTGTGTCCATGATGAACACGAACACAGGCGTCCACCGCCGCCGTTGGACTTGAAGGACTAGCGTGGATCGTAATGTGGAAGTAATCATCCTCTTCTGACCCACCTTGTCCTCTGCCAGGATTTATAGCAGCCAATTACTGATCTCTATTACCCAGCGTGCCAGGGGGAGGGAATCAGACGGGCGCACAGACGGCGCTGTCTGACGCTTGGCCCGGTCATGTGACCGTGCGAGGACGTCTGCTTCATGGAGCTGTGATGGATTCTCTCCTCTGTGGTCCAAACACACCACTGAAGCAACAACAAAACCCTCACCACATCTCCGAGGGTGTTTTAAACGACACAAGATATGAGATCACAGAGAGTACTTTCACTTTCTAAAACGGTATATTGGAGAGTCCACCCAGATCCTTCAGTTCTAAGTCTGAAATGGTGACAGGCGATTATGGAATGGGACACATTTATGTATCCTTGCGCTATGCCATCACAAACTGACGTATTCCTGTGAAAAGCACATTCTGACCAGAAAAAGCATCTTTTCCACCCTCCCCCCCTCTAAACTGAGCTTACTCCCTCCCTCCCACCTTGTATTGTAAAGCAGTGGTTCTAAACATTTTTTTTCAATGATGTACCCCTGTGAACATTTTTTTCAATTCAGGTACCCCTCAATCAGAGAAAAGCATTTTTGGTTAAAAAAAAAAAAAGAGATAAAGAAGTAAAATACAGCACTATGCAATCAGTTTCTGATTTATTAAATTGTATAACATTACAAATATTGCTCATTTGTAGTGGTCTTTCTTTCTTGAACTATTTGGAAAAAAAATAACAAAATAACTAAAAACTTGTTGACAAATAAACAAGTGATTCAATTATAAAGAAAGATTTATACTCATACAGTAGAAGTAATCATCAACTTAAAGTCTCCCGTCCAAAGGCAAAACCTAGTAACTCACTTCTAGCTGATTTTGAGAAAACAAAGGAAAACCAATCTATCTAAATGCTGTCTTACAAAGATCTACAAAGTCATCAAACGTATAGATGTTTTCTTGAGCTTTCATTTTCTTGCTGATTGAGCCATGGATTGAATCTGCTCTCATGAACGTGTGCCCTTTCTCCAGATACTTGATCACAATCGCGGGTGGGCCACATTCTGCGTTTGCACATTGGGCAAGAGCCGTGTACAGCGTCCAGTTTTTATTTTGACCTCCACAGTTATCTGCCCAAAAGAGTATGCAAGGGGGAAGAATCAAGAACAAAACATTTAATGAAGGTGCTTGCAAGGTCCTGGGCCAATCTTCCAAATATCCCCTCGTGCCATAATATCACATAATCAGGTTGACCGTCGGCCCCCATTCGTGCAAATGTCTCATTAAGGACAATTAGGCGACTGACAAAGAAGCTCCGATTGGTCCCTTGAGATACTAGGTTTTTCTGTTGTATCTACGCGGTTATGTGGTAGTTGCTAAGTCCTGCCATGCGCGTAACAGCTTACTTACGGAACAAATGACAATATCGCATACACTAATGTAAAGCATATCACCTAGGAACTCCAAAATTATTATCAGCTCAGTTTTGCCTAAAATTTAGTTACTGGGTTTTGCCTTTGGACGGGAGAAGTGCCCTCTTTGGGGATTGTAATAGAGATCCATCTGGATTCATGAACTTAATTCTAAACATTACTTCCCAAAAAAAGAAATCTTTAACATCAATATTTATGGAACATGTCCACAAAAAATATGTCTGTCAAGACAGTTTATGAACTTACATTCATATTTTGTTGAGGAATTATTCAGCAAATATATGCATAAAGGATTTTTGAATTGTTGCTATTTTTACAGTATTAAAAAAAAAATCCGACGTACCCTTTGGCATACCTTCAAGTACCCCCAAGGGTACGCGTACCCCCATTTGAGAACCACTGTTATAAAGACTAATGCATCCCTCTACTATTGCGCACTCCTTGCATGCCTTGCAAAGAATGTGACCCGTGCCTTTTGAGATGCTCAAGCTTTTTAATTGAATCCAAGAAAGACGATGTTGTTTGACTACTTGATTAGAAAATATCCAATACAACCAGAATTGAAGGTGAGCAATTGTGCAAACAATAGCAACCGTCTAAAGTTCGAACCATTCTCTAAAATGGTTGCCCGACTCTCATGCTTTTGCCCACCTTGCCTGATCACGCCTCAATGGGGCCTGAAACTGACAGTTAACTAGGCGTGAGTGTGCCGAGCTCAAACACATTGTTCTCCACTCGCGCTCCCGCACCTGGTGTTTCATGACGCTATTAAAACCGGCAAGAATAAAATATGTGTCTGTGCGCCTAGATAACAAACAGGGTGAAATCATAGTTTTTATCCTTCTAGCAAAGACGAAAGCCAAATGTGGTTGTTTTTTTGGACATTTTGAGCGTGACAATTACGCAATTTAACCATTTAACATTTCTCACGCTTATATTTTGCAAATTAATAAAAAAATTAATTTTTTCATAATAATGAAGTTTATTTCTGGCGACTTGCCGTAGTTTTAGTGACTCTGATCGACTGACCAAGATAACTAATCCCAGACTAATACATCAGTCTTTTGTTCCTCAATCAAACCAAGCAAGGTATCAAGCAATATAAACCAATCAGAAGCAAAGTAAAGCGGAAGTATGGCTGTCACAATGCGCGAAAGACCACAACTTAAAGTACCATAAATTCCTCACTATAAGCCGCTACTTGTTTCCAACGATTTAAACCCTGCGGCTTTTAAAATAGTTTGGCTGATTTACGGATATTTATTTGCTGACGGCCATTATGACAATAGTTTTAATAAAACACATGCAAAGACACCGAAATGGTGAGTTATCGTTTAGGCTATGGTGCCATCTTTTGGACGAGCTCGTTCACTGCAGGTGCTGCCAGGTGACGGCCAACAGTGTATCCTGCCATTCCGTTTTCGAATCGTCCATAGCATTTCCAATCATAAGGATTCTTCATGTATCACTTCAAGAAACATTTGGAGGTTTTAAAATATAACCACAAGGATTCTTACTTACTAAAGGGTCCCATGTGTGATGTCTGTAGGAGGGTTTTCATGCATATTTTTTACGTGCTGTTGCAATAAATGACACTAACATTGTTAACATTAGCTAATATCCTATGTGTCTGTGTTAGTATTATTAACTTACAATGGGATTATGTCTGTATCGTTTTAGTTTCACAAATTCTTCAGTAAATTCCCCGAAACGTCACCTTGGAGTTATTGAGTCGTTTTAGCTGATTGGAGAGCTGACTTTTGCCGACTTCTGTTTTGTTTTGCTCGATTGTAGCTGAGATAGGCACTAGCGCGGTAGAAAATGGATGGATGGAAATATATATATATGTATATATATATATATATATATATATATATATATACATCTCCATTTTGTACCGCTTATTCCCTTCGGGGTTTCGGGGGGTGCTGGAGCCTAGCTCAGCTACATTTGGGCGAAAGGCGGGGTACAACCTGGACAAGTCACCCCCTCATTGCAGGGCCATATATATATATATATATATAGTGTAAATCAGGGGTCCTCAAACTACGGCCCACCAGCATCCAAAATCCGGCCCGCGTTAAGTCCCAAGTTAAAATATGTCAGGCTTGGACTGTGGATGTTTGTGCTTCCTCGATGCAAGGATGATGTGGGACTAGTCAGGCATGAATGTAAGTACATGATATTTATTAAATAAACAAACAAACTACAAAAAGGCAAACCAAGGATGCGCTCTGTGGCGGATAATAATCTATACTATACTTAAAACAAAACAGCACAATGGCATGATTATATACAAACAAAACAAAACTAACACTGTGGCATAAATAAATAAACTTACACGGCATGGAACTGTGGACGAGGACGTGAAGGTTGGAACAGCACGGGTAGGGTGCGTGCGAGTGTGAATATCCCAGGACGAAGACAAGAAAAAGAGTGACTTAAATAGCTATGATCATTAGTGAAAACAGGTGTGAGGCTGAGTACAGGGACGTGACAGGTGAAAACTAATGAGTTGGCATGGAAACAAAACCAGGAAGTGCAAAACGTGACTGAATGTCCAAAAACTAAACATAGCATGACCAAAACCAAAACATAACTTACAGGCGTGACAAAATAAAACATTTTTTTTTTTTTAATTTATTTATTTTATTTCTTTTAAATCTGTCCTTTCTAATCCATTTTACTGTTGTTACCTGATGTGTCTCCTAGCCGCTCAGTCAAAACATATCGTTGTAGAATGCATTTAGGTATATATATATATATATATATATATATATGGTAAATGGTAAATGGGTTATACTTGTATAGCACTTTTCTACCTTCAAGGTACTCAAAGCGCTTTGACACTATTTTCACATTCATACACACACACATTCACACACTGATGGCGGGAGCTGCCATGCAAGGCCCTAACCACGAACCATCAGGAGCAAGGGTGAAGTGTCTTGCTCAAGGACACAACAGGAGTGACGAAGTTGGTAGAAGGTGGGGATTGAACCAGGAATCCTCAGGTTCCTGGCACGGCCACTCTCCCAACCGCGCCATATATATATATATATATATATATATCCATCTATATATATA
This sequence comes from Nerophis ophidion, assembly GCF_033978795.1. Classification (NCBI taxonomy): domain Eukaryota; kingdom Metazoa; phylum Chordata; class Actinopteri; order Syngnathiformes; family Syngnathidae; genus Nerophis; species Nerophis ophidion. Next base: position 23,421,045 of record NC_084617.1, read on the forward strand.
TATAAATATATATATATATATATATATATATATATATATATAGATAGATAGATAGATAGATAGATAGATAGATTAGGGCTGGGCAACGATTAAAAATTTTAATCGAAGTTAATCGCACTATTTCTCTGATTAATCGCGATTAACTGCATTGTATACGCAAAGCCCAATAATGAAATCAAAAGTAGTGTGTAGTGCACCTTTATTGGAATATTCTCCCACATGAACAAAAGCGCCAAAACATTTGTTGTGCAAACACAATTTAAATCAGTCCTTGTTAAACAGTAGCAGTTACATAGCATATTTTATGAAAATCAACTCAAAAAATGTAAATACAAACATTTAAGCTTATTGCCACTGCCAGGGTATTTAAGTTATCCTCTTTGTTATGGAAAATAAATATAATCTACATACAAATCTCTGAGCCACAATCATAACGTCTGAACAGGCAACTTCTGAGGTAACAGCAGAAACATTTTTTTTATCAGGGATCTTATGTTTAAAAAACCTATATTATAGGTAGTCGGCTGTTTTAATTTTTAATCAAATTATCCATAGTAGCAATATTAATAATGTTGTGTTTATTCTGCGTAGTGCACTTAAAATAATTATGACCATATCTAGGAATTGATATGATGGGAATTTTCCGATTGTTTGCTTGGTGCTTTGAGAAACTGAACGCATCATATACATGGTACTATATTGTGATGTTATGAGCCAGGGAATAAAAGAACTACCCTACCCAGCATGCAACAGGAGTGACGAGCATGCGCGGTAGCCCGGTATAGGTTGTGTCGCCATGACGGCATCTTGTATGTTGTGATATGCACGCTCTGAAAGTAAACGTTAAGAACTCAGCCAACACTCCTCGTCTGCATTATTCATAAATAGACAGACAACACAGATACTCCGCTGCTTCACGGCCGCTGGATGTAGCCGGCAAAGTATTCCCATGCTAGCTAGCCGGTCCAGCAAGCACGCGTCATTCAGTCCAAAACGGCCCGATCCATCCACATTCAGAATTGTCTGGCGGTCGTAAGTGATCCCGGAGTGACCACGCTGTAAGCCAGCCATGAAATTTGCAGAATTGTCCGGTATTTTTGCCAAATGTTCCATCTTACCAAGAGCCCCTCGACGCCGAAGCTTTTCCGGGCGACGCCATCTTGTTAAGAAAAGGCTTTAACAAAATAAAAGCATGTAAACAACATACGCAAATGTGCGATAAAATAATTGTCGGCGTTAATAGATTGATGAGTTAACGCGTAATTAACGCATTAATTTGCCCACCCCTAATATATATATATATATATATATATATATATACTATAAAATAGTACACATTTTTATATTGTCCTTTGTTGTTTTTTTATTGTAGCAACATGGTGGTTAACGTTTTGGAGACTTGTGTATGCGTGTGCATGTTATATCCATCCATCCATTTCCTACCGCTTGTCCCTTTTGGGGTCGCAGGGGCGGGGTACACCCTCTATATATATATATATATATATATATATTTATATATATATATATATATATATATATATATACATATATATATGTATATATATATATATACATATATATATATATATATATCTTATTAGGGCTGCGAATCTTTGGGTGTCCCATGATTCGATTCAGTATCGATTCTTGAGGTCGCGATTCGATTATATATCGATTTTTTCGATTCAACGCAATTCTCTATTCAAAAACGATATTTTTCAAAATTTCAAAACGATTCTGTATTCATTCAATACATAGGATTTCAGCAGGATCTACCCCAGTCTGCTGACATACTAGCAGAGTAGTAGATTTTTGAAAAAAAAGCTTTTATAATTGTAAAGGACAATGTTTTATCAACTGATTGCAATAATGCGAATTTGTTTTAACTATTAAACGAACCAAAAATATGACTTATTTTATCTTTGTGAAAATATTGGATACAGTGTGTTGTCAAGCTTATGAGATGCGATGCAAGTGTAAGCAACTGTGACACTATTGTTCTTTTTTTTTTCATTTTTATAAATGTCTAATGATAATGTCAATGAGGGATTTTTAATCACTGCTATGCTGAAATTATAACTAATATTGATACTGATGTTGATAATATTCATTTTTGTTTCACTACTTTTGGTTTGTTCTGTGTCGTGTTTGTGTCTTCTCAATTGCTCTGTTTATTGCAGTTCTGAGTGTTGCTGGGTTAGGTTTGGTTTTGGAATTGGATTGCATTGTTATGGTATTGCTGTGTATTGGTTTGTTTGATTGATAAAAAAAAAAAAAAATCAATTTTTTTTTTTAAAAATGAGAATCGATTCTGAATCGCACAACGTGAGAATCGCGATTCGTATTCGAATACATTTTATTCCCACCCCCCTAATATATATATATATATATATATATATATATATATATATATATATATATATATATATATATATATATATATATGTGTATATATATATATATATATATATATATATATATATATATATATATATATATATATATATATATATATATATATATATATATATATATATATATGTGGCTTGTTAACCCACCAGCATATTAGCTGGAACTTAAAAGAAAGAAGTGATGGGAAGAATGAAGAAAGCGGGGAAGGTAGGCACAGCTGTGTTGTGAAAGGACCAGAGTGTTGAGATGAAGGTTGAAGTGGTAGTGAAGATAATACGGAAGGAAATCAGGATGGGGGTAGACTAAAAGAGGAGAGGGAGACCCGTGGGTTAGAAGAAGGAAGCCGTGTAAAAAAACAACATGACACTGAAAGGAAGGAGAATGAAACTGAGGGTTTCAATTAAAAAGTCGTATTAAGATTGGAAGAGCAGGGAGGTGTCTCGTCCAAGGTGCTAAAAATCAGGGTAAAATGAAATACTGACACATGTATTTTGTCAAAATGATTGTTATAATTGTCATTTTTGATTCCTGGTTTTATCTGGCTTGCATTAAGAGGCCACAGTGCAGGGACAGCCGCTGGAGGTCTTAAAGGGGAACTACACTTTTTATTTTTTTTTTAGAATTTTGCTTATCATTCATTTGTGTTTCTTTTTTTATGCATTATAACTCGTAAATAAATGCTAGCAAAAGTCAGCTAGCAATGGCATCGACCCAGCAGGCACAAGACATTGAAACAACGTTGAGAACTTGGTGAATTCGGCTCTGACGTTGATATGATCATTGAAAAGTGTTCATTTCCCAACCAATATTTTGCAACACAAATACAACGTTGAAATGTGCTTTTTTGACGACATTTGAAACTACAAACTATTATACACTACTACAAGACTATTACAGCAAAAACTATGATACTCTAGTAAAATACTACAACCATAAACAACAATGCACTAGCAAAATACTACCACAGCAAAAAACTATAATTCAATATTACAACTAGAAACTACAATACACTACTACAATTCTATTACAGTAAACGACTACAATACACTACTAAAATATTATTACAGGAAAAAATATATAATACACCAGTAAAATGCTACAACTAAAACCTACAATGCACTACTACGATAAAAATGTTTCCCAACCAATGTTTTGCAAAACAAATACAATGTTTTTGAGGACGTTTATTCAATGTCAGGTTGTGATGTTGATTTGACTGTTGAAATTTGATACTTTCCCAACCAACAATGTGGATGCAACGTTGGACATCTCACTTTACAAATACAACTATTTTGCAACGTTGTTTTAAAGTCAGCTTTTAAGGACACGTATAATCAACATTGTGTACTTCTATAAAGTGTTCTAAAATGCATCAAAAAACCTCCTTCAAGGTGTTATATACATTCTGTAAGTATATATGTGATGTATCCATCCATTTTCATGTGTATAAAATAGTCAGGTAGTGTCATGAATACAAAGGATTATGGGTATTTGTTGTGTTGCGTTTATGTTGTGTTACTGTGAGAATGTTCTCCCGAAATGTGTTTGTCGTTCTTAATTGGTGTGGCTTCAAAGCGTGGCGCATATTACTAAGAGTGTTAAAATTGTTTATGTCACAACCATTAGTGTACTCTGTGTCACCCAGTATGCCTTGCAGTCGTGTGCGTGTTGCCATGGAAGCCACACACAACATGATGCTGGACTGACAAGCAAATTGTGTATGATGTAGAAGGTGACAAAGCCAATGGCTTCCTAGCACGCCTTAATATTAAATATCTGGGTGACTGCCGGCAGTCATTCAAGAGAATAATAGCGTCTCCTATTGACTTCTTCGCTTTATGACATGGGTCTTAAATGGCTCTTTGAATTGCAAAGGATATCGATCCCAGAACCATGTATATCAAATACCTCCGGATGGTTCAACCGCCACCTGCCTGAATCTAATTAAAATCAATTTTTTCTTCATGTCAACCGCCCGACCCGCGGTTTACCCGCGGAGTCCGCGGATGAGACGGCAAACCGCGCATCTCTACTGTACAATGTCTGCTCTCACTGGGATGCTGACTGATATGTTTATATCTTCCCATTTAGATGTAGAATTAGTCATCATCTTCACAAAAGGTTAAAAAAAAAAAGTTGTGCGAACGAGCGTCTTTTCGTGTCTTTCTCCCCATCTCCGGGTACAAGTTGGATGTCAAAGTCGACCAACTTCTCGGTTTATGTCCGGAATCTTCTACTATCCAGGTGAGAGGCATGATTTCTAATCCCGAATTAACTTTCACCATTTCAGGGGCGATGCAACAGCTCAGTATGTCAATATAGAAGCATAAGCTAGTTAGCGATCTGACAATTTAGGGACAATGATGATACAGAAATGTATATTTTTGAGCCTGAATATAAGGGAGATGATCTACAAGTTTTCGAAGCTAAACAGATGTGTCACGGCGGGGTTTTCGCAAATTCGTTCTTACGAAATGCAGACGGACCACTCCGGACATGGTGTGCAGGTAGGAACATGATTTAATCATCAAAACTCAAAGAGGTACAAAAAACAGAAAACGAGCCGACAAAACAAGGTGCCTGATCGCACTCGAAGCTAAAAGCTACACTTTCCATGGACTATGGACAACAAATAAACACGTAACTTTGGCATGAAACAAACAACTTACGTAGCAGGTTTCATGAAGCAAATACTTGGCATAAACTTGGAATCAGACATTAAACAATCAATGACGCCAGGCCGACTGACTGGCAAAGGCATGCTTAAATAGTGTCTCTTGATTAGACCCATGTGAGCGTCCCGAACACCAGCGGCAGGTGAAAATCATAAGTAGCTATGGCAACCAAACCAAACTCAGGTGTCAAACAGGAACTAAAAGAGTCCAGAACTAACCGAACATAACAAAAACATGAACCGGACCACGGATCATGACAAGATGCAACTTTAGTGAAACACTAAGCATCATGTTGTATCGTTGCTAAGTGCTAAACAAGAAATACAAACTACAAACATAATAAAACAATCACTTACTGTACAATGTCTGCTCTCACTTGGATGCCGACTGATGGGATCTTTATATCTTCCTTTTAGATGAAGAATGAATCATAATCCTGAAAAAAAGTGGCACAAACAAGCTTCTTTTTGTGTCTGTCTCACCATCTCCGTGTCCAAGTTGGATGTCAACGTTCACCCACTTCTAGGTGTATGTCCACAACCTTCTACTATCTAGGTGAGAGGCATGATTTATAATCTAGAATTATCTTTCACCAACTCAGAGGCAATTCAGCACCTCAATAAGTCAACATTGCAGAGTGCTCTATCGCTAAAAGACGGTTAACGAGTCACATAATGTAAAGGGAGTATTGTTGGCGGTGTTGGGATGGAAGTTTTTTTAGTGGGCTTTAAGGGGCGCAGTAAACACAATTATGTCAGGCTTTTTTGTTAGCTGACTCTTGCTAGCGTTTATTTGCAATTTAGAATGCATTGAAAAAAGAAAAACATACAGTATGTGGTCTTGTGAATAATAGCATCAAAAAAACATCAGTGTGTAAAGGATATCACCACATGGGCTCAGGAAAACTTCAGAAAACCACTGTCAGTAATTACAGTCTGTCACTACATCTGTAAGTGCAAGTTAAAACTGTACTATGCAAAGCGAACGCTATTTATCATCAACACTCAGAAACCCTGCCGGCTTCGCTGGGCCCAAGCTCATCCAAGATGGATTCATGCACAGTTTAACAGTGTTCTGTGGTCTGATGAGTCCACATTTCAAATTGTTTTTGAAATTCCGAAAAATAAAATAAAAATGCTGTTTCCCTTTAAGGTATGAATCAATGTTTTTCGAACGCATTTGTTCATTTTCGGAAAATTGGCAGCCTTGAATGTAGTAAGTAGCAAACGTTAGCATTTGTTAGCGAGCATTAGTATGTTTGATCCATAGTGTCAGGGAATTGGTCCATGTTGAATGAAACGGTTAGCGTCACATGAGTCCCGGCTAATCCCACAAATTGGACACATGTTCCGTGTGGAGGACTAAAAATAGCGTGCTGACAGATCAATGGGGGCCTCCAGAGAGGAAAGATGGGGGTTGAAGCTTCTCTCTTCCTACACGCCCTTGCTTCTCATCAATAATTATTTCCCATAATTCACTGGTGGATTGCGGCGTGGAGGGAAGTAGGAGACCTTGAACAGAGAGTTTCAAGCCAATCCTCCTAAATGAATCCTCTTTGTCAGGACACACTTTTTCCCCTCAACAACCTGCTCTTTATTTACGGTGGCAGCTCACCCACAATTTTCCTCCATCTTGAAGGGAAATGGCGAGCAAGGCAAGGTGGCGGCGAAGGGGCGGGCTTCGGGTGGCCTCATTCAGCTTTAGGGCAGACGAGTTCATCCACAATCATAACACAACACACACAACAACACAAAACAACACAACAAGCCAGCGCCTTCTGCGTGTATTTTCAACCAAAACACAGAAAAAACTTAACTCACTTCTATAAACCCTGTTTCCATATGAGTTGGGAAATTGTGTTAGATGTAAATATAAACGGAATACAATGATTTGCAAATACTTTTTAACCCATATTCAATTAAATATGCTGCAAAGACAACATATTTGATGTTCAAACTGATCAACATTTTTTTTTGTGTAAATAATCATTAACTTTAGAAATTGATGCCAGCAACACGTGACAAAGAAGTTGGGAAAGGTGGCAATAAATACTGATAAAGTTGAGGAATGCTCATCAAACACTTATATGGTACATCCCACAGGGGTGCAGGCTAATTGGGAACAGTTGGGTGCCATGATTGGGTATAAAAGCAGCTTCAATGAAATGCTAAGTAATTCACAAACAAGAATGGGGCGAGGGTCACCAATTTGTAAGCAAATTGTCGAACAGTTTTAGAACAACTTTTCTCAACGAGCTATTGCAAGGAATTTAGGGATTTTACCATCTACGGTCCATAAAATCATCAAAAAGCTCAGAGAATCAGGAGAAATCACTGCACGTAAGTGATGATATTACGGACTTTCGATCCCTTTGACGGTACTGTATCAAAAACCGACATCAGTGTGTAGAGGATATCACCACATGGGCTCAGGAACACTTCATAAAACCACTGTCAGTAACTACAGTTGGTTGCTACATCTGTAAGTGCAAGTTAAAGCTCTAATATGGAAAGCCAAACCCATTGATCAACAATACCCTGAAACGCCGCCAGCTTGGCTGGGCCCGAGCTCACCTAAAATGGACTGATGCAAAGTGGAAAAGTGTTCTGTGGTCTGACGAGTCCACATTTCAAATTATATTTGGAAACTGTGGACGTGGTGTCCTCCAGAACAAAGAGGAAAAGAACCATTCGGATTGTTTTGCCTTTGTTAGAAAGATAGCTTGGTCCAATTTGTTATATATTCTAACAAAATGCAGGTTGGATTTTAACCTATTTAAAACATGTCATCAAAATTCTAAAATTAATCTTAATCAGAAAAAATTACTAATAATGTTCCATAAATTATTTTTTGAATTTTTTCAAAAAGATTCGAATTAGCTAGTTTTTCTCTTCTTTTTTTCGGCTAAATTTTTGAATTTTAAAGAATCGAATTTGAAGATAAACTATGTTTCAAAATGTAATTAAATTTTTTCCTGTTTTCTCCTCTTTTTAACCGTTCAATTAAGTGTTTTTTTCATCATTTATTCTCTACAAAAAACTTTCCGTAAAAGGAAAAAAAAATGTACGACGGAATGACAGACAGAAATACCAATTTTTATATATATATATATATGTATATATGTATATATATATATAAATGTGTATATATATATATATATACATATACATATATATATATATATATATATATTTATATATATATATATATATTAAAAGTAAATTGAGCAAATTGGCTATTTCTGGCAATTTATTTAAGTGTGTATCAAACTGGTAGCCCTTTGCATTAATCAGTACCCAAGAAGTAGCTCTTGGTTTCAAAAATGTTGGTGACCCCTGATATAGACAATGAACTACAATGGACTATCACAACTACAACAAACTACTACAACTGCAATACATACCACAAGTACTACAACTACAATTGAAAACAATACACCGCTTCACTTACAAGAAATTCCAATACAGTACTCCAATTTCAATAAATATAACAACTACCGCAGCTCCAAGAAAATACAATAAAGTACTACAGGTAAGTACAAGTATTGCTAATACTAGATGAGGTGATTGATACTGTTCATGTAGTAAACATACAAATACAATAACAATTATATGTAATAGACGAAGTAAACATGAATGATATGCAGTACATCCTGACCTCCACTAGGAGGCCTTCCTGGTTGGCGAGCAGCCATCGATCCAAGACGCATCAACATGGCCGACGGCGCGCCTTCTTCCGAGCAGCTCATCCAGAAGCATTTGGGAGACGGAGATTGATCGAGCCGCAGAGCCGCGACTTAACCCACTGGAGGCGTCCTGGCCCCTCCCATTCTCAAATCTAAATGCTAATGCTCGCTTCTGGACAGCTGGCCCGCCTTTAACGCACACATACGTGAGCGGCCGCCGTTTTCTTCTACAACATCCACAGCAAAGTTATTCTGGTGTTCAAGATGATGAATATGGTGATGATGATGATGATGATGATGATGATGAAGATGTTCCACAACAAAACTACCAAACTGGACCAGATTGTATCCATACTAGACCACAATGTACCTTAACTTGACCAAAACATACCAATTTGCAACAGAATGTACCTAAACTAGACCAGAATGTATCCATACTCGACCACAATGTACCTAAACTAGACCAAAAAGTACCCAAACTGGACCAGGTTGTACTCACTCGACATTCCCCTTGGTGGACCACAATGTAACCATACTAGATCAAAATTTATCGAATTTGGACCAGATTGTATCCATACTAGACCAGAATGTACGTAAACTGGAACAAAACATAACAATACTAGTCCAGATTTACCCAAACTACACCAGAATGTACCTAATCTGTACCAGAATGTACCTAAACTGGACCAAAATATATCAATACTAGACTAAAATGTACCTAGACTAGACCCGATTGTACCTAAACTGGACCAGAATGTACTCTTACTAGACTAGACCAGAATGTACGTAAACTGGACCAGAATGTACTCATACTAGACTAGAATGTACCTATACTGAACCGGAAGGTACCAATACTTGACTACAATGTACCTAAACAAAACCAGAATGTACCTACTCTGGACATTACTAGACAGGAATGTACCTAAACTAGACCAAAAAGTACCCAAACTGGACCAGGAAGTACTCACTCGACTTTACCCATGGTGGACCACAATGTAACCATACTAGACGAAAATGTATCGAATTTGGACCAGATTGTATCCATACTAGACCAGAATGTACGTAAACTGGAACAAAACGTAACAATACTGGTCCAGATTTACCTAAACTACACCAGAATGTACCTATACTGGACCAGAATGTACCTAAACTGGACCAAAATGTATCCGCTAGACTTTACCCATAGTGGACCACAATGTATCCATACTAGACCAGAATGTACCTAATTTGACCCAGATTGTATCTATACTAGTCCAGAATGTACCTAAACTTGACCAGAATGTACCTAATGTGGAACTAATTGTATCCATACTAGACCAGAATGTACCTTAACTAAACCAGAAAGCACCGAAACTGGACCAGAATGTACGCATACTAGACTATAATGTACGTAAACTGGACCAGAATGTATCAATACTAGACTGGAATGTACCTAGACTAGACCAGAATGTACCTAAACTGGACCTAAATGTACTCATACTAGACTAGAATGTACCTAAACTGAACCGGAAGGTACCAATACTTGACTAGAATGTACCTAAACAAAACCAGAATGTACCTACTCTGGACCAAAGGGTACCAATACTAGACTAGAATGTACCTAAACTAGATAAGAATGTACCCACTTGACTTTACCCATGGTGGACCACAATGTAACCATACTAGACCAAAATGTATCAAATTCGGACCAGATTGTATCCACACTAGACCAGAATGGAGATAAACTGGAAAAAAACATAACAATACTAGTCCAGATTTACCTAAACTACACCAGAATGTACCTGTACTGGACCAGAATGTACCTAAACTGGACCAAAATGTATCCGCTAGAGTTTACCCATGGTGGACCACAATGTATCCATACTACACCAGAATGTACCTAATTTGGACCACATTGTATCTATACTAGACTAGAATGTACCTAAACTGGGCCAAAATGTACCAATACTAGTCCAGAATGTACCTAAACTTGACCAAAATGTACCTAATGTGGACCTCGTTGTATCCATACTAGACCAGAATGTACCTAAACTAAACCAGAAAGCACCAAAACTGGACCAGAATGTACTCATACTAGACTATATGTACATAAACTGGACCAAAATGTATCAATACTTGACTAGAATGTACCTAGACTAGACCAAAATGTAAATAAACTGGACTAGAATGTACTCATAATAGACTATAATGTACCTAAACAAAACCAGAATGTACCTACTTTGGACCAAAGAGTACCAATACTAGATTAGAATGTACCTAAACTACACCAGAATGTACCCACTCGACTTCACCCATGGTGGACCACAATGTAACCATACTAGACCAAAATGTATCGAATTTGGACCAGATTGTATCCATACTAGACCAGAATGTACGTAAACTGGAACAAAACGGAACAATACTAGTCCAGATTTACCTAAACTACACCAGAATGTACCTATACTGGACCAGAATGTTCCTAAACTGGACCAAAATGTATCCGCTAGACTTTACCCACAGTGGACGACAATGTATCCATACTAGACCAGAATGTACCTAATTTGAACCAGATTGTATCCATACTAGACCAGAATGTACCTTATTTGAACCAGATTGTATCTATACTAGACCAGAATGTACCTAAACTGGGCCAAAAAGTACCTAAACTAGACCAGAATGTACCTAAACTAGACCAGAATGTACCTAAAGTGGACCTGATTGTATCCATACTAGACCAGAATGTACCGAAACTAAAACAGAATGTACCGAAACTGGACCACAATGTACTCATACTAGACTATAATGTATGTAAACTGGACCAAAATGTATCAATACTAGACTACAATGTACCTAGACTAGACCAGAATGTACCTAAACTGGACCAGAATGTACTCATACTAGACTAGAATGTACCTAAACCGAACCGGAAGGTACCGATACTTGACTAGAATGTACCTAAACAAAACCAGAATGTACCTACTCTGGACGAAAGGGTACCAATACTAGACTAGAATGTACCTAATCTAAACCAGAATACCCACTCGACTGGACCAAAAAATACCCAAACTGGACCCGGATGTACTCACTCGACTTTGCCCATGGTGGACCACAATGTAACCATACTAGACCAAAATGTATCGAATTTGGACCAGATTGTATCCATACTAGACCAGGATGTACGTAAACTGGAATAAAACATAACAATACAAGTCCAGATTTACCTAAACTACACCAGAATGTACCTGTACTGGACCAGAATGTACCTAAACTGGACCAAAAATGTATCCGCTAGACTTTACCCATGGCGGACCACAATGTATCCATACTAGACCAGAATGTACCTAATTTGGACCACATTGTATCTATACTAGACCAGAATGTACCTAAACTGGGCCAAAATGTACCAATACTAGTCCAGAATGTACCTAAACTTGACCAGAATGTAGCTACTCTGGACCAAAGTGTACTAATACTAGACTACAATGTACCTAAACTAGACCAGAATGTACCCACTCGACTTTACCCATGGTGGACCACAATGTAACCATACTAGACCAAAACGTATCGAATTTGGACCAGATTGTATCCATACTAGACCAGAATGTATGTAAACTGGAACAAAACGTAACAATACTAGTCCAAATGTACCTAAACTACACCAGGATGTACCTATACTGGACCAGAATGTACCTAAACTGGAACAAAATGTATCCGCTAGACTTTACCCATGGTGGACCACAATGTATCCATACTAGACCAGAATGTACCTAATTTGGACCAGATTGTATCTATACTAGACCAGAATGTACCTAAACTGGGCCAAAATGTACCAATACTACTACAGAATGTACCTAAAATAGAACAGAATGTACCTAATCTGGGCCAGATTTTATACATACTATACCAGAATGTACCTAAACTAAACTAAAATATACCTAAACTGGACCATAATGTACTCATACTAGACTAGAATGTACCTGAACTGGACCAAAATGTACCAATACTAAAATAGAATGTACCTAGACTAGAGCAAAATGTACCTAAACTGGACCAGAATGTACTCATTCTAGACCAGAATGTTGTCAAAGTGGACCAGATGTTGTGAAAGTGGCCCAGGATGTTGTCAAAGTAGACCAAGTTGTTGTCAAAGTGTAACAAACTTCTTGTCAAAGTGGACCATGGTTATCAAAGTGGACCAGCATGTTGTCAAAGTGGACCAGACTGTTGTCAAAGTGGACCAGACTGTTGTCAAAGTGGACCAAGGTGTTGTCAAAGTGGACCAGGGAGTTGTCAAAGTAGACTAGACTTTTGTCAAAGTGAACCAGGATTTTGTCAAAGTGGACCAAGTTGTTGTCAAAGTGGAACAAACTGTTGTCAAAGTGGACCAGAATGTTGTCAAAGTAGACCAGAATGTTGTCAAATTGGAGAAGGGTGTTGTCAAAGTGGACAAGAATGTTGTCAATGTGGAAAAGACTCTGGTCAATGTGGACCAGGGTGTTGTCAAAGTGGACCAGTCTGTTGTCAAAGTGGACCAAAATGCTGTCGAAGTGGAGCAGAGTGTTGTCAAGGTGGACCAGACTGTTGTCAAAGTGGACCAGGGTGTTGTCAAAGTGGACCAGGATGTTGTCAAAGTGTACAAGACTGTTGTCGAAGTGGACAAAACTGTTGTCAAAGTGGACAAGACTGTTGTCAAAGTGGCCCAGGATGTTGTCAAAGTAGACCAAGTTGTTGTCAAAGTGTAACAAACTTCTTAGTGGACTAGCATGTTGTCAACGTGGACCAGACTGTTGTCAAAGTGGACCAGACTGTTGTCAAAGTGGACAAGACTGTTGTCAAAGTGGCCCAGGATGTTGTCAAAGTAGACCAAGTTGTTGTCAAAGTGTAACAAACTTCTTAGTGGACTAGCATGTTGTCAAAGTGGACCAGACTGTTGTCAAAGTGGACCAGACTGTTGTCAAAGTGGACCAAGGTGTTGTCAAAGTGGACCAGGGAGTTGTCAAAGTAGACTAGACTTTTGTCAAAGTGAACCAGGATTTTGTCAAAGTGGACCAGAATGTTGTCAAAGTAGACCAGAATGTTGTCAAATTGGAGAAGGGTGTTGTCAAAGTGGACACGAATGTTGTCAATGTGGAAAAGACTCTGGTCAATGTGGACCAGGGTGTTATCAAAGTGGACCAGTCTGTTGTCAAAGTGGACCAGAATGCTGTCGAAGTGGAGCAGAGTGTTGTCAAGGTGGACCAGACTGTTGTCAAAGTGGACCAGGGTGTTGTCAAAGTGGACCAGGATGTTGTCAAAGTGGACAAGACTGTTGTCGAAGTGGACAAGACTGTTGTCAAAGTGGACAAGACTGTTGTCAAAGTGGCCCAGGATGTTGTCAAAGTGGACTATACTCTTGTCTAAGTGGACCAGGATGTTGTCAACGTGGACCAAGTTGTTGTCAAAGAGGAACAAACTCTTGTCAAAGTGGACAAGAATGTTATCAAAGTGGACAAGGGTGTTGTCAAAGTGGACCAGGGTTATCAAAGTGTACCAGCATGTTGTTAAAGTGGTCCAGGGTTTTGTCAAAGTGGACCAGGATTTTGCCAAAGTGGACAAGGGTGTTGTCAACGTGGACTAGAGTGTTGTCAAAGTGGATCAAACTGTTGTCAAAGTGGACCAGAATGGTGTTATAGTGGACCAGAATGTTGTCAAAGTGGACCGGAGTGTTGTCAAAGTGGACCAAGGTGTTGTCAAAGTGGACCAGGGTGTTGTCAATGTGGACCAGGGTGTTGTCAAAGTGGACCAAGGTGTTGTCAAAGTGGACCAGGGTGTTGTCAAAGTGGACCAAGGTGTTGTCAAAGTGGACCAGGGTGTTGTCAAAGTGGACCAAGGTGTTGTCAAAGTGGACCAGAGTGTTGTCAAAGTTGACTGGGATGTTGTCAAAGTTGACCAGAATGTTGTCAAAGTGGACCAGAATGTTGTCAAAGTGGACCAAAGTGTTGTCAAGGTGGACCAGGGTGTTGTCAAAGTGGACCAGAATGTTGTCAAAGTGGACCAGAATGTTGTCAAAGTGGACCAAAGTGTTGTCAAGGTGGACCAAACTGTTGTCAAAGTGGACCAGGATGTTGTCAAAGAAGATCAAGTTGTTGTCAAAAAGGAACAAACTGTTGTCAAAGTGGACCAGAATGTTGTCAAAGTAGACCAGGCTGTTGTAAAAGTGGACAAGAATGTTATCAAAGTGGACCAGGGTGTTGTCAAAGTGGACCAGAATGTTGTCAAAGTGGACCAGAGTGTTGTCAAGGTGGACAAGGTGTTGTCAAAGTGGACCAGGGTGTTGTCAAAGTGGACCAAGGTGTTGTCAAAGTGGACCAGAGTGTTGTCAAAGTTGACTGGGATGTTGTCAAAGTTGACCAGAATGTTGTCAAAGTGGACCAGAATGTTGTCAAAGTGGACCAAAGTGTTGTCAAGGTGGACCAGGGTGTTGTCAAAGTGGACCAGAATGTTGTCAAAGTGGACCAGAATGTTGTCAAAGTGGACCAAAGTGTTGTCAAGGTGGACCAGACTGTTGTCAAAGTGGACCAGGATGTTGTCAAAGAAGATCAAGTTGTTGTCAAAGAGGAACAAACTGTTGTCAAAGTGGACCAGAATGTTGTCAAAGTGGACCAGGCTGTTGTCAAAGTGGACAAGAATGTTATCAAAGTGGACCAGGGTGTTATCAAAGTGGACCAGAATGTTGTCAAAGTGGACCAGAATGTTGTCAAAGTGGACCAGGCTGTTGTCAAAGTGGACAAGAATGTTATCAAAGTGGACCAGGGTGTTGTCAAAGTGGACAAGACTGTTGTCAAAGTGGACCAGATGTTGTCAAAGTGGACCAGGGTGTTGTCAAAGTGGACAAGACTGTTGTCAAAGTGGACCAGATGTTGTCAAAGTGCACCAGGATGTTGTGAAAGTGGACCAGGGTGTTGTGAAAGTGGACCAGGGGTTTGTAAAAGTGGACCGGGGTGTTGTCAAAGTGGACCAGGCTGTAGTCAAAGTGGACCAGGATGTTGTCAAAGTGGACCAGACTGTAGTCAAAGTGGCCAAAGGAGAAATGTAAAGAGGTTTACTTCAGTAGTTGTTCATATATTATGAACCATCAGCTAATGAAAAGGATGAAGTCATTAGTTAAATGATCAAATATTACATCAAATTCGGAGTAACACTCATTTAAAGTAAGAGAAGACTTTTATTGTGAAGGTGACAGCTATGATAAAAGCATCAAGGCATTGAATCAATCTAATAAAATCATTGATGAAATGTAATGATCAGGCCTACGATTACTTTTTTAATTCTATGTTATTTTAACCTCATTGACTGGACTTTGAGTTTTAGCAGAAACTTCAAAAGAACTTCTTTGCTGTCTCCACCCAAGGTGAATCTCACTGATTGAATTTTACTTTTTGGAATTAGACAAGCAAAACTCGAATGATTAAGCTCCGCCCACTCCGTTCACAGCAGGCTATTAGAGGGGTGATGTTAGCGTGAGGCCAATCAGTGGCGGCGATCAAACAACGGACTTTTCAAGGAGAAAGAAATGCACCCATTGATTGGCCGCACCACTTTGACCCCTATACGCACAAACACACACACACACACACAAACACACACACACACACACACACACACACACACACACACACACACACACACACACACACACACACACACACACACACACACACACACACACACACACACACACACAGCCATTCAATCAATAGCGAGATAAGCAGCCGTCAGACGCTGACATCAGGACTCTGGTCTCACCTGAGCGCTCGGCCCAAACCCGTCAAGGGCAGAGACGAGCGCTCGTTAGAAGCTCCTCGTCTGATTGGCTGATGCTCACCAGCTCATTAAGGCCTCTTTGCTTTTCTGTCTTCAACGTGAAAAGAAGGCTTCTCCGCGTTGGTGAAGGTAAAAATAAACCAATTAGCGTGACAAGCGTGCACGCCTTGAGACAAGTGACGAGCGTAAACAGGAACCGTCGTGATGGAGGCGAGAACCAATCAGATGAACGCCGACGGACATCAAGAAGAAAGAACGTTGATGCCAGTTCCAACTGTCACAGGAATAGATTCATGTTTCTATCCTTGCATGTTTCTATGCTTTTAGAGTCCTGGAGAAGAGGTACCAGCTTGGCGAGAGTGTGAATAAGGAGGTGTGTCCAAGTTAACTTTCAGTTTCAGTTTCTCCCAATGTGTGGAAACCAGGATGGAAAAAAGCATGAGAGACGGGTAACCATTTTAGAAAATGCTTCGACCTTTAGATAGCTCGGGTCACTCTCTCAGTGCTGATATTTCTATTGTTTGTGTTTACTCCTGTTTTGTAGGAGAAATTGTTCAACTTCAGTTTTAGTTCAAATTAACAGTAAAATAACAGTAAAATAAAATTTAAATATTTGTAAAGATAAACAGTATAGTTAACAGTAAATTAAATGTAAAATTAACTCCAAAAATAACTGTAAAAATAACAGTAAAAGATAATCGTAAAATAACAGTAACAATAATAATAACAAATAACAGTAAAATACTTTAAAACAATTCTTTAAAAATAACAGTAAAAAAACTGTAAAATTAACAGTAAAATAACTGTAAAAATTATGGAAAAATAACAATAAAATAAATGTAAATATTACAGTCCAAATAACAGTAAAATTACTGTAAAAATAACAGTAACATAACTATAAAATCAACAGTAAAATAACAAAAATAGTTGTAAAAAACAATAAAATAACTGTAAAGAATAACAGTACAAATAACAGTAGTATAACTGTAAAAATAACAGTAAATAACTGTAAAGACAGCTGTAAAAATAACCGTAAAACTAAAAGAAAACATAACTGAAAAGGATAACAGTACAGATAACAGTAAAATGACTAACATTAACTGTAAAAATAAATGTAAAAATCACTGTAAAAATAACCATTAAAATAACAATAAAATAACTGTAAAGAATAACAGTACAAATAACAGTAAAAAAATAAAAAACGGTAAAATAACTGTAAAAATCACTGTAAAAAATAACAAATAAAATAACTGTAAAGAATAACAGTACAAATAACAGTAAAATAACTGTAAAAATACCAGTAAAATTAAAAAAATAAAATAACTGTAGAGAATAACATTACAAATAACAGTAAAATAACTGTAAAAATAACAATAAAAATAACTGTAAAACATAACTGTAAAAAATAACTGTAAAATAACCGTGAGTATAACAATAAAACAACCCCAGTCAAAACAACAAACCAACCAACAACAAAAAAAAAGAAGTAAAAATTTGCGGTAATATCCTTTTTCAATTTACAGTAAATTTGTGTAAAAACTACCATCAATTTTACAGTAAAGTTCAAACAACTGAACTGCCAGTTTGTTTGTTTTTTTGAGTTGTTTACTCCGAAATATTTTTTTAATGTTTATATCTATATATACAATTGTCTGCGATAAGGTGGCGACTTGTCCGGGGTGTACATCGCCTTCCACCCGATTGTAGCTGAGATAGGCACCAGCACCCCTCGCGACCCCAAAGAGAATAAGCGGTAGAAAATGGATGGATGGATGGATATACAATTGTTTCCAAACGGCGTCTGTAACAGGGCAGTAAGACGGCTGATCAAACAAAACGGAAATCATCGTCATAGACCCACTAGCTGTGCAATGCTAACGGACTCAATAACTCCATCGTGACGGTTTGGTGAATTTACTGAAATTGCGATTGTAAGTTAATAATACTAACAAAGTCACTTGTAAACATGTTAGCATATTAGCTAATTATCAGAATAATTGTACCTAAGTTATCACAAAACTTTGTGTTTCAATGAGTTCCCGGCGAGAAGACAAAAGCTGTCTTTGAACCTAACAAGAAGAAGGCTTGTAAAACTCCACCCTGTAGGATGGGAAGCAACATGAAGGTGTTATATTTCTTTCATGTATTGTAATCCACAGAAAGGGTTTGTTTTGACCCGAGAACTACAAATCAGAGAGAAAGCAGGATCTGCCCAAGTTCCAGGCACCTCTTCTTTGAACTGTTATACGACTTTTTCTTTGAACTGTTGTAATCAAAGGCGATGGCTATTTTACGACCCCCGTCCCTTAGAAACAGCTGTTGCCATGTAATCAGGGAAAGTCCAAATAAAAGAGGAGGCGTACAATCTTTCGCCGGAGCGTGGTGAGACTGCACATGAGTACAGTCCAGACATCTCTCCTCAATGGAGCCAAATTTAATTCTGTCTCTGTTTAATTCTTTGCTTCTTGTCTTGTTTAATAGATGTCATCAGTGTTTGAACCTGACATCAATGCTAACAGCACTAACTTAGACTTAGACAAATTTTAATGATCCACAAGGGAAATTGTTCAAGTTTCATTACATTACAAATATGCATGAAAACACTCCTACAGACATCACACATGGGATGGTTTAGTAAGTAGGAATAGTTTTAGTTATATTGTAAAACATTAAAACGTTGCTTGAAATAAGGAAAATAAGTATCCATACGATTAGAAACGCTATGGAAGAGTTGAAGACGGAATGGCACTTGTACATCCGGTTCAAAGCTTTAAGCAGCAGGATAGACTGTTGGCCTTCACCTCGCAGCACATGCAGTGAACAAACTCATCCAAAGGATGCCTGGAGTGAGGAATGAAGTATCCATACGAGTAGAAATGCAATGGATGATAAAAAGACAGAATAGCACTGCTACTTCCGGTTTAAACAGCAAGAAACCCTTTTTACCCATTTTCATCATCCGAACAATGGCCACACAGCACAAACAATTACACACTGTTGGGAGGCGTGGCCAACAGACCGGCAGCGAGGCGGGGTACGCTGGGGCCCACTCCAAGATGGCGGCAAGGAGGCGTGGCCATCGGGCCAGCGGCGAGGCGGGGCACGCCAGGATCGACGCCGTAAACAAAATCAGGTGCGTGGATTGCCCACCTGGGACCAATCCTCTAATCTCGCAATGAGTAAAAGGGCAGCAGCAGAGAACGAAGAAGAAACTGAAGCTATTGAGCGAATAGCTTTTGACGCTATTCGACGATCGCCTTCTAACCGCAGGGTATCCATACATCTCTGTGCCATGTCCGTCGTAGCATCGTCGGTAAAATGTGCAGACCAAAACGAGGGACTTTGGCATCTTTTGACACTGGAGCAACTTAAATCCGTCGATTAGTAAGTGTTTGTTTGGCATTAAATGTGGGTGGAGGGAAAGGCTGGATGCAAATATAGCTACAAATGTACATACAGCTAGCCTAAATAGCATGTTAGCATCGATTAGCTGGCAGTCATGCCGCGACCAAATATGTCTTATTAGCACATAAGTCAATAACATCAACAAACCTCACCTTTGTGATTTAGTTGACTTTATCATTGGAAATGCATCTGCTTTGAGTGTCGCAGGGTATCAATACATCTCTGTGCCATGTCTGTCGTAGCATCGCCGGTAAAATGTACATACAAATGGCCTAAATAGCATGTTAGCATCGATTAGCATGCCGTGCTAATCGATGCACACTCCACGTAAATCAACTTGAATCCGTCCCTGATCGTGTTGTTACACCCTCCGACAACACACCGGCGAGGCATGATGTCTCCAAGGTACGGAAAGCGGTCGAAAAAACGGAAAATAACAGAGCTGACTCTGTGATTGTAAACTGTTTGAGAAAATGGCGGATTGACTACCTATGTGACGTCACCGATTAATTTGGCGATTAATTTGCCAAAATTCACCCATTTAGAGTTCGGAAATCGGTTTAAAAAATATAATGTTTTTTTTTCGGCAACATCGAGGTATATATTGATGCTTACATAGGTCTGGTGATAATGTTCCCCTTTAACAAAATAAACAGAAGTCACAAACTGCTCGACGTCATGTCCCTCTTTGGCGGTCAGTGGAACCCGGATAGTGCGAGTCTGTCACACACACCGTTTGCATTATGGCCGTCAGCAAAGAAAATCCATGATTAAGCCACACCGGTTTACAAGCCGCAGGGTTCAAAGCGTAGTGGGGAAAAAGTATCGGTATATAGATGGACTTAATGAGAAACTGGAAGAAGTTTGACAGTTCATTCTTCCCTCTCTCTCTCTCTCTCTCTTTCTGTTTCATGTGTTTAACTTCTTAAAAAAAAACGAGACGGGGTAGGGCGGGGGGTGGGGATTCACTTCCTGTGTGAGGCGGCGTAATGGCCGACAGTGAGATTTCCCGCATGGCCGCCCCTTGATGAATGATTTCACGTCTGAGTCGTCCCGATAGAAATGAAGCTTTTTAAAAAGTTCTTTTCACCGACTTCGCATTTAAATACGGAACGGTCTTTAATTGAGCACAGAGTTGTGCGAGAACTAATACCGAGACCAAGGCGCCATCACGCTGACCGAGGCGGGGCTCTCGCTCTTTTTATCGGCGGGCTAAATTTGTCGCCGGCGGCCCGCTAATGGACTTTGGGGACAAAATGGTGCGTAAAATGAAGCGCGGGCTGACGTCGGCGTCGGCACAAATGTGATACCGGAAGCTTTGGACAGAGGCGCCTGGAAAGAAGCGTTCTTTCAAAGTGAGAACTGTCTCAAGTCAGCCTCATCAAAGTAAACGGTAGCAATGAAGCCGTGCAGCGGATCACAGCACCGCCGGGTCGGAGCGGTTAGAACCTTTGTGCACATTTGACTGAACGTTAAATCTCTGCCTTTAAACGGGTCATTTCTTCCTCACCTCACAAGAGCGTTCCTGTCTGCTCTGCTCGACCAGGCCACTATTTCTCCACAGACCTTCAGACTCCAACATCCACAGCGCTCCAGCAGGAAGAAGCAGCTAAAAAAATCTGACTGTTAGCACTGAAGCTAACGTCTCATAAATCTGACCGTTAACTAAGCACTGAAACTAAAGTCTCAAAAATCCGACTGTTACTTTGGCACTGAAGTGAACGCCTCAAAACACTTAATGTTAGCTTAGCAATGAAGCTAACGTTTTAAATAGCTAACAGTTAGTTTAGAGCACTGAAGCTAACACCGCAAAAATATTAATGTTAGCTTAACACTGAAGCTAACATCTCAAAATGTATACTGTTAGCTCAACACAGAAGCTAACTTCTCAAAACTCTCATTGTTTGCTTAGCACTGTATCTAAAATCTCAAAAATATCACTGTTAGCATTGAAGCTAACGTGTCAAAAATAGTATTCTGAGCTTAGCAATGAAGCTGAAGCTGTTAGGTTAGCGCTGTATCTAATGTCTCAAAAATCTGTTAGCAAAGAAGCACTGTTAGCATTGAAGCTAACATGTAAAAAAAAATGAAGCTGGAGTTGTTAGCTCAGCACTGTATCTAAGACTATGTCTCCCGGCTGGCCTGGGAACGCCACGGGATCCCCCGGGAAGAGCTAGACGAAGTGGCTGGGGAGAGGGAAGTCTGGGTTTCCCTGCTTAGGCTGTTGCCCCCGCGACCCGACCTCGGATAAGCGGAAGATGATGGATGGATGGATGGATGGATGTATCTAATGTCTCAAAAATATGTTAGCAATGAAGTTAAAGTCGAACAAATGCTCAAAATTAGCTTAGCGCTGTAGCTAACATCTAAAAAAAAAAATCTCACCGTTGGCACATAAGCTTTTGTCTTGAAAATCTCACTATTAATTTAGCACTGAAGCTAACATCTCAAATCACTCACTGTTAGCTTAACACTGTACTTAATGTCTCAAAAATCTTACTGTTAGCACTGAAGGTAATGTGTCAAAAATCGTATTCTTAGCTTAGCAATGAAGCTAACGTCTCAAAAATCTCACCGTTAGCACTTCAGCTATTGTCTCAAAATTCTCACTATTAACTTAGCACTGAAGCTAACTTTTTAAAAATCTTACTGTTAGCACTGAAACTAACTTCTCAAAAATCTTACTGTTAGCACTTAAGCTAACATCTCAAAAATCTTCCTGTTAGCACTTAAGCTAACATCACAAACATCTTACTCTTAGCACTGAAGCTAACATCTTTAAAATCTTACCGTTAGCAGTGAAGCTAACATGTCAACAAATCTTACTCTTAGCTTAGCACTGAAGCTGATGTCTCAAAAATCTCACTGTTGGCTTAGCACTAAAGCTAAGGCCTCAAAAATATCCTCGTTAGCACTGAAGCTAAAGTCTCAGAAATCTCACTATTTGCTTGGCACTGAAGCTAACGTCACAAAAAGCTTCCTGTTAGCACTGAAACTAGGGTCTCCAAAATCTTACTCTTTCCTTCGCACTGAAGTTGACGTCTCAAAAATCTCACTAATAGCTTAGCACTGAAGATAATGTCTCAAAAATCTTTCTGTGAACACTGAAGCTAACGTGTCAAAAAATCTCACTGTTAGTACTACAGCTATGGTCTCAAAATTCTCACTGTTAACTTTGCACTGAAGCTAACTTCTAAAAAATCTTACTTCTAGCACTGAGATTAACATCTCCAAAAGCTTACTCTTGGCTTCGCAATGAAACTATTGTCTCAAATATGTTACTGTGAACACTGAAGCTTTAAAGCTAAACATCTCACTGTTAGCTTAGCACTGAAGCTAACGTCTTAAAAATCTCACTGTTAAGACTGAAGTTAATGTCTCAAAAATCTTACTATTAGCACTGAAGCTAATGTCTTTAAATTATTACTGTTAGCAGTAAAGCAAACATGTAAAAAAACATCTTACACTTAGCTTAGCACTGAAGCTAGCGTCTCAAAAATCTCCCTGTTGGCTTAGCACTAAAGCTAAGGTCTCAAAAATATCCCCGTTAGCACTGAAGCTAATATCTTAAAAATCTCACTATTAGCATAGCACTGAAGCTAACGTCCCCAAAATCTCATTCCTGGCTTGGCCGGGAAGCTTACGTTTCAAAAATCTCACTAATAACTTAGCGGTGAAGCTAACGTCTTTAACATCTTACAGTTAGCAGTGAAGCTAACATACTAACAAATCTTACTCTTAGATTAGCACTGAAGCTAAGGTCTAAAATATCTCACAGTTAGCGTAGATCGGAAGCAAACGTCTTAAAAATATTTATGTGAGCACTGAGGCTAAGGTCTAAAAAATCTCACTGTTAGCTTACCACTGTTAGCTTACCACTGAAGCTAACATCGCAAAACTTTCACTGTTAGCTTATCACTGAAGCTAATGTCTCAAAAAAAATCTCACTGTTAGCTTACCACTGAAGCTAACGTCTCAAAACTTTCACTGTTAGCTTATCACTGAAGCTAATGTCTCAAAAATCTCACTGTTAGTTTAGCACTGAAGCTAAGGTCTCAAAAATCTTACTGTTAGTGTAGCACTGAAGCTAAATTCTCAAAACTCTCACTGTTAGCTTAGCGCTAACGCTAAAATCTCAAAAATTTTACTAATAGCTCAGTACTAAAGCTTACGTTTCAAAAATCTCACTAATAGCTTAGCGGTGAAGGTAACGTCTTTAACATCTTACTGTTAGCAGTGAAGCTAACATACTAACAAATCTTACTCTTACATTAGCACTGAAGCTAAGGTCTAAAAAATCTCACTGTTAGCGTAGATCGGAAGCAAACGTCTCAAAAATCTTTCTGTGAGCACTGACACTAAGGTTTCAAAAATCTCACTGTTAGCTTAGCACTGAAACTAACGTCTCAAAAATCTTACTGTTAGCTTATCACTGAAACTAATGTTTCAAAAATCTCACTGTTAGCTTAGCACTGAAGCTAAAGTCTCACAAATCTCACTGTTAGCATAGCACTTAAGCTAAAGTCTCAGAAATCTCACTATTAGCTTAGCACTGACGCTAACGTCACAAAAATCTCACTGTTAGCTTATCATTGAAACTAACGTCTCAAAAATCTCACTGTTAGCTTAGCACTGAAGCTAAGGTCTCAAAAATCTCCCTATTAGCATAGCACTGAAGCTAACGTATCAAAACGGCCACTGTTAGCAGAGCACTGAAGCTAAAGTCCACAAAATCTTACTGTTAGCTTATCACTGAAACTAACATCTCAAAAAGCTCACTGTTAGCTTAGCACTGAAGCTAAGGTTTCAAAAATCTCACTGTTAGCATAGCACTGAAGCTAACGTATCAAAATGGCCACTGTTAGCAGAGCACTGAAGCTAAAGTCTACAAAATCTTACTGTTAGCTTATCACTGAAACTAACATCTCAAAAATCTCACTGTTAGCTTAGCACTGAAGCTAAGGTCTCAAAAATCTCACTGTTAGCCTAGCACTGAAGCTAAAGTCTCAAAAATCTCACTGTTAGCTTAGCACTGATGCTAACATCTAAAAAATCTCACTGTTAGCTTATCACTGAAACTATCGTCTCAAAAATCTCACTGTTAGGTTAGCACTGAAGCTAAGGTCTCAAATATCTCACTGTTAGCATAGCACTGAAGTTAAAGTTTAAAGAATCTCACTGTTAACTTAGCACTGACGCTAACATCTCAAAAATCTCACTGTTAACTTAGCACTGACGCTAAGGTCTCAAACATCTCCCTGTTAGCTTAGCACTGAAGCTAAGGTCTCAAATATCTCACTCTTAGCAGAGCACTGAAGCTAAAGTCTCCAAAATCTCACTGTTAGCTTAGCACTGATGCTAACGTCTCAAAAATCTCACTGTTTGCTTAGCACTGACGCTAACTTCTCCAAAAAATCTCACTGTTACCTTATCATTGAAACTAACGTCTCAAAAATCTCACTGTTAGCTTAGCACTGAAAATAACGTTTCAAAAATCTCACTGTTAGCTTAGCACTGAAACTAACGTCTCAAAAATCTCACTGTTAGCTTAGAACTGAAGCTAAGGTCTCAAAAATCTCACTGTTAGCAGAGCACTGAAGTTAAAGTCTCAAAAATCTCACTGTTAACTTAGCACTGATGCTAACATCTCAAAAATCTCACTGTTAGCTTAGCACTGATGCCAACATCTCAAAAATTTCACTGTTAGCTTATCACTGAAACTAACATCTCAAACATCTCACTGTTAGCTTAGCACTGAAGCTAAGGTCTCGAAAATCTCACTGATACCGTAGCACTGAATCTACAGTCTCAAAAATCTCACTGTTAGCTTAGCACTGACGCTAACGTCTCAAAAATCTTACTGTTAGCTTATCACTGAAACTAACGTTTCAAAAATCTCACTGTTAGCTTAGCACTGAAGCTAAAGTCTCACAAATCTCACTGTTAGCATAGCACTTAAGCTAAAGTCTCAGAAATCTCACTATTAGTTTAGCACTGATGCTAACGTCTCAATAATCTCACTGTTAGCTTATCATTGAAACTAACGTCTCAAAAATCTCACTGTTAGCTTAGCACTGAAGCTAAAATCTAAAAAATCTCCTGATTAGCATAGCACTGAAGCTAACGTATCAAAACGGCCACTGTTAGCATAGCACTGAAGCTAAAGTCTCAAACATCTCACTGTTAGCTTAGCACTAAAGCTAAGGTCTCAAAAATCTCACTGTTAGCATAGCACTAAAGCTAAGGTCTCAAAAATCTCACTGTTAGCTTAGCACTGACGCTATCAACTCAAAAATCTCACTGTTAGGTTGTCACTGAAACTAACGTGTCAAAAATCTCACTGTTAGCTTAGCACTGAAGGTAAGGTCTCAAAAATCTCACTGATAGCGTAGCACTGCAGATAAAGTCTCAAAAATCTCACTGTTAGCTTAGCACTGACGCTAACATCTCAAAAATCTCACTGTTAGCTTATCACTGAAACTAACGTCTCAAAAATCTCTCTGTTAGGTTAGCACTGAAGCTATGGTCTCAAATATCTCACTGTTAGCATAGCACTGAAGTTAAAGTTTAAAAAATCTCACTGTTAACTTAGCACTGACGCTAACATCTCAAACATCTCCCTGTTAGCTTAGCACTGAAGCTAAGGTCTCAAATGTCTCACTGTTAGCTTAGCACTGACGCTAACGTCTCAAAAATCTCACTGTTAGCTTAACACTGACGCTAACGTCTCCAAAAAATCTCACTGTTAGCTTATCATTGAAATTAACGTCTCAAAAATCTCACTGTTAGCTTAGCACTGAAACTAATGTCTCAAAAATCTCACTGTTAGCTTAGCACTGAAACTAAGATCTCCAAAATCTCACTGTTAGCAGAGCACTGAAGTTAAAGTCTCAAAAATCTCTCTGTTAACTTAGCACTGACGCCAACATCTCAAACATCTCCCTATTAACTTAGCACTGAAGCTAAGGTCTCAAATATCTCACTGTTAGTTTAGCACTGAAGCTAAGGTCTCAGCAGTTATGAAGCAGGTTTTCCTTCAGGATGATTTGAACTTTTGGACAAGAAGTCCAATTTTACAGCGTTTCTCCCCCAGCAGTGAAACCACACACACACACACACACACACACACACACACACACACACACACACACACACACACACACACACACACACACACACACACACACACACACACACACACACACACACACACACACTGTAGTGTAGATGAAGCGAGCGTGAAGAGCTCCACGGAGAGGCCAGTTTCCTCATTAGGCTCTCCAAAAAGCCCTCACTCTAATCACTGTCACCAGACCTCGGCTGAAAAACACGTAATTAACGTCTACACCCACTTCCATGCTAAACAGCCCCCACCCCTGTGTGTGTGTGTGTGTGTGTGTGTGTCCAATGCTTGAGCCCGCCCCCCTCAGGCAGCACAAGTTACTTGAGACTTGAGCACAACAACAATAACAACGGCGACGACACAAGGAGAATAAGAAGAAGGTGTCATGTAAGTCTTTTAATTGGAATTATTTATTACTCGGCCTGTCAAAATGAATGACTTTCTTGATCTGATGAGACATTTTAATGCAATCAACCCATCTGAGGAGAATGACTCAAAAATCCCTCAAACCTTTCAGTCAATGCTACTGTGTCAGTTTATGCTAAGGTTGTCCCGACACTATATTGATATCAGTCCGATACAGGTTTACATGGAGTCATGGCCCATCACTAATCCTCTTGAGCTCCGAGGATGCCAATAGTTTAATCCAAATGACCTCTGATTAAAGCACTATACTATGACAGGTTGCCCTGGTCAGGATGAGTCATGGTTGCTAAATTTTTATTTTTACAAATCTGACTGTAGTGATTTAGAAGGCGTAAAAATTCACATTTCGTGCCATATGACGAGTCTTTTTTTCACTTTCACATTTCACTTTGCGACGGGCAATCTTACAAGTGGGTCGCCGATCTTGTCTCCAAGTGCATTGTGGGTGAAATCGTCATCAGTCACGTGCCAACAAGTATTACCAAGTACTAAGTTAACAGTTGGTATCAACATAAAAGTGAAGCAGAAAAGAGCTGCATTGAGTTTTTCCTACTTCTCTGATAGACTGACAGATCTGACAGAAAAGGAGGAGCAAGCGTGCAGACTACTGAGCTAAAAGCTTGGTCTATCTGCTTGACAGCACGGTCTTTAAAGGGTCTGGTCTTGTGCCCTCGACCGCAGCTCGGCTCTGATTTGTTCCTCGCTAGTAGTCCGATATCATCTTGTAGTTTGTCGACACGTATCAAAAGTGGCCTCTGATATGAGGAACAGGAATGCAAAACATTAGAAGAGGCTTTAACAAATGCAGTGTATGCATTCTTGATGGAATTTCATGGGTGGAACAATGGGCCAAAACACTGCCAGTAAGTCTTGGTTTTAACTGTAAAAATAACTGTAAAAATAACTGTAAAAATAACTGTAAAAAATCACAGTACAATAACTGTAAACATAACTGTAATAATAACAGTAAAAATCTGTGTAAATCAACAGTAAAAATAACAATAACAAATAACAGTAAAACAACTGTAAAAATAACAGTAACATAACTGTAAAATGAACAGTAAAAATAACTGTAAAGAATAACAGTTCAAAAACAGTAAAATAACTGTAAACATAACTGTAATAATAACAGTAAAAATCAGTGTAAAATAACAGTAAAAATAACAATAACAAATAACAGTAAAATAACTGTAAAAATGACAGTAACATAACTGTAAAATGAACAGTAAAAATAACTGTAAAGAATAACAGTTCAAAAACAGTAGAATAACTGTAAACATAACTGTAATAATAACAGTAAAAATCATTGTAAAATAGCAGTAAAATAACAATAACAGTAAAATAACAGTAAAAAAAAATGAAAAAATAACTGTAAAATAACTGTGAAATGAACAGTAAAAATAACTGTAAAGAATAACAGTACAAATAACAGTAAAATAACTACAAAAACGTCAAAATACCTGCAAAAATAACTGTAAAAATAAAAGTAAAATTAAAAGATAACATGACTGTAAAAGTAACAAGAAAATAACTGTAAAAATAACTATAAAATAACTTTAAAAATAACAGTAAAAATAATTGTAAAATAACAGTAAAAATAACAATACCAAATAATGGTAAAATAACTGTAAAAAAGTGGAGTGGAAAAACGTTAAGTTAAAATTTTTCCTACAGCTCTGATCGGGTTGCCGGCATGAGAAGCAAGCGTGCTGACGACTGAACTAAAAGCTCGAGCTATCTGCTTAATCAGCATAGTGTTTTAAAGGGTCTGGTCTTGTGCCCCGACCACAGCTCGGCTTTGATTTGTTCCCTGCTAGTGGTCCGATATCATATTGGAATTTGTCGAGGCGTATCAAAAGTGACCTCTAATATGAGGAACAGAAATGCAAAACACTAGAAGAGGCTTTGACAAATGCATTATTGTTGGAATTTCATGTGTGGACCGATGAGCCAAAACACTGCCAGTAAGTCTTGATTTGGACAAAAACATATCATGTAGAAAAACTGAACCAAGTTGTGCCGTGGTAACCATGTTGAACAAAGAAGATGAATAGAAACATTGAAAAAACAATACTTTGAATGGATATTTTGTTGGTTTTCATTGACAATCTTCAATTTTGTTATTGTCTCTCCCTTAATATTTTTGTGTGTGTGTCTAAGGTTTTCATTTTCAACTTTCTGTTTTTCCAGATTCACTGTTTACTTGATTGTTTTGACGGTTTCAACTTACTGGCAGAAATTCCACATAAAAGTGGGCGGGGCTTAGAGTGTGTGAACATGCATCCGGGTTATGTACCGTTAAAATCCTTTCATTTGCTCAAAACTCGACAGTGCACCTTGGTGTACGGAATAGTTCTGGTTTTGCTTACCGACCTCGAAGCTATTTTTTTTGGTACATGGTAAAATGATAAGTGTGACTAGTAGGTGGCAGTCACACACAAGAGATACCCGTAGACTGCAATATGACTCATGTAAACATTTTGTATGTTCCATTGAAAATTTAGAACATTACACATGTCCCTCAAAAATCCATCAAAATGTTTCAGTACGAATTTGGTAAGCCATGAAGCCGCACCGTTTGATGGATTGTTGGCGCATTAAACACAGGAGTATTATTATGGTGTGTATATAAGGTAAGACATTATCTGGCGTTTTGTTTTGCAATATTATGCAAAAGCAACTATTCTTACCTTCTGGTGCCTGCTGATCTGTATTTGGGATCTGCATAAATCCCGAAAAATTGGATGCGTCTGCCTTTGTAGCCATTCTAGTCGATACAATTCTTCTTTTTCTCTACCTTCTTGTTATGGGACAGTCATCCTCTGCTGTTGCAAATTCTAATATAAAGTAGTGTAAAGTTCTTACTTATATCTGTCAGTAAACTCGCGATGAAAGCGCAAAAAGTTTTATTATTCACCCAAGGAACTTTAGTTATTAGAGAATTCCGGTCAGACAATTGTTCACGGGTCACGATTCCGGCGTTGTTGTGCCACTAGTGAGCCACGGATGAGGAGATGCTGCTCCGGTATTGATTTAAGTAAATTCTGAATGTCATTAAAACAGTTAGCGCCATCTTTTGACACTTCTTCCACTCCCGTCCTTGCACGCTACACCGCTACAACAAAGATGACGGGGAAAAGACGCTGCTGAAGGTGTGCCACGTAAATAAGACCGCCAACAAAACAGCGGATCCTGAAGAGACTGCCAGAAAGCGGCTTGAAGATGGTCTGTAAAATATAATCAATGCAACATTTTGACCAAAGAACCACCATCAAATGTTATGTACACCACAAAGAGGTATTTTATATTTAGAAAAAAAATATATATATATGACTCCTGTAATGCACCCTATAATCCAGTGTGCGTTTTGAATAAACACATATCCATAATAGACCATTCATCGGCAAAGCGCCTTATAATCGGGTGTGGCCTATGGTCCGGATAATACGGTATACTGTGTGGCCAAAAAGCAGTGTTTTGAAATGAACTTTTAAAAAGTACTTAATAATAGTTACTGGTTACTTTGCTCTAAAAACAATTTACAGAAACATGTAATTAGTTGAATGTATAAAAAAACAACAACAACAAAAAATAATATATATATATATGTATGTATATATATATATATATATATATATATATATATACATACACACACATATATATATATGCATATATATATATATATATACACATATATATATATACATATATATATATGTGTGTATATATGTACAGTATATATATGTATATACATATATATATGTATATATATATATATATATATATATATATATATACATATATATGGATGTACGTATATATATGCACACAAACACATTTATACATATATATGCATATATATACAGTATATATATACACATAAATATGTATGTACATACATATATATATATATATATATATATATATATTTACATACATATATACAGTATATATATATATATATATATATATATATATATATATATATATATATATATCCATCCATCCATTTCCTACCGCTTATTCCCTTTCGGGGTCGCGGGGGGTGCTGGCGCCTATCTCAGCTACAATCGGGCGGAAGGCGGGGTACACCCTGGACAAGTCGCCACCTCATCACAGGGCCAACACAGATAGACAGACAACATTCACACTCACATTCACACACTAGGGCCAATTTAGTGTTGCCAATCAACCTATCCCCAGGTGCATGTCTATATATATATATATATATATACACATATACACAATCATATATAAATACATTCATACCGATATATGTATGGTCAGGAAAAAACACAGACGATATTTCATCCTTACAAGCCTGTTTCACAGCTTTCCTTGCTCTTCAGGGGAATTTGAGCTGAAGAGCAGGACATCTGCAAATCAGGCTTGTAAGGATCAAATAGCCTCCATGTTTTTTTCCTGACCTAACGTATATTTCGCTCTATCCCAGTATTGAGCACTTTATAACGATAAATCACAGTAGCCTCGTCAATACAGACCGATACGTACATAGAATGTACAGTATATGGACATACAGTACATACATACTGTGAAGTGTCTCTTTGGAGGCCGGTCTGACCAGCGTCCTTTTGGAGGTCAGAGGTTTGCCCAGGTTAAGCCCAGTAGACTGGTTGAGGGGTGGTACCTACCTGCATTCCTCCTCAATCAGCTGGAGATGATGACTGCTGTGTCGAATCACCAATGGAGGACACCCGAGTTCTGATCAGCTTGAGGGAAAAATTCAGCAGTTTGAACTTGGGCTCACTCTGCTTCTGCATGGGACGCTGTCGGCCGGTAAGATGCACATTCCACTTTCTCACAAACATAATGTTCCATGCATATACTTTTTATACTAACTGAAGCGTCGTCTGTTGTCAGGCAACCAAAGCTAATGTGATGAAATGCATGATGAAAAGAACCCCGACTGGGATGATGAGTTAAGTTGAGTACATGTATTCCCCTTCCCCCGTTCGTCTTTGTAAAAAAAAAAAACATTTTCTTGAAAACTGAAGCCTTCTCAGCTTCTTGGTGTTTGGCAGTGTCCACAATACTGAGATATACATAGAATGTATATACACATACATGCATACATTCATACATAGTCGAGGTTACTGTAGTATATCGTACCGTTATACAACGCTCAATACCGGGGTAGGGCGGGATAAACGTTAGGTCATAACGTCATAAAAAAGTCAGTTTTTCCTGCTCTTCAGAGGATTTAATTATAAAATCCCCTGAAGAGAAGGGAAACCTGCTAAAAAGGATTGTAGGGGAGGAAATAGCCTGTGTTTTTCCCTGACCTAAGGTATACATACATACATATGTGTATATATATATATATATATATATATATATATATATATATATATATATATATATATATATATATGTATATATATATATATATATATATATATATATATATATATATATATATATATATATATATATATATATATATAGATCTATGGTGAATATTAAAATGTATAGGTACTCGATATACGTACATGTACACATATGTATATACATAAACATGCATATATATTTATACATATACATATTTACACAAACATATACACATAATATAGACATAGATATATCTATTAAGTGTTTGTTTTTATTTATATACATATATATATATACGTTACAAAAAATACAGGGGTTATTTAATCCCTACAAGCCTGGTTCGCAGGGAAAATCCCCTGAAGAGCAGAGAAACCTGCAAAACGGGCTTGTAGGGATGAAATAGCCGCTGGATTTTTTTCCTGACCTAACATACAGTATATTCCGCTCCACCCCGGTATTGAGCACTGTATAATGGATAAACCACACAAACCTTGACTATGTGTGTGTGTGTGTGTATATATATATATATATATATATATATATATATATATATATATATATATATATATATATATATATATGTCTTGATTGGATTATCCAGAGAATAGTGCTCGATACCATGGTAGAGCGGAATATGTATGTGTGGGAAAGATCACAAGACTACTTCATCTCTACAGAACTGTTTCATGAGGGGTTCCCTCAATCATCAGGTGATTCTAATGGCAGCATTCACATACAATGGTTTATATAGGGCACAGAGTGGATGGGTACAGGCAGGCGTAGGGGCGTGGTGATTGGCTCATGTGTTACCTAGGAGGTGTTTCTGTCTATGATGGCATGTTGATATGATTTATATATATATAAATATATATATATATATATATATATATATATATATATATATATATATATATATATATATATATATATATATATGTATATATATACATATACATATATATACATACACATATACATATGGATATCATCATCGGCGATCACTCGAGACGAGTAAGATTGTCCTCCTGTCGGTGGGTCTGGTCATCTGTGGGTCCTCAGGTGGCTGTAGAGGCCGATCCTGGATCCGCAGACTTTATCGCAGTGGGGGCATGCGTGGGTGGTTGACTGGGTAGTGGTTGTGGTGTGAGGAGCTGTGTTGGTGGTGGATCTCTCCTTTCTCTGTTGCCTCTTGGTTTCTGCGGCACGGTGGAGGTCCTTCTCTAGGTGAGTTGTGCCTTCATGGACCATCTTGCTCCACATGTTCCTCTGGTGGGCTACCCCCTCCCAGTTGCTGAGGCTGAAGTGACACTTTCTCAGGTGGGTTTTGATGTTATCCTTGTACCTCTTCTTCTGCCCTCCTTGGGTACGTTTTCCTTCCTTTAGCTGGCCATACAGCATTTGCTTTGGAAGGCGGTTGTCAGGCATGCGTATGACATGGCCTGTCCATCGCAGTTGATGTCGGATGATGGTTGTGGTGATGGTGGAGATGTTGGCTTCTTTCAGAACACTGATGTTTGTACGCCTCTCCTCCCAACCGATCCTGAGGATCTTCCGGAGACATCGTTGGTGGTACTGCTCCAGGGCCTTCAGATGTCTGCTGTAGGTGGTCCAGCTGTCGGCTCCATAGAGCAGTGTGGGCAGAACTACTGCTTGATAGACAAGTAGCTTTGTCTTTGTCTGGATGTCTCGGTTTTCAAAAACCCTCTTCCGCAGCCTGGCAAAGGCTGCACTGGCACACCCGATGCGGTGGTGAATCTCTGCGTCAATGACAGCTCTTGTAGAGAGAAGGCTGCCAAGGTAGGCGAATTGATCCACATTATCTAGGATGTTGTCTCCCACATGAATTGTGGGGGGTTGTGGGAGTGTGTCAGGAGCTGGTTGGTATAGGATTTGGGTCTTTTTTATGTTTATGTCAAGTCCCAGGAGTCTGTAGGCTCTGGCAAAGGCGTTTAATATGTCCTGGAGGTCCGCTTCGGAGTGTGCAACTAGGGCATTGTCATCCGCATACTGGAGCTCCATGATGGAGGATGTGAACACCTTGCTTTTTGCCCTGAATCTGTTGATGTTAAATAGCCCTCCCTCAGTCCTGTATAGGAGCTTGACTCCCTCAGGTAGGTTCTGGCTGGTGATGTGGAGGATGGTGGAAATGAAGATGGCGAACAGGGTTGGTGCGATGATGCAGCCCTGCTTAACACCAGTGTCTACTTTGAAAGGAGGTGTCTCCAATCCACCATTGCCGACTACGGTTGCCGTCATGTCATCATGGAGTAGTCGCAAGATCTTTATATACTTGTCTGGGCATCCAATCTTGGAGAGAACACACCAGAGGGCAGTTCTGTTTATGGAGTCAAAGGCCTTTGTGAGGTCAATGAACGCCATGTACAAAGGTAGATGTTGCTCCCGACATTTTTCCTGCAGTTGACGAGCTGTAAAAATCATGTCGGAGGTCCCCCTGGCAGGACAAAAGCCACACTGCGATTCTGGTAGGGTGTTCTCTGACAGAGGCAGTAGCCGGTTGGCCAATATACGAGCCATTTTTGAAGATGGTAACAACCAGGGCATCCCTGAGCTCAGCCGGTATTTCCTCTTCATCCCAGATTTTGCCCAGCAGGCTATGGATGTGACACAGGAGTTTTGGTCCTCCTTGCTTGAGGATTTCTGCTGGAATCCCATCTGGTCCAGAGGCCTTGTTGTTGCTCAGTTTACTCACGGCATCCAGGACCTCATTTTCGGTTGGGGGTTGACCCAACTGCTCCATGATGGGACACTGAGGGATCTGGTTGATGGTTTCGAGCTCGACTGTGGTCTTTCGGTTCAGGAGTTCTTTGAAGTGTTCTTGCCATCTGGAACTGATACCAACATTGTCCTTCAGCAAGGTTTGTCCATCTTTGGAGCGGAGAGGGTTTAGGCCTCGATAGCAGGGCCCATACACGGCCTTGGTGGCGTTAAAGAAACCCCTGGTGTCTCCCGAGTCTTTAAGTCTCTGGATTTCCAGGGCCTTCTCCAACCACCACTGGCTCTTCAACTCTCGTACTCTACTTTGGACAAGTGCCTTTGCCTTGGAGTGGGCGTCCCTTTTGGCCATGCAGCTGATGTCATTTTGCCAAGTGCAGAAGGCTTTCCTTTTGGCGTCAATTAGATGTTGTATTTCGACATCGTTGTCGTCGAACCAGTCTTGATGTTTCCTGGTCTTGTAGCCAAAGGTGTCTCTGCTGGTCTCAAGAAGTGTGGTTTTGAGAGCCCTCCAGTGTTCCTCAACACCCTCTGGGTATTCTTCAGGGAGCCTCTCAATTAGGGTGTCTTGAAAGAGTTGCACCCTGTTTGTGTCTCCCAGGCTGTCGAGGTTGAATTTTGGGCGAAGATGTTTCCTTTGTGTTCTCCTTTTCTGCCGCAGCTTGATGTTCATGGTGGATCGGATGAGGCGGTGGTCAGTCCAGGATTCATCCGCGCTGATCATGGCCCTGGTGATGTTGACATCTTTGCGATCTCTGGCCCTGACTATCACATAATCAATGAGATGCCAGCACTTTGATCGGGGATGCATCCATGAGGTTTTGTAACGGTTTCTCTGGCGGAACAAGGTGTTTGTGATCACGAGCTCGTGTTCAGCACATTTAGATAATAGGAGGATTCCATTGGAGTTTACATTCCCAACACCCTCTTTGCCCAAGGTGCCTTTCCAGAGCTCATGGTCCTTGCCGACCCTGGCATTGAAGTCCCCGAGGAGGAGGATCTTGTCTTCCTTTGGGACGTTTGATAAAACCTGGTCAAGGGTTGCATAAAAGGTCTCCTTATCTTCATCTTGTGAGTCCAAGGTTGGTGCATAGGCACTCACAGCTGTGGCCATCTGATCGTTTGAGAGACTCAGTCGTAAGGTCATGAGACGCTCATTGATGCCTACTGGAGATTCGGAGAGTTGGGAGATGAGCCGATTCTTGATTGCAAAACCCACCCCATGGTTTCTGGGCTCATCAGCCACTTTTCCCTTCCAGAAGAAGGTATATCCCCCTTTCTCCTCCTTTAGTTGCCCTTCCTCAGCCAGGCGGGTCTCTGACAGGGCGGCGATGTCGACCTTGAAACGTTTCAGTTCCCTGGCAATGATAGCAGTTCTTCTTTCAGGAGAACGCCTGTGCGTGGAATCTTATAAAGTGGGGAGGCTGGTGCACAGGCAGCCACCACACTGTCCTTGACAAAAGGAGGGCCAGGGTCCAATGGCATGGAGACCAAGACAATTGGGGACCCATCTTTGCTGCAGCCTTCTTCCGCCTTTGTGACCGTTGTGGAGCTTTTTCTGCTGCCATCATCCGCCCACTCCGCCGTTGAGGACTTTTTGGGCCGCTCTTCGTCTGGAACCTCACCCTCGACCTTACCGCCATGGTTGAACCTACCAGGAGCTTAAGCTCCAGACGGCATCGCTCTCAGGTTCATTGGAACACGCAAGGCTCTCCACCACGACAAGGTGGCGACCCGAGGAGAACAAGTCCATATATATATATATATATACATACACATATACATATGGATATATATATATACATATACATATATACATACACATATACATATGGATATATATATATATATATATATATATATATATATATATATAATGTAACTGTCGCAAGAAACCCGAATGCCCTCTCAACGGAGGGTGCTTACAGACATCAGTCGTTTACCAAGCAAAGGTAATATGCAAGGACATTAACACATCCGACACGTACGTAGGACTAACCGAAGGAGCGTTCAAAACAAGATGGAATAATCACAACGCCTCCTTTAGAAACCAGACTTTGCGGAATTCTACAGAACTCAGCAAACACATTTGGAACCTCAAAGACAATAATGTTGAATATTCAATAACATGGCAAATTCTTGCATCCAGCACACCTTACAACAGTGGTAATAAAAGATGCAACCTATGCTTGAAAGAGAAACTGTTTATTATATATCATCCAGATCTATCATCCCTCAACAAGCGCAGTGAAATCATTTCAACATGCCGCCACAGACGGAAACACCTCCTAGGTAACACATGAGCCAATCACCACACCCTACGCCTGCCTGTACCCACCCACACTGTGCCCTATACAAACCATTGTATGTGAATGCTTCCATTAAAATCTCCTGATGATTGAGGGTACCCCTCATGAAACAGTTCTGTAGAGATGAAGTAGTCTTGTGATTTTTCCCACACCTACATATTGCGCTCTACCACGGTATCGAGCACTATTCTCTGGATAATCCAATCAAGACATATATATATATATATATATATATATATATACGTGTGTGTGTGTGTGTGTGTGTGTGTGTTTAGTTATACGGGCAAAAGAAGGCCCATGAGGGTTTTCTTGGTATTAATTGAGTCAGCACGGACTGAGGAGGATAATGCCTTCAAATATGATGTGAAGCCGACACCAAAGTTGACCTTGTTGTAGGCCGAGCTCATGGCCGGAACACGCCGCTGTAATTGAGCCTTCGGGGACGGTGTCGAGGGTCCAGGCCTCGCCTTGTAAGGTTCTGTATTGATAATCAGCGCCGGTTACCCGCCGTCTGATCAATAGGGCAGCACGCGAGCACGGGCACGGACTAACTCGCCGCCGCGCTGACACGACTCCCAGTGTCGTTGACGTGTGCGCGTCAACAAAGACTATCGACTTTTCTACGACGACAATGTGTGAGGAAGCAGATTCCAACAACAACACAAAAAGTAACAGTTTGGTTTGTCAATCCAGGAGATTCTAGAAGATCTTAAAGAGCAATAATAATAATAATAATCACTTTCATATAGCTAAAAATACCTTATGGCAAAGAAGCTATGTACCATTGTACTAAATTAATTGCTTGTATTTTATCATTTACATAACAGCCTGTTATGCCTCAGTTATTTTTGAGAATGCACGTGGAGGAGCAGGGGTCAAGCAATGTGGATGATATAATTGTCAAGACCAATAAAGTATCTTGTAAGTTAGTAACAATTCATGTTGATGACACATTTTGTCGTTCATTAACATTCATACACCAAACATACATTAATTAATTCATACACTAAACATTGATTGACATTCATACACCAAACATGCATTCACATTCATACAACCAAACATCATTCATTCATACACCAACCATTCATTTAGACTCATAAACCAAACATTCATTCACATTCGTACACCAAACATTAATTTATTCATACACCAAACATTAATTCATTCATACACCAAACATTCATTCATTCATTCACCAAACATTCAATTACATTCATACACCAATATTTCATTCACATTCATACACCGACAGTTCATTCATTCATACACCAAACATTCATTCATTCATTCATTCATACACCAAACATTCATTTATTCCTACACCAAACATTCATTCACATTCATACACCAACATTCATTCACATTCATACACCAAACGTTCATGTATTCATATACCAAGCATTCATTCATTCATACACCAAACATTCATTTATTCCTACACCAAACATTCATTCGCATTCATACACCAACATTCATTCACATTCTTAGACCAAACGTTCATGTATTCATACACCAAGCATTCATTCATTCATACACCAAACATTCATTCGTTCCTACACCAAACATTCATTCACATTCATACACCAAATGTTCATTCTCATTCATACACCAAAAGTTAATTCATTCAGACACAAAACATTCATTTATTCATACACAAAACATTAATTCACATTCATGCACCAAACATTCATGTATTTATACACCAAACCTTCATTCAATCCTACACCAAACATTCATTCACATTCATGCACCAAACATTTATTATTCCTACACCAAACATTCATTAAAATGCATACACCAAAAATTAATTTACATTCATACACCAAAAGTTCATGTATTCATACACCAAACATTCATTCATTCATACACCAAACATTCATTCATTCCTTCACAAAACATTCATTCACATTCATACACCAAACATTCATTCACATTCATACACCAAAAGTTAATTAATTCATACACCAAACATTCATTCATTTACACACCAAACATTCATTCACATTCATGCACCAAACATTCATTCATTCCTACACCAAACATTCATTCACATTCATACATCAAAAGTTTATTCATTCGTACACCAAACATTCATTCATTCATACACCAAACATTCACTCACATTCATGCACAAAAATTCATGTATTCATACACCAAACATTAATTCACATTCATTCACCAAACATTCATTCACATTCAGACACCAAAAGTTAATTCATCCATACACTAAACATTCATTCATTCATACAGCAAACATTCATTCATTCCTACACCAAACATTCATTCACATTCATGCACCAAACATTTAATATTCCTACACCAAACATTCATTAAAATGCATATACCAAACATTCATTCACATTCATGCATCTAGCATGCATTCATTAATCCACCAAACATTCATTCATTCATTCATTCACCAAACATTCATTAAAATTAATACACCAAACATTAATTCATCCATACACCAAATATTAATTCATTCATACACCAAATATTCATTCACAATTAGTATACCATAAACATGAATTTATCCAGACAACAAATATTAATTCATTCATACACCAAACATTCATTCATTCAAACACCAAATATTCATTAATTCTCACAAACATTAATTCACATGCATACACCAAACATTCATTTGCACAGCAACAATAATTAATTCATACACCAAACATGTGGCCTTGTGGTTAGAGTGTCCGCCCTGAGACTGGGAGGTTGTGAGTTCAAACCCCGGTCGAGTCATACCAAAGACTATAAAAAAATGGGACCCGTTGCCTCCCTGCTTGGCACTCAGCATAAATCCATACACCAAATATTCATTCAGATACACCAAACATCTATTCATTCATGCAAAGTCATACACCAAACATTCATCCATACACCAAATATTAATGCACTGATAAACCAAACATTAGTTTATTCATCAACCTAATATTCATTCATTCATACACAAAACATTCTTTTATACAGCAAACATGTATTCACTTTCATACACCAACAATGTATTCAAATTCATACACCATACAACAGTTCATTCATTCTTACAGCAACAAACCATTCATTCATACAATAATTTTTTTATATATTAAAACACCAAATATTCATGCATTCATACACCAAACATTCTTTAACTCACACACCATTTTTAATTTATTTATACACTAAAAATATTCACATTCATACAAAAACCATTTATTCATATTTATACACCAAACATTCATTCATTCACACAGACCAAACATTAGTTCACAATTCATTGTACACAAAATATTTATTCATACGCCAACCATTAATTCATTCATTCATACACCAACCATTCATTCATTCATAAACCAAACTTTGGTTGATTTATGCACCAAACATTCATTCATTCATTCACCAAACATTCATCGATCCAGACACCAATCATTTATTAATCTATACACTTAACATGCATTCATACACAACCCATTCGTTCATCCATTCATACACCAAACATTCATTAATTGACACACCAGACATTCATTCACATTTGTACACCAACTATTCATTCATTCATACACCAAACATTCATTGATTCACATACCAAAAATGTATTCATTGTACACTAAACAATAATTCATTCGGCAACCATTCATTCATTCACCAACCATTCATTCATTCATAAACCAAACATTTGTTGATTCATACACCAAACATTCATTGACTCAGGCGCCAAACATTTATTATCTATACACTAAACATATATTTATACACCATGCATTCATTCATTCATTCATTCATTCATACACCAAACATGCACAATGTCATGCATATTTTTGTTTTAAAATCAGTCAAGTGTTTTTGGGCTTAAGGATGAGAGGGTTACTTGGGTCCAACCTGAGATCTAAAGTGTACTTTGGATTTAAATACAAGGACAACTGTAAAAATACTTAACGGTGGAAATAGTTGAAATAGGAGAAACAAGGAAAACAGTTTACAGAGACTAAAAATCCCTCGAAGGTGGACATTAGGAAACACGACTAATTGCCAGGTGGCAACAGGTGTGTCTCAGCACTTGGAAGGAAGGAAGTAGGAAGAAAGCAGTAAGGAAATATTATGTAAAATACAAAACAAAACAAAGACAGAAAAGGAACAAAACATAGAAATCATATGGTTGTACTTTTTTAAAAATTGAGTTCAGTGATTATTGATTAGACATTTTAGCGAAAAAAGCAGCAACCGTTGTGAGATTCCAAACATCAAGTAGACATGCTGCGGGGTTTTTTTTTAAGCTCAGGAATTTGCATGAACATTTAGCGGCACATTAATCGTGTTTTTCCAATTTTTTGATGATCAGGAGAAGCCCAAATCGAAAACGAGATTTAA
This sequence comes from Nerophis ophidion, assembly GCF_033978795.1. Classification (NCBI taxonomy): domain Eukaryota; kingdom Metazoa; phylum Chordata; class Actinopteri; order Syngnathiformes; family Syngnathidae; genus Nerophis; species Nerophis ophidion. The sequence goes on from NC_084617.1 coordinate 23,463,303, forward strand.
AATTCCATTAATTAAAAATCCCCCCCCCACACACACATACATACACACACATTCACATTCACATACACACAAGCGCGCATGTATAATGTAAACATTGCACTGAAGACTTTCAGATTGACAATCAAAGAAAAAAATAATAATCTAAATGAAACAAACATTTGAGCTTGTGATGAAAAGACAATGTTTGTTTTGTCCTTGTAATCAAAGTGTGGAG
>NC_084617.1:23468516-23648516 GCF_033978795.1 Nerophis ophidion
GTCCTATCCTGCCGTCGGCTCATCGGCTCCGTCGCTCCACAAGGATATCATCACATTAGCTCAGGAACACTTCAAAAAACCACTGTCAGTAACTTCAGTTTGTAGCTACATCTGTAAGTGCAAGTTAAAACTCGACTACGCAAAACGAAAGCCATTTATCAACAACACCCAGAAACGCCGCCGGCTTTGCTGGGCCCGAGCTCATCTAAGATGGACTGCTGCAAAGCGGAAAACGGTTCTGTGGTCTGGCGAGTCCACATTTCAAATTGTTTTTGAAAACTGTGGACGTCGTGCCCTCCGAAACGAAGAGGAAAAGAACCATCCAGATTGTCCAAGACGCAAAGTTGAAAAGCCAGCATCTGTGATGGTTTGGGGGTGTACTAGTTCCCAAGGCATGGGTAATTTACACATCTTTGAAGGCACCATTAATGCTGAAAGGTACATACAGGTTTTGGAGCAACATATGCTGCCATCCAAGCAACGTTATCATGGACGCCCCTGCTTATTTCAGCAAAACAATGCCAAGCCACCATGTTAAAACAGCGTGGCTTCATAATAAAAGAATGTGGGTACTAGACTGGCCTGCCTGCAGTCCAGACCTGTCTCCCATTGAAAATGTGTGGCGCATTATGAAGCGTAAAATACCACAACGGAGACCCCGAACTGTTGAACAACTGAAGCTGTACATCAAGCAAGAATGGGAAAGAATTCCACCTGAAAAGCTTCAAAAATTTGGAATCGACCTGCAGTATGAACGAGGCCAAAACGTCGTGAAATTCCAAAACGCCTGTTGAACAAGAACTTGTCTCAGCCCTCTTTCCCTTCACGTGGGGGTCCAGCCCGGTCACAAGCCACACACACACACACACACACACACACACACACACACACACACACACACACACACACACGCACACGCACACACACACACTGGCAGGAATCCCATCTCAGTCCTCCTCACTCCACCAAATTCAATTAAAAAGAGAAATTGGCAATTAGACAACTGTTATGATCCTGTAACAATGATCTCATCTGTAATTCATTGGCTCGTGTTCCCCGGGGGGTGGGGAGCCTGGTGGGGGGGTGGGGGTGACAGGGGGCTGGGGCGCCACACAAGAAGTGCTGGGGGGGTCATGTGACACACGCCAAACACGACACCGTCACAAACAAGATTTCCTCCCTGATTGAATGAAATCAATTCCATTTGGTTAATGAAGTGGGAGTGGGTGAGGGGGCGGGCCCTCACTTTGAAAAGGGGGAGGGGCAAGGGGTGGAGTTTTCCCCCGCACGTCTTTTGAAGCGCGTAAATATCGCCGCCGTCTGTGTTTTTTATTAACAAGACGCTTGGCTTCAGCATCACAGCCACACAAACGCACACGCCGGATGAGACTAACGAGCGACTAATTGACACACAACGTCCGAGCAAATATGAACTCATCATCACCATCATCGTCATCATCATCACATGGTGTTCAGTCTGAGGGCCCATGTCCTTCAGAGCAGACACACACACACACACGCACACACACACACACACACACACACACACATGCACACGCACACACACATTCTGGTATTTGTTACCTTCTTGAGACCTGAGAAAAAAAGCCTACCTCTTTAGCGCCAGCCTTTCTAGATATACAAAGATGTGTATTTACAACATTAATAATATATACATACTGTGCAAATAAAATACGGATTGTTGTGTAAAATGAGTTGAAATTTCACAAGAAAAAGGTCAAAATTTCACAAGAAAAACTTACAATTTTGGCAATATTATAATGAAAGTGGTAGTTTTACTCAACGCCAGTCATAATGTTACAAGACAAACTCAACATTTGTGCAATATTGTGATAAAAGTTGGAATTTTACTCAATAACAGCTGCAGTTTTGCAAGAATAGCTTTAAATTTTGGCAATTTTATGAAAAGAGTTGTAATTTTACTCGACAAAAGTCCAAATTTTATATGAAAACTTCAACATTTTGGCAATGTTATACTAATAATCGGAATTTTACTTGGCAAAATGACGACAAAAGTCATATTTTTACTCAAAAAAAATGTCACTATTTTACAAGAACAACAAAAAAATCAGGCAATATTGTGATACAAGTCAGAATTGTATATGACAAATGTCACCATTTTGCATTAAAAAAGTCATCATTTTTAAGAGGAAATATTGCAATATTACAGAAACAGAATGAATGTGAGAAATCGTTCCCAATTTTATAAGAAAGAAGTCGACACATAGTGAGAAAAAAAATGCTTTAATTTTTGTTTGTTTGTAATTGGTGTTTAATCTTCATTATTTACTTCAAGTTATGACAGTATGTCTCTATAGACATATTGATTTATTTTCTTTAATTGATTTTAGCCATAGGGGGCCCATTTGAATTTCTTACACACACTTGTATTTCATATGTTGACCAGAAGGGGAGCACTTTTAAAAACAACAGAGTCAATTTTTTTTGGGACCACCCTAATTTTTATGGATTTCACCACCAGGGGTGCAAATGAGACATTCTCTATTTGATGCAATGGTTTTCCATTTTTGGAAACTTGCCAACCCTCCCGGATTTTCCAGGAGACTCCCGAAATTCAGCGCCTCTCCAGAAAGCCTCCCGGGACAAATTTTCTCCCGAAAATCTCCCAAAATTCAGGCGGAGCTGGAGGCTACGACCCCTCCAGCTCCAGAACTGACTCAATGTTGTAACCCTCCGAAACAGGACCAAACTGCGAACTACTGTACATAAAATAGAATGTAAATATATTCTACATTTAAGTGCAGTCAAGGATTATGCATTAGGGAGTCTGTTGTTCTGAAGCCCGCAGTAAAGAGACGTAACTTTATCACGTCGCCTGGTTATTGACTCCAACCCAATATATTACACCATCGACGAGCAAAATGAAGAAATACGCTTGCAAGTTCCAAAACGAATGGAGACAAGAATTTCAGTTTATCCAGGAGAGTTCGAAGGGGAAGGGGTATGTTGCCTGTAAATGTTGTAGAACAGACTTCTCCATTGAACACTGCGGCCGAACGGATATTCAGCCATGAACGGTCAGCGAAGCACAAAGCGTCCGCAGTGCAGCATCGTTCACAACCCAGTATCATGGTCCACCTCGCAAAATGGACACCCGATGGTGTATCTTATGCTGCGACAAAGATGGATGGCTATGCTGACAGCTGGAAGCAACATCCCGTTCTCATTTGCGGATGTCTACAACAAATCCGTGAAGAATGTTCCCGGATTCGGAGATCGCTCGCCAATACGCAAATGGCAGAACAAAGGTTACTCAAATAGTGAAAGGTAAGTGTTGTTGTTGTTTTTTAGCAACCAGCAATCACCGTACAGTTAGTAGAACAACTGTGTTTTTATTACTGTGTATTTGACAAGTGCCGTTGGAGATCCAAGTATTTATTTTATTTCTATATATAATAAAATAAATATATAGGTAGAATTCACTGAAAGTCAAATATTTCATACATATACTGTATATATATATATATATATATATATATATATATATATATATATATACATATATATACATACATATATATATATATATATATATATATATATATATATACATATATATATATATATATATATATATATATATATATATATATATATATATATGAAATACTCGAGTTGGTAAACTATACGCCACCCCTCTTAAACACGCCTCCTCCCCAACCACGCCTCTGCCCTACTCCCGACCAGCCCCCCTCAAAAAAAACCACCTCCCGAAATCGGAGGTCTCAAGGTTGGCAAGTATGCCGTATTGGGACCATGATTTATGTCCTAACTTGTTCACACCTCCTCATATGGAAGCTACTTTTCCTTGTTGATGTCTCAAGAAGGGTAGAAATACAAGAACACACGCACGCACGCACACACTCACACACACACACACACACACACACACACACACACACACACACACACACACACACACACACACACACACACACACACACACACACACACACACACACACACACACACAGGCCAAGGTGTGATTGCTCTGCTTTTCTCGTTTAGCACTTAGCGGGCAGACATCCCCTGAGGACAGCCATCACTTCCTGTTACCACGGCAGGAGGACATCGTGCACGAGGAGGCGCTCACACCATCGTCGCCGCGCGGGAATCAAACGTGTGGCCGCGCACTATGAAGTGAAATTACGGCCAAAACTCCAGAATCACTTTTTTTTTTTTTAACTCACGCCCAACGATTCGCAAGTAAAAAAAAAAAAAGTGATCAAATAAAAACATCCATCCATCCATTTCCTACCGCTTGTCCCTTTTTGGGGTACACCCTGGACCAGTCGCCACCTCATCGCAGGGCCAACACAGATAGACAGACAACATTCACACTCACATTCACACACTAGGGACCATTTAGTGTTGCCAATCAACCTATCCCCAGGTGTATGTCTTTGGAAGTGGGAGCAAGCCGGAGTACCCGGAGGGAACCCACGCAGTCACGGGGAGAACATGCAAACTCCACTCAGAAAGATCCAGAGCCCGGGATTGAACCCAGGACCACTCGGGACCATCGTATTGTGAGGCAGATGCACTAACCCCTCTCCCACCGTGCAGCCCCAAATAAAAACAATTATTTGCAAATATAAACTTACTAGTTAACTTACTGTTTGAGCTTGTTTCCCCTTTGTTCTGGCTGCCATGTTACTGCCCACTTTGCTTCTTGTTAATAATGGCAGACGGCACCATGTGCAAATAAATCCCGCGGGCTTTAAATTGACTCGGCAGCACCACCTGTTGTTGTAGAGTGTCAATTACAGATGCTCTGAGTGCAAATGTGTGGATCACGCAGTTTTAGTTTAAAGGAAATTGTTTTTACACCTGCAAATAGTTTTTTTAATTGCAGAAATTTTTTTTAATCTTTGCGAATATTTTATTCACTGAAGAACCTTTTTTTTTTACTTTCGAATCAAATTTTTAATTGCGAAAAACAGTTTTTTTTTTTACTCGCAAGTCAATTTTTTACTTGCAAAAACAGTTTTTTTTTACTTCTAAATCGTTTTTAATGGAAAAATTTTTTTTCTTCGACTTGTGATATTTTTTTATTGAGGAAAACAAAAATTGTATTTTTTTTAAATGAAGGAAATTGTTCTTTTACTTGAAGAATTTTTTTTTTTTTTACTTACAAATTGTTATTTTAATTGAAAAAAGTAGTTGTTATAATGGCAAATTACTTTTTTTTACTTCCAGAATATTTTTTTGACTTGAAGAAATTTTTTTTTATTTTTTATTTGCAAATATTATTTTACTTGCAAAATTGTTCTTTTAATTGAATACATGTTTGTTTTTTGTTTTTTTACTTGCAATCGTTGTTTTTTTTAAATTGAAGAACATTGTTCTTTTACTTACGGAAAAATATATATATTTTTTTTTACTTACAAATATTTTTTTTGATTGAAAAAAATGTGTTTGTGTTTTTACTTGTCAATTGTTTATTTTGTTGTTATGAAAATTGTTATTTTATTTAAATAATATTGTTTGTTTTACTTGCAAATAGTTTATTTTTATAATGGCGAATCATTTTTTTACTTGCAAAAAACTGTTTTTTTTACTTACAAATCGTTTTTTTAATTGAAAAAAGTTTTTTTTTAACTTGCGAATCATTTATTTGTTTGAAGAAAATTGTTTGTTTTTTTGTAAATAAATTGTTTGTTTGTTTTTGCCAGAAAGGGACAGGCTGTAAAAAATGGATGGATGGATTTAATTGGAAAATGTTTTTTTATAATGGCGAATTAAATAGCAACACAGTAGCAGTGCAGTGTCAACACAGCTACTAATTTTGCCACACGCTCTCTAAACTCGTTATTAATTCACTGTCAAATCCATGTGAGGAGTCAGCTCTTTTGCTGCCCAACATTGAGGTTTTGAAAAAAAAATTATATTTATCCAGCGATTAAACATACGAGACACAAAATTTACTATTAACCGAAAATTGGTCAAATTGAAATAACGACTACTTAGCTGGTGCACGATGTCATCAGGATGGCAGCCATCTTAAAATAGTGTTTTTATGAACTGCTTCTCCTCTCCATCTCCAGAAGAGTGCAGGCAAATTAGCTCAGCTTCTCTCTTACCTCCTCGCCCTCACCTTCGCCCTCCTCCCTGCACGTCTCGCTCCTTCCAAGTTCCCGTCAGTCCTGGCGTGTCTCTGCCGGGTGAAGAATAGGAAGAAAGTGTTTTTTTCCTTTTTCTTTGTTTCCATAAGCCTCTTTTCTTCACATAAATAATTTGTACAATGACTTCCATGCGAGCGTCGAGGGGCTTGAAAGCCGCCTAGTGGGCCATCAGGTGTGATTTTCCACTTCAGATGTTGTTTTTTTTTTTTTTTTTTTTAGAGGGAATGGTCTGAAATTGGATGGCATGGCAGCTGGCGGCTCCTGTGAAGCAGCCTGAGGCAACACTCCACACGCGTGAAGCTAAACTTCTCTGCTTCAGGAGCCCAAAAGTGAACAAGATGGTGCCACTCGGCCCCACAAGCACCTCCACAGATGTAATTACGCTAATTAGAAGCCACGGAAGGCAGTGAGGGGTAAGTGAGGCCTCGGTGAGTGCATGCCACACTCACTACCTGCATTGACACCGCACAGATACTGCGTTGGTTTTCCGCAATGGCGCCATCTGCTGGATAATACAAGTCATTACTTTTGACCTGCAAATATAATTGTTTAGGAGTTTGCGCAGAAGGAATGTGAAATGAGCAGCTCTGGTCAATGAGGCGAGTAAGCATGGTTTTTCAAGGTTTCTCTAATAGTATGAGAATGTAAAATAGTTGTGCAGACTTTTGGAATTCAGCGTCAAGGCAGAATAAAACAAGCAGTAAAAAAACATTAAAAACCCCAAACAATCAGCAGTCTTCAGGCACACAGTAGAACAATAAAATACATCACTTTATGAACCAATAAAATCTATCCTTTTCTTCATTCTATTCAGATCAGAGGTGTACAAAGCAACGCTCAGGGGCTATTTGTGACCCGTAGCAGTTAGCATTATGATATTAGCATGATACATATGTTACTCTGCAAAGGTATACATCGTTATTATGTTATTACTTGATGCATGCTACAGTTGGCCTTTTCAATCAATCAATCAATCAATGTTTATTTATATAGCCCCAAATCACAAATGTCTCAAAGGACTGCACAAATCATTACGACTACAACATCCTCGGAAGAACCCAAAAAAGGGCAAGGAAAACTCACACCCAGTGGGCAGGGAGAATTCACATCCAGTGGGACGCCAGTGACAATGCTGACTAAGAGAAACCTTGGAGAGGACCTCAGATGTGGGCAACCCCCTCCCCTCTAGGGGACCGAAAGCAATGGATGTCGAGCGGGTCTAACATGATACTGTGAAAGTTCAATCCATAGTGGCTCCAACACAGCCGCGAGAGTTCAGTTCAAAGCGGATCCAAGACAGCAGTGAGAGTCCCGTCCACAGGAGACCATCTCAAGCGGAGGCGGATCAGCAGCGTACAGATGTCCCCAATCGATACAGGCGAGCGGTCCATCCTGGGTCCCGACGAGCGGTCCATCCTGGGTCTCGACTCTGGACAGCCAGTACTTCATCCATGGTCATCGGACCGGACCCCCTCCACAAAGGAGGGGGGGACATAGGAGAAAGAAAAGAAGCGGCAGATCAACTGGTCGAAAAAGGAGGTCTATTTAAAGGCTAGAGTGTACAGATGAGTTTTAAGGTGAGACTTAAATGCTTCTACTGAGGTAGCATCTCGAAATGTTACCGGGAGGGCATTCCAGAGTACTGGAGCCCAAACGGAAAACGCTCTATAGCCCGCAGACTTTTTTTGGGCTCTAGGAATCACTAATAAGCCGGAGTCTTTTGAACGCAGATTTCTTGCTGGGACATATGGTACAATACAATCGGCAAGATAGGCTGGAGCTAGACCGTGTAGTATTTTATACGTAAGTAGTAAAACCTTAAAGTCACATCTTAAGTGCACAGGAAGCCAGTGCAGGTGAGCCAGTACAGGCGTAATATGATCAAACTTTCTTGTTCTTGTCAAAAGTCTAGCAGCCGCGTTTTGTACCAACTGTAATCTTTTAATGCTAGACATGGGGAGACCCGAAAATAATACGTTACAGTAATCGAGACGAGACGTAACAAACGCATGGATAATGATCTCGGCGTCTTTAGTGGACAAAATGGAGTGAATTTTAGCGATATTACGGAGATTAAAGAAGGCCGTTTTAGTAACGCTTTTAATGTGTGACTCAAAGGAGAGAGTTGGGTCGAAGATAATACCCAGATTTTTTACCGAGTCACCTTTTTTTATTATTTGGTTGTCAAATGTTAAAGTTGTATTATTAAATAGAGGTCGGTGTCTAGCAGGACCGATAATCAGCATTTCCGTTTTTTTGGCGTTAAGTTGCAAAAAGTTAGCGGACATCCATTGTTTAATTTCATTAAGACACGCCTCCAGCTGACTACAATCCGGCGTGTTGGTCAGCTTTAGGGTCATGTAGAGTTGGGTGTCATCAGCATAGCAGTGAAAGCTAATACCGTATTTGCGTATGACGTCACCTAGCGGCAGCATGTAGATGCTGAAGAGTGCAGGGCCAAGGACCGAACCCTGGGGAACTCCACACGTTACCTTATCATAGTCCGAGGTCACACTGTTATGGGAGACGCACTGCATCCTATCAGTAAGATAAGAGTTAAACCAAGACAGGGCTGAGTCTGACATACCAATTCGTGTTTTGATACGCTCTAATAAAATATTATGATCGACGGTATCGAAAGCAGCGCTAAGATCGAGGAGCAGCAACATAGATGACGCATCAGAGTCCATCGTTAGCAATAGATCACTAGTCAATTTTGCGAGGGCTGTCTCAGTCGAGTGATTTGCCCTGAAACCGGATTGAAAGGTTTCACATAGATTGTTAAACGCTAAGTGTTCATTTAGCTGCTCTGCAACAATTTTTTCGAGGATTTTCGAAATAAAGGGAAGGTGAGACACCGGTCGGTAGCTTTAGCATGCTAGTTTTTTTTTTTAAATCTAATTTTCCAGGTATGCACCTCAGGATCAAAAATGTTGTTGATCAAAAATGTTGATCAATGCTACCTGTTAGCATGCTAACGCTAGTAGGCTAGCTTTTTTTTTTTTTTAGCAAATTTTATAGACATACACAAGTGTCGTATTTTAGTATTTGATGTATGCTAACGTTTGCATGCGAGCATGTGTAATACATTTTTCAGGTATACATTGCAGAGTAACATTTTATGACTTGACGCACGCTACAGTTGCCGTTTTATGTTATTTTGCAGGTATACACCACAGGTTAAAAAACGTTGTTACTTGATAAAGGCTATCTGTTAGCATGCAAACGCAATTAGGCTCGATTTTTTTTTGCAAATTTTATAGGTTGTACTGTACACCAGTGTCATAATTTGGTACTTGATCTAGGCTAATGTTTGAATTCTGGCAAGTTTAACACATGTTTCAGGTATACATCGCAGAGTAACATACAGTACTTAATTACTTGATGAACATTACAGTCGGCATTTTAGCATGCTAGTTTTATGCTTTTTTTTTAAATCAAATTTTTCAGATATACACCCCGGGATAAAAAATGTTGTTATTTGATGCTACCTGTTAGCACACTAACACTAGTAGGCTAGCTTTTTTTTTTTTTTTGCAAATGTTATAGTTATACACCAGTGTCATAATTTGGTACTTGATGTATGCTAATTGTCACGCCTATGGATCATGTTTTGTTTTTGTCATGTTTGGTCATGTTATGTTTTGTTTTTTGGACACTCATTTCGGTTTTTGCACTTCCTGGTTTGTTTTCGTCTCCATGCCAACTCATTGATTTTCACCTTGCCCTCAAGTCACGCCCCTGTCCTCAGCCCTCACACCTGTTAGTAATGATCACAGTTATTATTTAAGCCAGAGTTACCAGGTAGTCGGCCCGGCAACTTCCCAAATCACCTATCTACCTTCATGCCTTGCCACGCTATTTTTTATTCCGTCCATGCCACGTAAGTTTTTTGGTTTGTTATTCATGCCACAGCGCAAGAGTTTTTGTTTCACGTTTATAGTTTACAGTCTTTGTTCTAGTCATTTGTTTTTGTAGCCAAGCATTTGTTCTCCGTCATTGTGCGCGCCCTTTGTTTTCTTTTTGTAGTTTTTTTGTGTTAGTGTTAATAAATCAAGATGTTCTTACATTCACGTCTGGTTCGTCCTAAATATCCTCTGGGTCGAGGAAACAAGCAAAGTCCAAGTCCCTGCTTGACCCTAATGTTTGCCAGTTAGCATAATTAACACATTTTTCGGGTATACATCGCAGAGTAACATTTTATTACTTGATGCACAATAGGGTTGGCATTTTGAATTGCAATTTTTTTTTTTTGCCAAATTTTTAACTCAGCATCAAAAATGTTGTTACTTGATAAATGCTATCCTTTAGCATGTTAATGCCAGTAAGCCGGCTTTTTACCAAATTTTATAAGATATACAAACGTGTCATATTTTGGAATTTGATGTATGCTAACGTTTACGTGGTAGCATGTTTAACACATTTTTCAGGTATACATCACAGAGTAACATTTTATTACTTTACGCACGCTACAGTTAGCATTTTAGCATGCTAGTTTATTTAAATTTACTTTTCCAGGTATACATCCAAGTATCAAAAATGTCGTTACTTGACAACTGCTACCTGTTAGCATGCTAATGCTAGTAGGCCAGCTTTTTAGCAAATTAACAATACAAGTGACATATTTTAGTATTTATTGTATGCTAACGTTTGCATGCTATCATGTTTAACACATTTTTAGGTTATACATCACAGAGTAATATATTTTAGTACCTGACGCATGCTACAATTGGCATTTTAGCAGGCTAGTGTTTTTATTTAGCTAATTTACCAGGTATACAGCTCTATGTCATATATGTTGGCATTTTAATGATGCTAACTGTTGTTAGCATAGTGCTGTTCACATGTTAGCTTTATTGGCTCATTTTGCTCATAAATTGTTGGTTTCTGGGCGCTATCTGGACAGCCTGCTAACCGTTAGCAATTCAGTTTGGCTTTGGCTCTTCAGCAATCACACTAAATTTCCACCAAAATCGCATTTTGTATTTATTTGAACTGGTTTTGAAGGTAAGACAACCGGAATGTTGGATTTTTCATGCGTGTTTGTTAAAGTGACACACACGGAGGGACACGGTATCACTGCTCGTGTTGCATAATGCATGCTTCAGTATCATTTGACCATCCCTAATGGAAGGTGATCAAGCAGGGTATGTTTATTAATTCCTGAGGTTATTCTTGTGCGACAAAAGGTAGCAGTTATGTAAATGTGGATGGGGGGGAGGGGATGGCGGGGGTTGTCTAATGCTGGCCTTGGGACATGTGACCCTTCATGTGACCGGAGGAAGCGTCCCCTGTAATAATTCATCGCTGACGTTTTTGTCCTCCTCCTCGTATAATGACACGCCCCCTCGCTCCCTCGCCGCGTGCATTTAGAAATGAAGGCTTCCTGTTTGCCCTTTAAAACGCGGCACGCTGTTCAGAAGCCGTCCTACAAGCCACCGGAGCAAAAGTGCACGCGTAATTGGAGGAGCGAATATGGCCGTCATGCTCCGTCTTCCCGGATTGCCCTGTTGCACCGTTTTACTTAGTTGTGTTGTTTTCTCAAACTTTTGGACACTGTGGAATTGATTCAGTTTTATTGTCCACATTTAAGTTCATGCATTTTTGCGTGCGTGTTGTACTTTGACACCAATGTGGGGAGTTTTGTTTCAAATCTTCAAGTCACACATGGACCCAAGTGACCCCAAATTGCAGTCTGATGAACCAAGGTCAAGTATGGTCTCTTAAATGGGCACCCGTCTCTTATGTTAATAGGTATCGAAACTGAAAGTTTACTTAACGTGCGTGTTAAGCACACCACAACTCTCTCCCTCTATGACACCGTAATAATAACTTCTGTGTAAGAGTGCATTGTTAAAAGAACTGTTCATTTTGTTCATTGTCTCCAAGCAGCACCAATGCCACTGCTAGTCATTTCTAAGATGTTCCAAGCGGAACCAAGAACACTCCTTGTCATTTCTAAGCCGTTCCAAGCATAACCAAGGCCAAAACTAGTAATTCCTAAGGCATTCCTAGCAGAACCTAGGCCAAAGCTAGTCATTTCTAAGACGTTCAAAGCAGAACCATGGCCAAAACTATTCATTTCAAAGGCGTTCTTAGATGAACCAAAGCCATTTCTAGTAATTTTTAAAGCTTTGCAAGCAGAACCAAGGTCCAAGAAAGTAAATTCAAAGGCGTTCCAAGCAGAACCAAGGCCAAAAATAGTAATTTCTAAGGAATTCCAAGCAGAACCAAGGCCCCTGCTGTCATTTCAAAGGCGTTTAAAGCAGAGCCAAGGCCAAAGCTAGTCATTTCTAAGAGGTTCCAAGCAAACCAAATCCAGAGCAAGTAATTTCCAAGACATTCCAAGTAGAACCAATGCCAAAGATAGTAATTTCTAAGACTTTCCAAGGAGAATCAAGGCTACTGCTTGTCATTTTTAAGATGTTCCAAACAGAACCAAGGCCATTGCTCGTCATTTCTAAAACATTCCAAGCAAAACCAAGGCTACAGCATGTCATTTCTAAGACATTTCAAGTAGAACCAAGGCCATTGCTAGCTATTTTTAAGACATTCCAAACAGAACCAAGGCTACTGCTTGTCATTTCTAAGCCGTTCCAAGCAGAACCAAGGTCAAAGTTAATCTTTTTTAACACGTTCCAAGCAGAACCAAGGCCAAAGCTAGTCATTTCTAAGACGGTCCAAGCAGAAGCACGGCCACTGCTAGTCATTTCTAAAGCGTTCCAAGCAAAACCAAAGCCGAAGCTAGTCATTTTTAAGGAAGTCCAACAGAACCAATGCCAAAACTAGTCATTTCTAAGACATTCCAAGAAGAATCAAGGCCCCTGCTTGTCATTTCTAAGACGTTCCAAGCAGAACCAAGGCCAAAGCTAGTCATTTCTAAGACATTCCAAGCAAAATCAAGGCTACTGCTTGTCATTTCTAAGACGTTCCAAGCAGAACCAAGCTAAAAGCCGGTTATTCGTAAGACGTTCCAAGCAGAACCAAGGCCTAAGATAATAATTTCCAAGAGGTTCCAAGCAAAACCAAGGCCAAAACTATTAATTTCAAAGGCGTTCTTAGCAGAACCAACGCCATTCCTAGTCATTTTTAAAGCTTTGCAAGCAGAATCAAGGTCAAAGAAAGTAAATTCTAAGGCGTTCCAAGCAGAACCAAGGCCAAAACTAGTAATTTCTAAGGAACTCCAAGCAGAACCAAGGCCCCTGCTTGTCATTTCAAAGGCGTTTAAAGCAGAACCAAGGCCAAAATTAGTCATTTCTAAGACATTCCAAGCAGAATCAAGGCTACTGCTTATCATTTCAAAGACGTTCCAAGCAGAACCGAGGCCAAAGCCGGTTATTTTTAAGACGGTCCAAGCAGAACCAAGGTCTAAGCTAATCATTTCCTCTCTGAGCTGCAACCTTATCGTGGTAGAGGAGTTTGCGTGTCCCAATGATCCTAGGAGCTATGTTGTCTGGGGGAATAAAGCCCCCTGGTAGGGTCTCCCAAGGCAAACAGGTTCTAGGTGAGGGATCAGACAAAGAGCAGCTCGAAGATCTTTATGAAGAAGAAAAAGCATGGACCCAGATTTCCCTCGCCCGGACGCGGGTCACCGGGGCCCCCTTCTGGAGCCAGGCCCGGAGGTGGGGCACGATGGCGAGCGCCTGGTGGCCGGGACTGTTCCCATGGGGCTCGGCCGGGCACAGCCCGAAGAGGCAACGTGGGTCACCCCTCCAATGGGCTCACCACCCATAGCAGGGGCCATAGAGGTCGGGTGCAATGTGAGCTGGGCGGCAGCCGAAGACAGGGCACTTGGCGGTACGATCCTCGGCTACAGAAGCTAGCTCTTGGGACGTGGAACGTCACTTCACTGGGAGGGAAAGAGCCTGAGCTAGTGCGCGAAGTCGAGAAATTCCGGCTGGATATAGTCGGACTCACTTCGACGCACAGCAAGGGCTCTGGAACCATTTCTCTCTAGAGGGATTGGACCCTCTTCCACTCTGGCGTTGCCGGCAGTGAGAGGCGACGGGCTGGGGTGGCAATTCTTGTTTCCCCCCGGCTCAAAGCCTGTACGTTGGAGTTCAACCTGGTGGACGAAAGGGTAGCCTCCCTCCGCCTTCGGGTGGGGGGACGGGTCCTGACTGTTGTTTGTGCTTATGCACCAAACAGCAGTTCAGAGTACCCACCCTTTTTGGGAACACTCGAGGGAGTACTGGAAAGTGCTCCCCCGGGTGATTCCCTTGTCCTACTGGGAGACTTCAACGCTCACGTTGGCAACGACAGTGAAACCTGGAGAGGCGTGATTGGGAAGAATGTCCGCCCGGATCTGAACCCGAGTGGTGTTCTGTTATTGGACTTTTGTGCTCGTCACAGTTTGTCCATAACAAACACCATGTTCAAACATAAGGGTGTCCATATGTGCACTTGGCACCAGGACACCCTAGGCCGCAGTTCCATGATCGACTTTGTAGTTGTGTCATCGGATTTGCGGCCTTATATTTTGGACACTCGGGTGAAGAGAGGGGCGGAGCTTTCTACCGATCACCACCTGGTGGTGAGTTGGCTGCGATGGTGGGGGAGGATGCCGGACAGACCTGGGAGGCCCAAACGCATTGTGAGGGTCTGCTGAGAACGTCTGGCAGAGTCTCCTGTCAGACAAAGTTTCAATTCCCACTTCCGGAAGAACTTTGAACATGTCACGAGGGAGGTGCTGGAATTGAGTCCGAGTGGACCATGTTCCGCACCTCTATTGTCGAGGCGGAAGATCGGAGTGGCCGCAAGGTAGTTAGTGCCTGTCGGGGCGGCAATCCTAAAACCCCTAGGTG
This sequence comes from Nerophis ophidion, assembly GCF_033978795.1. Classification (NCBI taxonomy): domain Eukaryota; kingdom Metazoa; phylum Chordata; class Actinopteri; order Syngnathiformes; family Syngnathidae; genus Nerophis; species Nerophis ophidion. The sequence continues at coordinate 23,483,488 of NC_084617.1, forward strand.
GACACCAGCGGTGAGGGATACCATCAAGCTGAAGAAGGAGTCCTATCGGGTCCTTTTGGCTCATAGGACTCCGGAGGCAGTGGACAGGTACCGACAGGCCAAGCGGTGTGCAGCTTCAGCGGTCGCGGAGGCAAAAACTCGGACATGGGAGGATTTCGGGGAAGCCATGGAAAACGACTTCCGGACGGCTTCGAAGCGATTCTGGACCACCGCCCGCTCCCTCAGGAAGGGGAAGCAGTGCACTATCAACACCGTGTATGGTGCGGATGGTGTTCTGCTGACCTCAACTGCGGATGTTGTGGATAGGTGGAAGGAATACTTCGAAGACCTCCTCAATCCCACCAACATGTCTTCCTATGAGGAAGCAGTGCATGGGGGATCTGTGGTGGACTCTCCTATTTCTGCGGCTGAGGTCGCTGATGTAGTTAAAAAGCTCCTCGGTGGCAAGGCCCCAGGGGTGGATGAGGTCCGCCCGGAGTTCCTTAAGGCTCTGGTTGCTGTGGGGCTGTCTTGGTTGACAAGACTTTGCAGCATCGCGTGGACATCGGGGGCGGTACCTCTGGATTGGCAGACCGGGGTGGCGGTCCCTCTCTTTGAGAAGGGGGACCGGAGGATGTGTTCCAACTATCGTGGGATCACACTCCTCAGCCTTCCCGGTAAGGTTTATTCAGGTGTACTGGAGAGGAGGCTACGTCGGATAGTCGAACCTCGGATTCAGGAGGAACAGTGTGGTTTTCGTCCTGGGCGTGGAACTGTGGACCAGCTCTATACTCTCGGCAGGATTCTTGAGGGTGCATGGGAGTTTGCCCAACCAGTCTACATGTGCTTTGTGGACTTGGAGAAGGCATTCGACCGTGTCCCTCGGGAAGTCCTGTGGGGAGTGATCAGAGAGTATGGGGTACCGGACTGTCTTATTGTGGCGGTCCGTTCCCTGTACGATCAGTGCCAGAGCTTGGTCCGCATTGCCGGCAGTAAGTCGAACACATTTCCAGTGAGGGTTGGACTCCGCCAAGGCTGTCCTTTGTCACCGATTCTGTTCATAACTTTTATGGACAGAATTTCTAGGCGCAGTCAAGGCGTTGAAGGGTTCCGGTTTGGTAACCGCAGGATTAGGTCTCTGCTTTTTGCAGATGATGTGGTCCTGATGGCTTCATCTGACCGGAATCTTCAGCTCTCGCTGGATCGGTTCGCAGCCAAGTGTGAAGCGACCGGAATGAGAATAAGCACCTCCAAGTCCGAGTCCATGGTTCTCGCCCGAAAAAGGGTGGAATGCCATCTCCGGGTTGGGGACGAGACCCTGCCCCAAATGGAGGAGTTCAAGTACCTAGGAGTCTTGTTCACGAGTGAGGGAAGAGTGGATCGTGAGATCGACAGGCGGATCGGTGCGGCGTCTTCAGTAATGCGGACGTTGTACCGATCCGTTGTGGTGAAGAAGGAGCTGAGCCGGAAGGCAAAGCTCTCAATTTACCGGTCGATCTACGTTCCCATCCTCACATTTGGTCATGAGCTTTGGGTCATGACCGAAAGGATAAGATCACGGGTACAAGCGGCCGAAATGAGTTTCCTCCGCCGTGTGGCGGGGCTCTCCCTTAGAGATAGGGTGAGAAGTTCTGCCATCCGGGAGGAACTCAAAGTAAAGCCGCTGCTCCTTCACATCGAGAGGAGCCAGATGAGGTGGTTCGGGCATCTGGTCAGGATGCCACCCGAACGCCTCCCTAGGGAGGTGTTTAGGGCACGTCCAACCGGTAAGAGGCCACGGGGAAGACCCAGGACACGTTGGGAAGACTATGTCTCCCGGCTGGCCTGGAAACGCCTCGGGATCCCCCGGGAAGAGCTAGACGACATGGCCGGGGAGAGGGAAGTCTTGGTTTCCCTGCCTAGGCTGTTGCCCCCACGACCCGACTTCGGATAAGCGGAAGATGATGGATGGATGGATGGATTTCTAAGAGGTTCCAAGCAAAACCAAAGCCAGAACTAGTAATTTCTAAGACATTCCAAGCAGAACCAATGCCAAAGATAGTCATTTCTAAGACTTTCCAAGCAGAATCACGGCTACTGCTTGTCATTTTTAAGATCTTCCTAACAGAAGCAAGGCCATTGTATGTCATTTCTAAGACATTCCAAGCAAAACCAAGGCTACTGCTTATCACTTCTAAGACATTTCAAGCAGAACCAAGGCCATTGCTAGCTATTTTTAAGACATTCCCGACAGAACCAAGTCTACTGCTTCTCATTTCTAAGCCGTTCCAAGCAGAACCAAGGTAAAAGCTAATCTTTTTTAACACGTTCCAAGCAGAACCAAGTTAAAAGCCGGTTATTTGTAAGACGTTCCAAGCAGAACCAAGGCCAAAGCTAGTCATTTCTAAGACGGTCCAAGCAGAAGCACGGCCACTGCTAGTCATTTCTAAAGCATTCCAATCAAAACCAAGACAGAAGCTAGTCATTTACAAGGAAGTCCAAGCAGAACCAATGCCAAAACTAGTCATTTCTAAGACATTCCAAGCAGAATTAAGGCCCTTGCTTGTCATTTCTAAGACGTTCCGAGCAGAACCAAGGCCAAAGCTAGTCATTTCTAAGACATTCCAAGCAGAATCAAGGCTACTGCTTGTCATCTCTAAGACGTTCCAAGCAGAACCAAGTCCAAAGCTGGTTATATGTAAGACGTTCCAAGCAGAACCAAGGCCTAAGCTAATCATTTCTAAGAGGTTCCAAGCAAAACCAAGGCCGAAGCTAGTAATTTCCAAGACGTCCCAAGCAATATCAAAGCTACTGCTTGTCATTTTTAAGATGTTCCAAACAGAAGCAAAGCCATTGCTTGTCATTTCTAAGACGTTCCAAGCAAAACCAAGGCTACTGCTTGTCATTTCTAAGACATTTCAAGCAGAACCAAGGCCATTGCTAGCCATTTCTAAGAAATTTAAAACAGATCCAAGGTTACTGCTTGTCATTTCTAAGCCGTTCCAAGCAGAACCAAGGTCTAAGCTAATCATTTCTAAGATTTTCCAAGCAGAAACAAGGCCAAAATTAGTCATTTTTAAGACGGTCCAAGCAGAACCACGGCCACTGCTAGTCATTTCCAAGGCGTTCCAAGAAAAACCAAGGCCGAAACTAATCATTCCTAAGGAAGTCCAAGCAGAACCAAGGCCAAAACTAGTCATTTCTAACACATTCCAAGCAGAATCAAGGGCCCTGCTTGTCATTTCTAAGATGTTCCAAGCAGAACCAAGGCCAAAGCTAGTCATTTCTAATACGTTCCAAGCAGAATCAAGGCTTCTGCTTGTCATTTATAAGATGTTCCAAAAAGAACCAAGGCCAAAGCTAGTCATTCCTAAGGAAGTCCAGGCAGAACCAAAGCCAAAGCTAGTCATTTCTAAGACGTTCCAAGAAGAATCAACACTACTGCTTGTAATTTCTAAGATGTTCCAAGCAGAACCAAGGCTAAAGCTAATCATTTCTAAGACATTCCAAGCAGATCCAAGGCCATTGCTAATCATTATCTAAGGCGTTCCAAGCAGAACCAAGGCAAAAGCATCTCATTCCCAAGGAAGTCCAAGCAGAACCAAGGCCAAAACTAGTCATTTCTAAGGCATTCCAAGCAGAACCAAGGCCCCTGCTTGTCATTTCTAAGATGTTCCATGCAGAGCCAAGGCCAAAGCTAATAATTTCTAAGACGTTCCAAGCAGAACCAAGGCCATAGCTAGTCATTTTGAAGGCATTCCAAGCAAAACCAAAGCCAAAGCATTTCATTCCTAAGGAAGTCCAAACAGAACCAAGGCCAAAGGTAGTCATTTCTACGACGTTTCAAGCAGAACGAAGGCCACTGCTTGTCATTTCTAAGATGTTCCATGCAGAGCCAAGGCCAAAGCTAATCATTTCTAAGACGTTCCGAGCAGAACCAAGGCCATAGCTAGTCATTTTGAAGGTGTTCCAAGCAAAACCAAAGCCAAAGCATTTCATTCCTAAGGAAGTCCAAACAGAACCAAGGCCAAAGCTAGTCATTTCTACGACGTTCCAAGCAGAACGAAGGCCACTGCTTGTCATTTCTAATACGTTCCAAGCAGAATCAAGGCTTCTGCTTGTCATTTATAAGATGTTCCAAACAGAACCAAGGCCAAAGCTAGTCATTCCTAAGGAAGTCCAGGCAGAACCAAAGCCAAAGCTAGTCATTTCTAAGGCGTTCCAAGAAGAATCAACACTACTGCTTGTCATTTCTAAGATGTTCCAAGCAGAACCAAGGCTAAAGCTAATCATTTCTAAGACATTCCAAGCAGAACCAAGGCCATTGCTAATCATTATCTAAGGCGTTCCAAGCAGAACCAAGGCAAAAGCATCTCATTCCCAAGGAAGTCCAAGCAGAACCAAGGCCAAAACTAGTCATTTCTAAGGCATTCCAAGCAGAACCAAGGCCCCTGCTTGTCATTTCTAAGATGTTCCATGCAGAGCCAAGGCCAAAGCTAATCATTTCTAAGACGTTCCAAGCAGAACCAAGGCCATAGCTAGTCATTTTGAAGGCGTTCCAAGCAAAACCAAAGCCAAAGCATTTCATTCCTAAGGAAGTCCAAACAGAACCAAGGCCAAAGGTAGTCATTTCTACGACGTTCCAAGCAGAACGAAGGCCCCTGCTATTTTTTTCTAAGGCGTTCCAAGTAGAACCAGGGCCATTGCTAGTATTTTCTAAGACGTTCCAAACAGAACCAATGCCAAAGTTAGTAATTTCTAAGATTTTCCAAGCAGAACCAAGGCCAAAGCTAATCATTTCTAAGACGTTCCAAGCAGATCAAAGGCCATTGCTAGTCATTTATAAGGCATTCCAAGCAAGACTAAAGGCAAAGCATTTCATTCCTAAGGAAGTCCAAATAGAACCAAGGCCAAAGGTAGTCATTTCTACGACGTTCCAAGCAGAACCAAGGCCATTGCTAGTCATTTCTAAGGCGTTCCAAGTAGAACCAAGGCCATTGCTAATTATTTCTAATACGTTCCGAGCAGAATCAAGGGCCCTGCTTGTCATTTCTAAGATGTTCCAAGCAGAACCAAGGCCAAAGCTAGTCATTTCTAATACGTTCCAAGCAGAATCAAGGCTTCTGCTTGTCATTTATAAGATGTTCCAAACAGAACCAAGGCCAAAGCTAGTCATTCCTAAGGAAGTCCAGGCAGAACCAAAGCCAAAGCTAGTCATTTCTAAGGCGTTCCAAGAAGAATCAACACTACTGCTTGTCATTTCTAAGATGTTCCAAGCAGAACCAAGGCTAAAGCTAATCATTTCTAAGACATTCCAAGCAGAACCAAGGCCATTGCTAATCATTATCTAAGGAGTTCCAAGCAGAACCAAGGCAAAAGCATCTCATTCCCAAGGAAGTCCAAGCAGAACCAAGGCCAAAACTAGTCATTTCTAAGGCATTCCAAGCAGAACCAAGGCCCCTGCTTGTCATTTCTAAGATGTTCCATGCAGAGCCAAGGCCAAAGCTAATCATTTCTAAGACGTTCCAAGCAGAACCAAGGCCATAGCTAGTCATTTTGAAGGCGTTCCAAGCAAAACCAAAGCCAAAGCATTTCATTCGTAAGGAAGTCCAAACAGAACCAAGGCCAAAGGTAGTCATTTCTACGACGTTCCAAGCAGAACGAAGGCCACTGCTTGTCATTTCTAAGATGTTCCATGCAGAGCCAAGGCTAAAAGCTAATCATTTCTAAGACGTTCCAAGCAGAACCAAGGCCATAGCTAGTCATTTTGAAGGTTTTCCAAGCAAAACCAAAGCCAAAGCATTTCATTCCTAAGGAAGTCCAAACAGAACCAAGGCCAAAGGTAGTCATTTCTAATACGTTCCAAGCAGAATCAAGGCTTCTGCTTGTCATTTCTAAGATGTTCCAAACAGAACCAAGGCCAAAGCTAGTCATTCCTAAGGAAGTCCAGGCAGAACCAAAGCCAAAGCTAGTCATTTCTAAGGCGTTCCAAGAAGAATCAACACTACTGCTTGTCATTTCTAAGATGTTCCAAGCAGAACCAAGGCTAAAGCTAATCATTTGTAAGACATTCCAAGCAGAACCAAGGCCATTGCTAATCATTATCTAAGGCATTCCAAGCAGAACCAAGGCAAAAGCATCTCATTCCCAAGGAAGTCCAAGCAGAACCTAGGCCAAAACTAGTCATTTCTAAGGCATTCCAAGCAGAACCAAGGCCCCTGCTTGTCATTTCTAAGATGTTCCATGCAGAGCCAAGGCCAAGGCTAATCATTTCTAAGACGTTCCAAGCAGAACCAAGGCCATAGCTAGTCATTTTGAAGGCGTTCCAAGCAAAACCAAATCCAACGCATTTCATTCCTAAGGAAGTCCAAACAGAACCAAGGCCAAAGGTAATCATTTCTACGGCGTTCCAAGCAGAACGAAGGCCAATGCTATTTTTTTCTAAGGCGTTCCAAGTAGAACCAGGGCCATTGCTAGTATTTTCTAAGACGTTCCAAACAGAACCAATGCCAAAGTTAGTAATTTCTAAGATTTTCCAAGCAGAACCAAGGATAAAGCTAATCATTTCTAAGACGTTCCAAGCAGATCAAAGGCCATTGCTAGTCATTTATAAGGCATTCCAAGCAAGACTAAAGGCAAAGCATTTCATTCCTAAGGAAGTCCAAATAGAACCAAGGCCAAAGGTAGTCATTTCTACGACGTTCCAAGCAGAACCAAGGCCATTGCTAGTCATTTCTAAGGCGTTCCAAGTAGAACCAAGGCCATTGCTAATTATTTCTAATACGTTCCGAGCAGAATCAAGGGCCCTGCTTGTCATTTCTAAGATGTTCCAAGCAGAACCAAGGCCAAAGCTAGTCATTTCTAATACGTTCCAAGCAGAATCAAGGCTTCTGCTTGTCATTTATAAGATGTTCCAAACAGAACCAAGGCCAAAGCTAGTCATTCCTAAGGAAGTCCAGGCAGAACCAAAGCCAAAGCTAGTCATTTCTAAGGCGTTCCAAGAAGAATCAACACTACTGCTTGTCATTTCTAAGATGTTCCAAGCAGAACCAAGGCTAAAGCTAATCATTTCTAAGACATTCCAAGCAGAACCAAGGCCATTGCTAATCATTATCTAAGGCGTTCCAAGCAGAACCAAGGCAAAAGCATCTCATTCCCAAGGAAGTCCAAGCAGAACCAAGGCCAAAACTAGTAATTTCTAAGGCATTCCAAGCAGAACCAAGGCCCCTGCTTGTCATTTCTAAGATGTTCCATGCAGAGCCAAGGCCAAAGCTAATCATTTCTAAGACGTTCCAAGCAGAACCAAGGCCATAGGTAGTCATTTTGAAGGCGTTCCAAGCAAAACCAAAGCCAAAGCATTTCATTCCTAAGGAAGTCCAAACAGAACCAAGGCCAAAGGTAGTCATTTCTAAGACGTTCCAAGCAGAACGAAGGCCACTGCTTGTCATTTCTAAGATGTTCCATGCAGAGCCAAGGCCAAAGCTAATCATTTCTAAGACGTTCCGAGCAGAACCAAGGCCATAGCTAGTCATTTTGAAGGTGTTCCAAGCAAAACAAAAGCCAAAGCATTTCATTCCTAAGGAAGTCCAAACAGAACCAAGGCCAAAGCTAGTCATTTCTAATACGTTCCAAGCAGAATCAAGGCTTCTGCTTGTCATTTCTAAGATGTTCCAAACAGAACCAAGGCCAAAGCTAGTAATTCCTAAGGAAGTCCAGGCAGAACCAAAGCCAAAGCTAGTCATTTCTAAGGCGTTCCAAGAAGAATCAACACTACTGCTTGTCATTTCTAAGATGTTCCAAGCAGAACCAAGGCTAAAGCTAATCATTTCTAAGACATTCCAAGCAGAACCAAGGCCATTGCTAATCATTATCTAAGGCGTTCCAAGCAGAACCAAGGCAAAAGCATCTCATTCCCAAGGAAGTCCAAGCAGAACCAAGGCCAAAACTAGTCATTTCTAAGGCATTCCAAGCAGAACCAAGGCCCCTGCTTGTCATTTCTAAGATGTTCCATGCAGAGCCAAGGCCAAAGCTAATCATTTCTAAGACGTTCCAAGCAGAACCAAGGCCATAGCTAGTCATTTTGAAGGCGTTCCAAGCAAAACCAAAGCCAAAGCATTTCATTCCTAAGGAAGTCCAAACAGAACCAAGGCCAAAGGTAGTCATTTCTACAACGTTCCAAGCAGAACGAAGGCCCCTGCTATTTTTTTCTAAGGCGTTCCAAGTAGAACCAGGGCCATTGCTAGTATTTTCTAAGACGTTCCAAACAGAACCAATGCCAAAGTTAGTAATTTCTAAGATTTTCCAAGCAGAACCAAGGCCAAAGCTAATCATTTCTAAGACGTTCCAAGCAGATCAAAGGCCATTGCTAGTCATTTATAAGGCATTCCAAGCAAGACTAAAGGCAAAGCATTTCATTCCTAAGGAAGTCCAAATAGAACCAAGGCCAAAGGTAGTCATTTCTACGACGTTCCAAGCAGAACCAAGGCCATTGCTAGTCATTTCTAAGGCGTTCCAAGTAGAACCAAGGCCATTGCTAATTATTTCTAATACGTTCCGAGCAGAATCAAGGGCCCTGCTTGTCATTTCTAAGATGTTCCAAGCAGAACCAAGGCCAAAGCTAGTCATTTCTAATACGTTCCAAGCAGAATCAAGGCTTCTGCTTGTCATTTCTAAGATGTTCCAAACAGAACCAAGGCCAAAGCTAGTAATTCCTAAGGAAGTCCAGGCAGAACCAAAGCCAAAGCTAGTCATTTCTAAGGCGTTCCAAGAAGAATCAACACTACTGCTTGTCATTTCTAAGATGTTCCAAGCAGAACCAAGGCTAAAGCTAATCATTTCTAAGACATTCCAAGCAGAACCAAGGCCATTGCTAATCATTATCTAAGGCGTTCCAAGCAGAACCAAGGCAAAAGCATCTCATTCCCAAGGAAGTCCAAGCAGAACCAAGGCCAAAACTAGTCATTTCTAAGGCATTCCAAGCAGAACCAAGGCCCCTGCTTGTCATTTCTAAGATGTTCCATGCAGAGCCAAGGCCAAAGCTAATCATTTCTAAGACGTTCCAAGCAGAACCAAGGCCATAGTTAGTCATTTTGAAGGCGTTCCAAGCGAAACCAAAGCCAAAGCATTTCATTTCTAAGGAAGTCCAAACAGAACCAAGGCCAAAGGTAGTCATTTCTACGACGTTCCAAGCAGAACGAAGGCCACTGCTATTTTTTTCTAAGGCGTTCCAAGTAGAACCAGGGCCATTGCTAGTATTTTCTAAGACGTTCCAAACAGAACCAATGCCAAAGTTAGTAATTTCTAAGATTTTCCAAGCAGAACCAAGGCCAAAGTTAATCATTTCTAAGACTTTCCAAGCAGATCAAAGGCCATTGCTAGTCATTTATAAGGCATTCCAAGCAAGACTAAAGGCAAAGCATTTCATTCCTAAGGAAATCCAAATAGAACCAAGGCCAAAGGTAGTCATTTCTACGACGTTCCAAACAGAACGAAGGCCAAAGCTAGTCATTCGTAAGGAAGTCCAGGCAGAACTAAGGCCAAAGCTAGTCATTTCTAAGGCGTTCTAAGCAGAATCAACGCTACTGCTTGTCATTTCTAAGATGTTCCAAGCAGAACCAAGGCTAAAGCTAATCATTTCTAAGACATTCCAAGCAGAACCAAGGCCATTGCTAATCATTTCTAAGGTGTTCCAAGCAGAACCAAGGCAAAAGCATCTCATTCCTAAGGAAGTCCAAGCAGAACCAAGGCCAAAACTAGTCATTTCTAAGGCATTCCAAGCAGAACCAAGGCCCCTGCTTGTGATTTCTAAGATGTTCCATGCAGAGCCAAGGCCAAAGCTGATCATTTCTAAGACGTTCCAAGAAGAACCAAGGCCATAGCTAGTCATTTTGAAGGCGTTCCAAGCAGAACCAAGGCCACTGCTAGTTTTTTCTAAGGCGTTCCAAGTAGAACCAGGGCCATTGCTAGTGTTTTCTAAGACGTTCCAAACAGAACCAATGCCAACGTTAGTCATTTCTAAGATTTTCCACGCAGAACCAAGGCCAAAGCTAATCATTTCTAAGACGTTCCAAGCAGATCAAAGGCCATTGCTAGTCATTTATAAGGCATTCCAAGCAAAACCAAAGCCAAAGCATTTCATTCCTAAGGAAGTCCAAACAGAACCAAGGCCAAAGGTAGTCATTTCTACGACGTTCCAAGCAGAACCAAGGCCATTGCTAGTCATTTCTAAGGCGTTCCAAGTAGAACCAAGGCCATTGCTAATTATTTCTAATACGTTCCGAGCAGAATCAAGGCTACTGCTTGTCATTTCTAAGATGTTCCAAACAGAACCAAGGCCAAAGCTAGTCATTCCTAAGGAAGTCCAGGCAGAACCAAGGCCAAAGCTAGTCATTTCTAAGGTGTTCTAAGCAGAATCAACACTACTGCTTGTCATTTCTAAGATGTTCCAAGCAGAACCAAGGCTAAAGCTAATCATTTCTAAGACATTCCAAGCAGAACCAAGGCCATTGCTAATCATTTCTAAGGCGTTCCAAGCAGAACCAAGGCAAAAGCATCTCATTCCTAAGGAAGTCCAAGCAGAACCAAGTCCAAAACTAGTCATTTCTAAGGCATTCCAAGCAGAACCAAGGCCCCTGCTTGTCATTTCTAAGATGTTCCATGCAGAGCCAAGGCCAAAGCTAATCATTTCTACGACGTTCCAAGAAGAACCAAGGCCATAGCTAGTCATTTTGAAGGCGTTCCAAGCAGAACCAAGGCCACTGCTAGTTTTTTCTAAGGCGTTCCAAGTAGAACCAGGGCCATTGCTAGTGTTTTCTAAGACGTTCCAAACAGAACCAATGCCAACGTTAGTCATTTCTAAGATTTTCCACGCAGAACCAAGGCCAAAGCTAATCATTTCTAAGACGTTCCAAGCAGAACAAAGGCCATTGCTAGTCATTTATAAGGCATTCCAAGCAAAACCAAAGCCAAAGCATTTCATTCCTAAGGAAGTCCAAACAGAACCAAACACCAAAGGTAGTCATTTCTACGACGTTCCAAGCAGAGCGAAGGCCATTGCTAGTCATTTCCAAGGCGTTCCAAGTAGAACCAAGGCCATTGCTAATTATTTCTAAGACATTCCAAACAGAACCAACCCCAAGTTAATCATTTGTAAGATGTTCCAAGCAGAACCAAGGCTAGTGCTTGTCATTTCTAAGATGTTCCAAGCAGAACCAATGCCTAAGCTAGTCATTTCTAAGACGTTCCAACAGAACCAACGCCAAAGTTAATCATTTCTAAGACGTTCCAAGAGGAACCAAGGCTACTGCTTGTCATTTCAAATTTATTTCAGGCAGAACCAAGGCCAAAGCTAGTATTTTTTAAGACGTTCCAAACAGAACCAAGGCCAAAGCTAGTCGTTTCTAAGGCGTTCCAAGCAGAACCAAGGCAACTGGTTGTCATATCTAAGGTGTTTCACACAGAACCAAGGCCAAAGCTGTCATGTCTAAGATGTTCCAAGCAGAACCAATGCCTAAGGTAGTCATTTCTAAGACGTTCCAACAGAACCAACGCCAAATTTAATCATTACTAAGACGTTCCAAGCAGAACCAAGGCTACTGCTTGTCATTTCAAATTTATTTCAAGCAGAACCAAGGCCAAAGCTAGTATTTTTTAAGACGTTCCAAACAGAACCAAGGCCAAAGCTAGTCATTTCTAAGCCGTTCCAAACAGAACCAAGGCCAAAGCTTGTTATTTCTAAGGCGTTCCAAACAGAAAAAAGGCCAAATCTTGTCATTTCTAAGGCGTTCAAAGCAGAACCAAGGCTACTGCTTGTCATTTCTAAGATGTTCCAAGCAGAACCAATGCCTAGGCTAGTCATTTCTAAGACGTTCCAAGCAGAATTAACACCAAAGTTAATCATTTCTAAGACGTTCCAAGCAGAACCAAGGCTACTGCTTGTCATTTCTTAGACGTTCCAGCAGAACCAAGGCTACTGCATGTCATTTCTAAGATGTTCCAAGCAGAACCAAGGCTAAAGCTAGTATTTTTTAAGACGTTCCAAACAGAACCAAGGCCAAAGCTAGTCATTTCTAAGGCATTCCTAGCAGAACCAAGGCAACTGCTTGTCATATCTAAGGTGTTTCACACAGAACCAAGGCCAAAGCTTGTTATTTCCAAGACGTTCCAAACAGAACAAAGGCCAAATCTTGCCATTTCTAAGGCGTTCCAAGCAGAACCAAGGCCAAAGGCAGTATTTTTAAGGTTTTCCAAACAGAACCAAGGCCAAAGCTAGTCATTTTCTAAGGCGTTTCAAGGAGAACCAAGGCAATTGCTTGTCATATCTAAGGTGTTTCACACAGAGCCAAGGCCAAAGCTTGTTATTTCCAAGACGTTCCAAACACAAAAAAGGCCAAATCTTGTCATTTCTAAGGCGTTCCAAGCAGAACCAAGGCTACTGCTTGTCATTTCTAAGATGTTCCAAGCAGAACCAATGCCTAGGTTAGTTATTTCTAAGACGTTCCAACAGAACCAACGCCAAAGTTAATCATTTCTAAGACGTCCCAAGCAGAACCAAGGCTACTGCTTGTCATTTATAAGATGTTCCAAGCGGAACCAAGGCCAAAGCTAGTCATTTTTAAGACGTTCCAAACAGAACCAAGGCCAAAGCTAGTCATTTCTAAGACATTCCAAGCAGAACCAAGGCTACTGCTTGTTTTTTCTAAGATGTTCCAAGCGGAACCAAGGCCAAAGCTTGTTTTTTCCAAGACGTTCCAAACAGAAAAAAGGCCAAATCTTGTAATTTATAAGGCGTTCCAAGCAGAACCAATGCCTAAGCTAGTCATTTCTAAGTCGTTCCAACGGAACCAACGCCAAAGTTTATCATTTCTAAGACGTTCCAAGCAGAACCAAGGCTACTGCTCATCATTTCAAATTTATTTTAAGCAGAACCAAGGCCAAAGCTAGTATTTTTTAAGACGTTCCAAATATAAAGGCCAAAGCTAGTAATTTCTAAGGTGTTCCAAGCAGAACCAAGGCAACTGCTTGTCTGTCTTATTTAAGGTGTTCCAAACAGAACAAAGGCCAATGCTTGTCATTTTTAAGGCGTTCCAAGCAGAACCAAAGCAAAAGCTAATCATTTCTAAGGCCTTTTGCCCAAACGAGGGAAAATATCCCCTCAACATTGACGTGGTGAATATTCACAGTGAACCCCGTAAGACCTGACCAAAGCATCCGGTCTTCCTCGCTCGCATCAGCTTATAGCTAAAGCTGGAGATGTCCTTTGTTTCTAAGCAAAGTTGTGAAGAAAATGGGCCTTAACGGTACTGCTGAGGGGAAGTTATTTGTTGAATTAATGACATAAATCATCAAAAACATGACAGAGTGTGTAGCGAGCTAACTTGGTGATGCAGTTGGAGAATAGTCCTGTAAGTCTGCACCATACTGAAGCACAATGAGTCCAAAACACCACACCTACTAACTAACTGACTAACAAGCCTCCTGGGTTCCTGAGGCACTGCTGTGCATGTGTTGCATAGAAAATATTTTGTCGATGGTTTAAAACCTTCAGCAAGTCAAATCTTGAAATGACTTGACTAGAAATGAAATATCCTTTTAATTATCCTGGTGCACTTTATGTGCCAACACCGCTGCACGTCCTTTGATATCCAAACATTTGGAAGCGGCGTAGCGTCGTCATGGCGACGCCAGCAAAGCATGCGGGGCCTTGACATGGCGCCAAGCGGAGAGGGCGCCGCGACATGAAAAGCATCCTTTGTAGCTTCAGCTCCTCGCCGTGACTTCGATTATAAACGCCTTTCGTAATGGCCACTTAGCCGGGGCGCGAAACGAAGACGTGCCTGCGTGGGCGACTTTTTCTTAACGAAGTGATCAGCGGCAACACGCGTCGCTTCGGCGACGACCGTGGTGACCTCCGACCCACGTGTCCGCCTCTCATTGGTTGGAGATGAGTTGGCCTTCTTTGGAATGAGGAACGTGCATGCCGGCGCCCGGGGTCACTTGACTGGCGAGTAGCTGCTGTCATTAAAAGCTTCTCCGTAAATCTGATTTTTTTTATGGGGAAGAAGGAGGGTGTGTGTGTGAGTGTGTGTGTGTGGGCGTGCGCGTTCTTGTATTTCTACCCTTATTGTGACATCAACAAGGAAAAGTAGCTTCCATATGAGGAGGTGTGTACAAGTTAGGACATAAATCATGGTCCCAATACAGAAAATCCTTGCATCTAATAGAGAGCCAAATACCAGAGTCCGTGAACATTGCTCCAAAGTTAGGATTTTTTGTTGATTGAATGTGTATATGAAAGTAAACATTGACAGGTGCAAAGGCAGCGATATATGATAAAACAAGACGGCAGCTAAAGAAGGACTTCCCTATTCATCCCCGAAAAAACCCGGCAGGTGAACAGCTGATTTTACGACTTCCGGTGCTGACGTAAGACAATCCGCGTCCCATATGTGACCATAGGATGAACAAATACACTACAGTACTCAGACTAAGGTGGCCATTAACAGTTTGCTTCTACAGCTGAGGTGTCCAAAGTGACTCGTTTGTCATCGGCCTTAAGCACACTACAAGAAACAAAAAATAAGAGATCTCATTTGCACCCCTGGTGCTGAAATCTATCAAAACGAGGGTGGTCCCAAAAAGGTCAACATATGGAATAACAAGTGTGTGTAAAAAATTGAAATGCGCCCCCTTTGGCCCAAATTTATTTAAAAAAATACATTTGTAGATAGAGACATACTGTAATAACTTGAATTAAATATGAAGATAAAAAAACAATTATAAACCAAAAAAAAAAATTAACTAAAAGTAACCTTTTTCTCACAATGTGTCGACTTCTTTCTTATAAAATTGGGAAAAATTTCTCATATTCTTTTTGTTTCTGTAATATTGTAATATTTTTTCTTAAAATTATTACTTTTTTATGTAAAATTATTACATTTTTAATGCAAAATGGTGACATGTGTTGTCATAAAACTCTGACTGTTATCACCATATTGCCATTTTTTTTGGTGTTCTTGTCAAAGAGGGAAATTTTGGGATTAAAATTATGACTTTGGTCATAATTTTCCCAAGTCAAATTCTGATTTTAATTGTAATATAGCCTATATGTTAAAGTTTTAAAGTGACTTTTGTTTACGACTCTTTTCACAAAATTGACACAATTTTAAGCTTTTTTTGTAAACTTGCAACTGTTATTGAGATAACATTTCGACTTTTAACATAATATTGCACAAGTGTTCAGTTTGTCTTGTAACATTTTGACTTTTATCATCATACTGCCAAAATTCCAAGTTTTTCTTATGAAATTGTGACCTTTTTCTTGTGAAATTCCAACTAATTTTTCACAACAAGCTTTTTTATTTTTGAATACCATGTATATATTATCAATGTTGCAAATACACATTGTTATATATTTAGAAAGGCTGGTCCTAAAGAGGTAGGCTTAATAAATAGTAACAAATACCAAAGATAGAGTATGTGTGTGTGTGTGTGTGTGTGTGTGTGTGTGTGTGTGTGCGTGCGTGCGTGCGTGCGTGCGTGCGTGCGTGCGTGTGTCTGTGTGTGATGGAGGGTTTGATTGCCTATGTAAAAGCACCATGAACACCTGACCACCTCTCACCTGTCTCCTCAGTCGGCTTCACCGCCGCCATTTGTCTCCATTATGGCGTCCAAAGAGCGACATGCCGCATCTTTCAGCATCACAGCGGTGACTGCAGCACTTTACATTTTCTAGCAGCTTCTACTTGCCCCTTTACTGCCTCACGCTCAGGGGTTGGCGCTTATGCCCGATATTTGCACTTCTTCTAGTGAGGGCCACTGACACACTAGGATTGTAATAATAATAATAATAAGAATAATAATAATAATGGATTTTACCATGAAGTGTTCTTTCTAGTTACTCAAAGCGAGTTGTACTGAGAACCATCATTCATTTACTCCACATTTACACATTGATAGTTTTAAGAAAGAGTTAATCATAATGATATTAGACACCATGATGGTGGTAAGCTACATTTAATAATATTTATAATAACAATAAATATATGAATAAATAAAAAATAAAAAAACAATGATGATGGTAAGCCACATTTTAAAGCCAGAGCTGCCCTGATGGAAACCTAGCTGCCAATTTGCACCTAAGGCTTAGATCTCCACCAAAACATTCATTCATTCATACACCAAAAATTCATTGTGTCATACACCAAACATTCATTCATTCATACACCAAACATTATTTCATTCATACACCAAAAATGTATTCACATTCCTAAAATATTCATACACTACACATTCATTCATTCATACACCAAACATTCATTCATTCATACACCAAAAATTAATTTACTTATACACTAAACAATGATTTATTCATACACCAAATCTTTATTCTTACACCAAACATTCATTCACATTTACATTCACATTCACATTTCGCAAATACGGTGTTAGCTTTCACTGTTATGCTGATGACACCCAACTCTACATGCCCCTAAAGCTGACAAACATGCCGGATTGTAGTCAGCTGGAGGCGTGTCTTAATGAAATTAAACAATGGATGTCCGCTAACTTTTTGCAACTCAACGCCAAAAAAACGGAAATGCTGATTATCGGTCCTGCTAGACACCGAACTCTATTTAATAATACAACTCTAACATTTGACAACCAAACAATTAAACAATGCGACACGGTAAAGAATCTGGGTATTATCTTCGACCCAACTCTCTCCTTTGAGGCACACATTAAAAGCGTTACTAAAACGGCCTTCTTTCATCTCCGCAACATCGCTAAAATTCGCTCCATTCTGTCCACTAAAGACGCTGAGATCATTATCCATGCGTTTGTTACGTCTCGCCTCGACTACTGTAACGTATTATTTTCGGGTCTCCCCATGTCTAGCATTAAAAGATTACAGTTGGTACAAAATGCGGCTGCTAGACTTTTGACAAGAACAAGAAAGTTTGATCACATTACGCCTGTACTGGCTCACCTGCACTGGCTTCCTGTGCACTTAAGATGTGACTTTAAGGTTTTACTACTTACGTATAAAATACTACACGGTCTAGCTCCATCCTATCTTGCCGATTGTATTGTACCATATGTCCCGGCAAGAAATCTGCGTTCAAAGGTCTCCGGCTTATTAGTGATCCCCAAAGCCCAAAAAAAGTCTGCGGGCTGTAGAGCTTTTTCATTTCGGGCTCCAGTACTCTGGAATGCCCTCCCGGTAACAGTTCGAGATGCTACCTCAGTAGAAGCATTTAAGTCTCACCTTAAAACTCATTTGTATACTCTAGCCTTTAAATAGACGCCCTTTTTAGACCAGTTGATCTGCCGTCTCTTTTCTTTTTCTTCTATGTCCCACTCTCCTTTGTGGAGGGAGTCCGGTCCGATCCGGTGGCCATGTACTGCTCGCCTGTGTATCGGCTGGGGACATCTCTGCGCTGCTGATCAGCCTCCGCTTGGGATGGTTTCCTGCTGGCTCCGCTGTGAACGGGACTCTCGCTGCTGTGTTGGATCCGCTTTGGACTGGACTCTCGCAACTGGGTTGGATCCATTATGGATTGATCTTTCACAGTATCATGTTCTCATATGTTCTCATAGTCATCAGTATCATCAGTATCACAGTATCATGTTCTCATAGTCATCATTGTCACCGACGTCCCACTGGGTCATTATTGTCACCGATGTCCACTGGGTGTGAGTTTTCCTTGCCCGAGGATGTCGTAGTGGTTTGTGCAGCCCTTTGAGACACTAGTGATTTAGGGCTATATAAGTAAACATTGATTGATTGATTGATTTATACACCAAACATTAATTCATTCATACACCAAAAATATATTCTTATTCCTAAACCAAACATGCATTTATTCAGACACTAAACATTCATTCAAATACCAAACATTAACATATTTATACACCAAACATTCATTAAAATTCATACTCCAAACATTCATTCATTCACAACCAGACATTCATTTTTCCCTCACATCAAACATTCATTTATTTATATGCCAAACATTCATTCTGTCATACACAAACCATTTATTTACATTCATACATTCATTCACCACACATCCATTCATTCATTCATACACCCAAAATGTATTCACAAATGTTTTCATACACTAAACACTCATCCAAACATCTTCATACACCAAAATATATTCACATTCCTAAACCAAACATTCATTTATTCATACACTAAACATTCCTTCATACACCAAACATTCATTTATATGTAGATAGATAGATAGATAGATAGATAGATAGATAGATAGATAGATAGATAGATAGATAGATAGATAGATAGATTGATTGATTGATAGATGGATACACAAAACATTCATTCACATTCATACACCATGCATCCATTCATTCGTACACAAAACATTCATTCATTCATTCACAAACAATTTTTTCCTTACAGCAAACATTAATTTACCGACGCACTGACGCACCCCTCAGTGCGTCGGTAGGGGTGGGCGGTGTCGGGCGGGGTGGGGGTGTATAATGTAGCCCGGAAGATTCAGGGATACATGGGATTTTGGGTATTTGTTCTGTCGTGTTTATGTTGTGTTATAGTGAGGATGTTCTCCCAAAATGTGTTTGTCATTCTTGTTTGGTGTGGGTTCACAGTGTGGCGCATATTAGTAAGAGTGTTAAAGTTGTTTATATCACAACCCTCAGTGTGACCTGTATGGCTGTTGAGCAAGTATGCCTTGCAGTAACATATGCGTTCAGATAGTGGTCGCATCCAAAATGTGACCGGCCGGCCGGCACGCAGCTAGCATGGTGAAAACCCTAACGCGATGACATGTAGAACATGTAGAAAGGGTGTTCGGGGCATTGTCATCACGGCACGTCCTCAAAGTTGATGTCTGGATGAAAATTGAAAAACGTTTACCCGGGAGATTTCTGATGGAGACACTGGAATTTGGAAATCTACTGGACTTCTCCGGGCGGTCGGCAAGTATGCGGCTGAGCCACATCCTAGTGGTCAAAGAGCCGCATGCGGCTCCGGAGCCGCGGGTTGCCGACCCCTGTTATAGGGGCTATTTTATATCTGTAGTCGTGTGGCCACAATGTTAAACATGCAGAACATCACAAACACACTACGTTGTAAACAAACTGAGGAGAACAATGAAAACGTGATTTTGATGAAAAGTTTGGTGGCACTTTGAGACGGTTGCGTAGTAAATGTGCACAACTTCTCATTTGCCATTTCCCCGCTCTTTTCTGGGCCACAAATGGGCCATAAAAGGATTTATTGTGCAGCGCCGCTTCAATTAGATCTCTAATCAATTTTTATGCTTCTTTTTCCGCCAATAACAAATCCTGGGAGTCACTCTTGCACTTCTTCATTATTCCTGCACAACATTTCACACGCTCACCTGACACTTCATTATTGATCTGCCGGAAGAAAAAAAAGACGTGCATGCGAAGGCACCGATTGTGTGTCTTTAGGCAGCAAAAACTACCAAAATCGTGGTCATTAAAGTTAAATTACCACTGATAGTCACACACACGAGATGTGGTGAAATTACCCTCTGCATTTAAGCCATTCCCTTGTTCCACCCCCTGGGAGGTGAGGAGAGCAGTGAGCGGCAGCAGTAGCCGCGCTCGGGAATCATTTTTGGGGATTTAACCCTCAATTCCAACCCTTGATGGAGAGTGCCAAGCAGGGAGGTAATGGGTCCCATTGTTATAGTCTTTGGTATGACTCGGCCGGGGTTTGAACGCACAAACTACCAATCTCAGGGCGGATACTCAAACCACAAGGCCACTGAGCAGGTTCGCTTACGAAAACAAAACAAAAAAGATTTAGTGAGATTTGTCTCATTTCCGGCATAGCAAAGCCAAAGGAAGTCGGGTTAGTGAGCTGGTAAAGAGACGGCCAATAGCCTGGATAGCAGCCGTAAGACGATCAAACATCACTTTTGAAAAGCCATCACCTGGTACATGATGGTGTGTTCACATTGGTTAGTTTGAATTAAAACCCCTTTTAATTTGGTTTCACTCAGAGCATTTATTAGGATGTTTACGTTAGCTAGGCTAGGCTAGCTGCGGGTTATGAACAAAGCACAGTATTCGGGAACATTTATTAACCGAGAAGATTTTTTCCCACATGAATGTATATTTAAGACTTGAAATAGATTTAGTTTGAAACAAACCTCGGAAAGGACGTCAGGTTTCTCTTTCTCAAGTTAAATTCTGAGTCGAGGATGTCGTTGAGGCTTGTGCAGCCCTTTGAGACAGTCGTGATTTAGGGAAATAAAAGTAAACTATGATTGATTGATTGATAAATTCCAAGGCTTTGCACATACCGTGAGCCTTTATGGACTTGGCATTCCAAAAAGTTTGGCCTGAATAAAAACTGACTTTGTTGACGGTCGAGATAAAGGACATTTTCTGCAGCTTGGTCTAATCCCTCCCATTGGACAATAGTGTTGTCCAATGGTACCGGTACCAAAATGTATTTCAATACTTTTCTGTACTTTTCTAAATAAAGGGGACCACAAAAAATGTGATTATTGCCTTTATTTTAACAAAAAATACTATGATATGTTAAACATATGTTTCTTATTGCAAGTTTGTCCTTAAATAAAATAGTGAACATACAAGACAACTTGTCATTTAGTAGTAAGTAAACAAACCAAGGCTCCTAATTAGTCTGCTAACATATGCAGTAACATATTGTGTCATTCATCATTCTATTATTTTGTCAAAATTATGAGAGTGTCACGTCGGGATTTACGCAGCTTACTGCGGGGTTCGTTCTCCCAAAATGCAGACGGACCTTTCCGGACAAAACGTGCAGGTAAGAACATGATTTATTCTCAAAAATAACGCGAAGTACCAAAAACAGAAAACAAGCAAAAGGAATAATGTGCTGATCGCACTCAAAACTAAGTTACCACTTAGCATGGACTACAAACAAGCAGAACTTACGTAGACAAGGCTACCACTTAACATTGGCTAGGAGACAAGCAAAACTTACGGTGACAGGTTGCATGAAGCAAACAATGATGGCAGGCACACTGACTGGCAAAGGCAGGCTTAAATAATGCCTCTGATTAGTGCTCCGGAAGCAGGTAAGCGAGCGAGCACTAATCAGACACAGGTGAACAAACTGAGCAACAATGGCAACCAAATCAAACTCAGAGGTGCACAAACAGGAACAAAAGGAGTCCAAAACTAACAAAAAATACAAAAAATGATCGGGACCACGGATCATGACAGAGAGACAATCTGTAAAAAAAATATTAATAATCCACTTGTTCATTTACTGTTAATATCTGCTTACTTTCTATTTCAACATGTTCTATCTACACTTCTGTTCAAATGTAATAATCACTTATTCTTCTGTTGTTTGATACTTTACATTAGTTTTGGATGATACCGATACCAAGTCGTTACAGTATCATATTAGTGACCAAGGCATGGGTAACTTACACATCTGTGAAAGCAACATAAATGCCGAAAGGTACATACAGGTTTTGGAGCAACATATGTTGTCATCCAAGCAACGTTATCATGGACGCCCCTGCTTATTTCAGCAAGACAATGCCAAGTCATGTTTTACAACAGTATGGCTTCCTAATAAAAGAGTGCGGGTACTAGACTGGCCTGCCTGTAGTCCAGACCTGTCTCACATTGAAAATGTGTGGCGCATTATGAAGCCTAAAATACAACAATGGAGACTCCAGACTGTTGAACAAATTAAGCAGTACATCAAGCAATAATGAGAAAGAATTCCACCTGTAACACTACACAATTTGGTCCGTTCAGCTCTGAAACACTTACAGAGTGTTATTAAAAAGAATGGCAATGTAACATAGCGGTAAAAATGCCTCAGTGCCAACATTTTTGCGATGTGTTGCTGCCATTAAATTCTAAGTTATTGATTATTTGAAAAATAAAATTGAGTTTCTCAGTTCGAACATAAAATATGTTTTCTTTGCAGTCTATCCAATTGAATATAAATTGAAAAGGATTCGGAAAATCGATGAATTCTGTTTTTATTTACCATTTACACAATATATATACATATATATATATATATATATATGTATATGTATATATATATATATATATATATATATATATATATATATATATATATATATATATATATATTAGGGGTGTGGGAAAAAATCGATTCGAATACGAATCGAATTGAATAAGTTGTGCGATTCAGAATCGATTCTCATTTAAAAAAAAACGATTTCTTTTAATTTTTTTTTTTTTTTTTTTTTTTTTATATTTTAAAAAAAAATTAATCAATCCAACAAAACAATACACAGCAATACCATAACAATGCAATCCAATTCCAAAACCAAATCTGACCCAGCATCACTCAGAACTGCAATAAACAGAGCAATTGAGAGGAGACACAAACACGACACAGAACAGACCAAAAGTAGTGAAACAAAAATAAATATTATCAACAACAGTATCAATATTAGTTATAATTTCGGCATGGCAGTTATTAAAAATCCCTCATTTACATTATCATTAGACACTTATAAAAAAATAAATAAAAAAAGAACAATAGTGTCACAATGGCTTACACTTGCATCACATCTCATAAGCTTGACAACACACTGTGTCCAATATTTGCACAAAGATAAAATAAGTCATATTTTTGGTTCGTTTAATAGTTAAAACAAATTTGCATTATTGCAATCAGTTGATAAAACATTGTCCTTTACAATTATAAAAGCTTTTTTTCAAAAATCTACTACTCTGCTAGTATGTCAGCAGACTGGGGTAGATTCTGCTGAAATCCTATGTATTGAATGAATACAGAATTGTTTTGAATTGGAAAAACATCGTTTTCGAATCGAAAATTGCGTTGAATCGAAAAAATCGATATATTATCGAATCGCGGCCCTAAGAATCGATATTGAGTCGAATCGTGGGACACCAAAAGATTCGCATATATATATATATATATATATATATATATATATATATATATATATATATATATATATATATATATATATATATATATATATATATATATATATATATATTTATAGTGTCAGTATATACGCACAATAAATGGTTGGGCAGATATGGAAAATATTAAATAAATAAGCATTTCACCTTTTTCATCCGACACATTTGGAAAAAGGATATGACTCAAGCAGCTTATCTGTTTTTTCTTCGAACCGCCACCGAGCTCATTTCATCTTTGTTTGTTTGAGTGTTAGCGGGATTACACAAAAAGTACTTAACCAAAGTCCACAAAAACAACTATTCAGTCTGAAACTTATTATTGTGGAAGCCTTCAGGTCATATTTCATGTTTTTCTGCATGACGACAGCTCAAAGTAACAAAATACTTTGTTTAGTACTATCCGTCCATCCATCTTCTACCTCTTATTCCCTTTGGGGTTGCGGGGGACGCTGGTGCCTATCTCAGCTACAATCGGGCGGAAGGCGGGGTACACCCTGGACAAAACGCCACCTCATCACAGGGCCAACACAGATAGACAGAGAGCATTCACACTCACATTCACACACTTGGGCCAATTTAGTGTAGCCAGTCAACCTATCCCCAGGTGCATGTCTTTGGAGGTGGGAGGAAGCCGGAGTACCCGGAGGGAACCCAGACAGAAAGATCCCGAGCCCGGGATTGAACCCAGGACTACTCAGGACCTTCGTATTGTGAAGCAGAACCCCTCTTTGACCGTGAAGCCTTGTTTAGTACTAAATAGCAAAATGGCAGAGGAGTTTCTTTTTGCTTTTACATTGTGTAAACCAGGGGTCTTGTTCCAAGGCCATACAGATCACACTGATGGTTGTGATATAAAACAACTTGTCTTTAACACTCTTACTAATATGCACCACACTCTGTGAACCCACACCAAACACATTTCTGGAGAACATTGGCTCTGTAACACATTATAAACGCAACATAAGAATTACTCAGAATTCCAATGCATCCATCTATATTATACACCCCGCTAGCACCAATCCCTGCCCCCCTCTCCATGCACCGGTTGAGGTGGGCGGGGTTGGGGGCGCGTGTAGAATATAGCCAAGAGTCATGGATGCATAGTCATGGATGTATTGGAATTCTGGGTAATTCTTATGTTGCGTTTATAATATGTTACAGAGCCAATGTTCTCCAGAAATATGTTTGGTGTGGGTTCACAGAGTGTGGCACATATTAGTAAGAGTGTTAAAGTTGTTTATATCACAACCATCAGTGTAAAAGGTATGGTTGTTGACCAAGTATGCATTGCAATCTCGTTTGAGAAGCAGGGATATACATGTGTCCACTCGGCACGCAGATAGCATGGTGTAAAGGTGATCGCGTTGACTTGTTGTAGAGCAGTGGTCCCCAACCACTGGGCCGTGGCCGCAGAAGAATTATTTAATTTTTATATATTTTTTTTATATCACACTCAAATGTTTACTGCATGCCATTGGTAAGCGCAGGGGTGAGGAGGGGGATTTAAAATTATTAGCGCCTGCTTACTTTCATTGCATGCCTTGAATAAGCGCAGGAGTGAGAAGAGGTTTTAAATTAATTAGCGCCCCGGCGGCTATTCAAGGAAATACGGTAGTTTATTTCAATGTTAGATACTTATTAAATAGTTTGATTAATACTATATAATCTGGATAATATGAAATCCTTAAATTAGTACTGAATACAGTACATTTAGGTAGTATTCATGGCACTTACATCCTTATTCAAAATGGAATCAATTCTTTTTTCTCCTCAAAATTCTACACACACATCAAATGTGGTGAATGGTAAATGGGTTGTACTCGTATAGCGCTTTTCTACCTTCAAGGTACTCAAAGCGCTTTGACACTACTTCCACATTCACCCATTCACACACTGATGGAGGGAGTTGCCATGCACCAATAAGGAGCAAGGGTGAAGTGTATTGCTCAAGGACACAACGGACGTGACGAGGTTTGTAGCAGGTGGGGATTGAACCAGGGACCCTCGGGTTGCACACGGCCACTCTCCCAACTGCGCCATGCCGTCCAAATGTGAAAACGTTGTTGTATTTTTGTAAATGTATTAAAACTAATCACATGCACATTTGTATTCATAGCCTTTGCTTAAAACTGATGCACCTTTGGCAGCAATTACAGCCTAAATTAATTTTGAAGACGATGCCACAAGCTTGGCACACCTGCAGTATCTTTGGGCAGTTTCACGCATTCCTCTTTGCTGCACCTCTCAAGCTGCATCAGGTTGGATGGGAAGTGTTGGTTTCCATCCAGGATGTGTCTGTACATCGCTGCATTACGTTACGTGTAGTAAAGTTTCTCATAGTTGGACAAGTCTATTGTATTTTTGTTCCAGTTAAGTAGTGTATTGTAGTTCATTGGTGGTGTCGCGTCATGTTTGTCTGACATCATGTTTGTCAGCATGCTGTGTGACCTCATTATGTTTGTGTGACGTCATCATATTTGTGTGACATCATCATGTTTGTGTGATGCCATCATGTTTGTCATCAGGTTTTTGTGACTTCATCATGTTTGTTTGAGGCCATCATGTTTGTGTGATGCCATTGTGTTTGTCATCATGTTTTTATGATGTCATCATGTTTGTGTGATGTCATGTTTGAGTGACGACATCATGTTTGTGGGACGTCATGTTTGACATCGTATTTGTGTAACGTCATAATGTTTGTGTGACGCCATCATGTTTGTCTGACGTCATGTTTGTCATGATGTTTTTGTAACATCATGTTTGTGTAACGTCATCATGTTGGTGTGACATCATCATGTTTGTGCGACGGCATTAAGTTTGTCATCATGTTTGTGTGACGTCATGTTTGTCATCATGTTTGTGTGACGTCATCATGTGTGGCATCATGTTTGTGTGACGTCATCATGTTTGTCATGTTTGTGTGATGTCATGTTTGTCATCATGCCTGTGTGACGAGATCATGTTTGTGTGACGCATCATGTTTGTCATCGTGTTTGTTTGACGTCATGTTTTCATCAAATTTTTGTGACATCATCATGTTTGTCTGACGTCATGTTTGTCATCATGTTTGTGCGACGTCATCATGTTTGTCATCATGTTTGTGTGATGTTATGTTTGTCATCATGTTTGTGTGACATCATGTTTGTCATCATGTTTGTGCGACGTCATGTTTGTCATCATGTTTGTGTGATGTCATGTTTGTCATCATGTTTGTGCGATGTCATCATGTTTGTCATCATGTTTGTGTGACGAGATCATGTTTGTGTGACGCATCATGTTTGTCGTCATGTTTGTCATCAAGTTTTTGGGACATCATCATGTTTGTCTGGCGTCATGTTTGTCGTCATGTTTGTGTGACGTCATGTTTGTCATCATGTTTGTCATCATTTTTGTGCGACGTCATGTTTGTCATCATGTTTGAGCGACGTCATCATGTTTGTCATCATGTTTGTGCGACGTCATCATGTTTGTCATCATGTTTGTGTCATGTCATGTTTGTCATTATGCTTGTGTGACAAGATCATGTTTGTGTGACGCATCATGTTTGTCGTCATGTTTGTGTGACGTCATGTTTGTCACCAAGTTTTTGTGACATCATCATGTTTGTCTGACGTCATGTTTGTCATCATGTTTGTGCGACGTCATCATGTTTGTCATCACGTTTGTGTGACGTCATGTTTGTGTTACGCCATCATGTTTGTCATCATGTTTTTCATCATGTTTGTGTGATGTCATGTTTTGTCATCATGCTTGTGTGATGAGATCATGTTTGTGTGACGCATCATATTTGTCATTATGTTTGTGTGACATCATGTTTGTCATCAAGTTTTTGGGACATCATCATGTTTGTCTCACGTCATGTTTGTCAGCATATTTGTGTGTCGTCATTTTTGTGACACCATTTTGTTTGTCATCATGTTTGTGTGACATGTTTGTCATCATATTTGTGTGACGCCATCATGTTTGTGTGACATTATGTTTGTATGACGTCATCATGTTTGTGTGACACCATGTTTTTGTGACATCATCATGTTTGTGTGACATAACCATGTCTGCCATCATGTTTGTGCGACATCATCATCTGTGTCGTCAGATTTGTGTGACATCATCATGTTTGCGTGATGTCAAAGTTAAAGTTAAATTACCACTGATAGTCACACACACACTAAGTGTGGTGAAATTTTCCTCAGCATTTGACCCATCACCCTTGTTAACCCCCTTGGAGGTGAGGGGAGCAGTGAGCAGCAGGGGCGGGCCATCACAGGAATCATTTTGATGTTTTAACCCCCAATTCTAACCCTTGATTCTGAGTGCCAAGCAGGGAGGCAATGGGTCCCATGTTTATAGTCTTTGGTATGACTCGGCCCGGGGTTGGAACTCACGACCTACCAATCTCAGGGCGGACACTCTAACCACAAGGCCACTGTGCAGGACATCATCATGTTTGTCATCATGTTTGTGTGACATCATCATGTTGGCATGACATCATCATGTTTGTCATCATACTTGTGTGACGTCATGATGTTTGTGTGACGTCATCATGTTTGTCATCATATTTATTTGATGTCATCATGTTTGTGTGACATCATATTTGTCATCATGTTTGTATGATGTCATCATGTTTGTCATCATATGACGCAAATCCCGTAGGGGTGATGAATAGATGGTCAGCCCCTGAAGAGCTGCGGCCTACCACCATGACCTTAAACTACCTTCCCTCTGTTGCTAGATATCTCAAGATGTATGTTGTAATATGAATATGTGCTTTGCTATGGAGGTTTTTTCCCACTCCAGACTGGGCCCCCTTAGGAGTCCTGTCTAGATTATATTTTTTTTACTCATCCTTCCCCAGTGTTTACCTTTTTCCCATCTTTTACGGGGCGCCTTATAGCGACCCATCTGCGTTCTTGTTCTGTAACCCTGTACACTGTTTGTTTGTCTAATCTTGAACAGCTTTGTGCTGAAAACAAAGTTTCGTTGTACTTGTGCAATGACAATAAAGACCTATTCTATCCTATCCTATCCTATCCTATATTTGTGTGACGTCATCATGTTTGTCATCATATTTGTTTGATGTCATCATGTTTGTGTGACATCATCATGTTGGTATGACATCATCATGTTTGTCATCATACTTGTGTGATGTCATATTTGTGTGACGTCATCATGTTTGTCATCATATTTGTTTGATGTCATCAAGTTTGTGTGACACCATATTTGTCATCATGTTTGTGTGACGTCATCATGTTTGTCATCACATTTGTTTGATGTCATCATGTTTGTATGACATCATATTTGTCATCATGTTTGTGTGACGTCATCATGTTTGTGTGATGACATCATGTTTGTGTGACATCATCATGTTGGTATGACATCATCATGGTTGTCATCATGCTTCTGTGACGTCATGTTTGTGTGACGTCATCATGTTTGTCATCATATTTGTTTGATGTCATCATGTTTGTGTGACATCATATTTGTCATCATGTTTGTGTGACATCATCATGTTTGTGTGACGTCATCAGGTTTGTTTGATGTCATCATGTTTGTGTGACATCATATTTGTCATCATGTTTGTGTGACGTCATCATGTTTCTCATCATATTTGTTTGATGTCATCATGTTTGTGTGACATCATATTTGTCATCATGTTTGTGTGATGTCATCATGTTTGTCGTCATGTTTGTGTGACGTCATCATGTCTGTGTGATGAAATCATGTTTGTGTGACGTCATCATGTTGGTATGACATCATCATGTTTGTCATTATACTTGTGTGACGTCATGTTTGTGTGACGTTATCATGTTTGTCATCATATTTGTTTCATGGCATCATGTTTGTGTGACATCATATTCGTCATCATGTTTGTGTGACGTTATCATGTTTGTGTGACGTCATCATGTTTGTGTGACATCATATTGTTCATCATGTTTGTGTGACGTCATCATGTTTGTCGTGATGTTTGTGTGACGTCATCATGTTTGTGTGACGTCATCATGTTTGCGTGACGGCATCATGTTTGTGTGACGTCATCATGTTTGCTTGACCTCATCATGATTGTGTGCTGTAATCAGTCTGGTTAAAGGATTAAACAATTATTTTATCTGCACTACAGTATATGGTTCACATATTTATTGAATAAAAGTGAAAATAACTTTTACAAACTGTTGGGCGGAAAAGGTGTCGGAGATTAAAAAAAAAAAATATGGTTTTAGCACTCGGTCTCCATGGTGATGTTTGTTTGTCCTGCGCTCCTGTCGGTCCTGGCAGGACACGGTTGGCGGCAAAGAGGACGGAGCGAAAGAGGAAGCGCTCATTATTTCTCTCTAATTGCCCACAAGTGACCCTCGTGATTGGTTCCTGTGCGAGCAGGTACGCCGCCTCATTACGAGCAGAGTCCTCGCCGCTCCCGCGAGGACGCCATGAGATGGCCATGAAAGGCCTCGCCTGACAGGGACCAGCCAGGCCGCTCCAATTAACAGACTTCATTCTGTCCTCGCGCTCGGCAACTTTGCAGCGGCGACACGTCGTGCGTTGTTGTTTTGAGGAGGTGGGCGGGGCCTGGGATGCATTTGCATATTTGTCACGGAGGAAAATCTTGTGTCGTTGTGGAAAACTCTTTTTTTTTGTTTCATCGTCACTGCAGCAGCTATTGAGCGTTTAAAATAGCGAGCTTTTTACGGCCCCCTGATGGCGGGCGCGTCGAGGCTAAATTGTCTGTGAAGAAATGAGGCAGTCAAGGAGACTGAAAGACAAAGCATGTGACCTCGGCAGGAGGACACGCCTCCCTCTACCTGCACCAGCCATTCCAGCGCTCACGTGACGCTGCGATGTGTTCAAAGACACAAACATCTGAATGTCAAAGAGAGGCTCATGGGGGACAGTGGAGGGGGCGGGGCTTGCAAGAGATCTGATTGGCCCTCTCTCTCCTGGGGGGGGTCACAGTCTCCTGCTTGGGAGAGGTCACCAAAGTAACAAGGTGTGAAGACAAGATGCTGTCCTCGACTTTCAGGACAGCGCCCCCCCTGAGAGGCGCTAATGCTCTTCTCTCACCGTCTTCCATCGGTCAATATGGCCGCTAACACGCTAAACTTCTCTGGAGGACGACTTCATCTTTCTGTTGTCTTTCTGCCAGCGGTGGGGATGTGTCCATGGGGGCCTGAGGACCAAAGGGCAGCCAGAGGTGTCCAAACTTCTTGACTTGGGAGCCGCATTGGGCTAAAAAATGTTTTGCCATGTGTGTGTATATATATATATATATATATATATGTGTATATACATATATATATATATATATATATATATATATATATATATATATATATATATATATATATATATATATATATATATATATATATATACATATACATACAGTGGGGCAAAAAAGTATCTAGTCAGCCACCGATTGTGCAAGTTCTCCCCTTTAAAATGAGGACAGAGGTCTGTAATTTTCATCATAGGTACACTTCAACTGCGAGAGACAGAATGTGAAATAAAAATTCCGGAATTCACATTGTAGGAATTTTTAAGAATTTATTTGTAAATTATGGTGGAAAACAAGTATTTGGTCAACCATTCAAAACTCTCACTGATGGAAGGAGGTTTTGGCTCAAAATATCACGATACATGGCCCCATTCATTCTTTCCTTAACACGGATCAATCATTCTGTCCACTTAGCAGAAAAACAGCCCCAAAGCATGATGTTTCCACCCCCATGCTTCACAGTAGGTGTGGTGTTCTTGGGATGCAACTCAGTATTCTTTTTCCTCCAAACACAATGAGTTGAGTTCATACGAAAAAATTTTATTTTGGTTTCATCTGACCACATGACATTCTCCCAATCCTCTGCTGTATCATCCATGTATCCATTTTGGTATAAACTCAATTCGTCGTTTTTGGAGAAAGAAAAATACTGAGTTGCATCCCAGGAACACCACACCTACTGTGAAGCATGGGGGTGGAAACATCATGGTTTGGGGCTGTTTTTCTGCTAAGGGGACAGGACGGTTGATCCGTGTTAAGGAAAGAATGAATGGGCCATGTATCGTGAGATTTTGAGCCAAAACCTCCTTCCATCAGTGAGAGCTTTGAATGGTTTGTTGTGATCCTTCTACTGTGATGACTCTTTTTCGGCATTTTTAATGCCGGTGTTGTTTTCCCGTGGATGCGTCGAAGCATCCACGGGAAAACAACACTGGCTTTACCTTGCCGAAAAAGAGTCATCACCCTCCATCCATCCATTTTCTACCGCTTATTATTTTGGGGTCACGGGGGGCGCTGGCGCCTATCTCAGCTACCATCGGGCGGAAGGCGGGGTACACCCTGGACAAGTCATCACATGGTTGACCAAATACTTATTTTCCACTATAATTTACCAATAAATTCTTTAAATGTGGATTCCTGGATTTTTTTTCACATTCTGTCTCTCACAGTTGAAGTGTACCTATGATGAAAATTACAGACCTCTGTCGTCATTTTAAGTGGGAGAACTTGCACAATCGGTGGCTGACTAAATACTTTTTTGCCCCACTGTGTATATAGTTGGTCACCACATCTGTAATTGCAAGTTAAAACTCTAAAATGCAAAGCGAAAGCCATTAATCAACAACACCCAGAAACGCCGCCGGTTTCCCTGGGCCCGAGCTCATCTAAGATAGCCTGATGCAAAGTGGAAAAGTGTTTTATGGTCTGACGAGTCCACATTTCAAATTGATTTTGGAAACTGTGGACGTCGTGTCCTCCGGATGAAATTGGAAATGAACCATCCATACTGTTAAAAGCACTAATTTCATAAGCCAGCATATGTGATGGTATGGGGGTGCATTAGTGCCCAAGGCATGGGTAACTTACACATCTGTGAAGGCACCATTAATGCTGAAAGGTACATACAGGTTTGGAACAACATATGTTGACATCCAAGCAACGTTATCATGCACGCCCCTGCTTATTTCAGCAAGACAATGCCAAGTCACGTGTTACAACAGCGTGGCTTCATAGTAAAAGAGGGCGGGTACTACACTGGCTTGCCTGGAGTTCGGACCTGTCTCCCATTGAAAATATGAAGGTTAAAATACCACAACGGAGAACCCGGACTGTTGAACAACTTAAGCTGTACATCAAGCAAAAATGGGAAATTATTTTAACTGAAAAGCTTCCAAAATTGGTCTCCTCAGTTCCAAAAGGTTTACTGAATGTTGTTAAAAAGAGCTGCCATGTAACACAGTGATAAAAATTCCCCTGTGACAACTTTTTTGCAATGTGTTGCTGCCATTAAATTCTAAGTTAATGATTATCTGCAAAAATAAAATTAAGTCAGTTCAAACATTAAATAACTTTTCTTGCAGTCTTTTCAATTGAATATTAGTTGAAAAGGATTTGCCAATCATTGTATTCTGTTTTTATTTACCATTTGCACAACGTACCAACTTCACTGGGTTTGGGATTTGTATATCTAAAAGGTAAAAAAAGGGATTTAAGATAGAAAAACTTAATTTTACTGTCATTGTTATTATAATTTATTGTTTATACTGTTATTATTATTTTACCTGTAACTAATATATATTGGGTTGTATCCCTTTCGGGGTCGCTGGAGCCTATTTTAGCTGCAATCGGGTGGAAGGCGGCGTACACCCTGGACAAGTCTCCACCTCATCGCAGGGCCAACACAGATAGACAGACAACATTCACACTCACATTCACACTCAAGGGCCAATTTAGTGTTGCCAATCAACCTATCCCCAGGTGCATGTCTTTGGAAGTGGGAGGGGCCTATCAACAGGTGCATGTCTTTTGGAGGTGGGAAGAAGCCGTAGTACCCGGAGGGAACCCACGCAGTCACGGGGAGGACATGCAAACTCCACACAGAAAGATCCCGAGCACAGGATTGAACCCAGCACCTTCTAATTGTGAGGCAGACGCACTAACCCCTGTACCACCCGTGCGGCCCATGTTATTAATCATTATTTCAATATCAGTCAAAATAATGCCTTAATCATCCAGGCCTAGCTTGCATGATGTTGCGAACGTACATAAAGAATTTATTTGGTGCTGATAGCAAACAACCCGAACAGCCTTTTCCTTGGGTCCTGAATGCTCCAAATCGCCTCTAAGTGACCTCAGCACGCAGACCACATGGGACCCAGAGCCCTCATTACGCATAGAGTAGCATGAATTAACTTTACCCCCAGAGTCAGGGTGTCCCCACCTCGCCCTGCCTGCAAGCAGGAGCCTTGCTCCGCCTGGAGATGACTGTGCTGCCCGCAATTTCTAATCTTGTGGCCGTGCAATAAACGTTAAAGAGAACCCCAACAGCTTGCGGCCTCAAATGGGAAGAGTCCGGCAGTAGAATCTGTGGGGAGCTGCTCGGTATAAGTGTGTTGAGGAACATAATGGAGTCTATCAGCGTCCGTGGTGCAAACTGGAAGAACGCTAACTGTCTTTTCCGCGCACACTAAGGACATGTGGAATGTGCTGACTATCAAGGCATGTCCATGCACTAAATTAGTCTGATTTCTCCAATTTTTTTTTTGTTTTTTTCACACTTACATGTAAAGTCCCAGTTTCCATGCTAGGGTATAGTACCCCGATACTAATTAATCATATTCGGTACTATACCGCCTCGAAAAAGTATAGGTCCCCCACCACTCCCACCGTCGTGTCAGGAGCATGTTAGGCAGTGCACAATCACTGAGTACTTACAAGCAGACACAGTGTGTAGACAGAAAAGGGAGAACGGACGCAATCTGGCTTGAAAATTAATGATAAAGGTGAAACGCCCTCAGGAAGAGGTGCTCCTTGGGGCGGTATAGCTCGGTTGGTAGAGCGGCCATGCCTGCAACTTGAGGATTGTAGGTTTGATCCCTGCTTCCGCCATCCTAGTCACTGCCGTTGTGTCCTTGGGCAAGACACTTTACCCACCTGCTCCCAGTGCCACCCACACTGATTTATTGGCTTACACCTTGTAAAGCGCTTTGAGTCACTAGAGAAAAAGCTCTATATAAATATAATTCACTTCAGAGGTGCTTTAAGACGTGGCTAGCGAGGTAGCGGCTAAAGTCCAGCCGCAGTCTGCAGTGTTGTAGGTACTTCTAAATCACTAATCCTGGTCTACGTGGTGACAAATTAACTATTTTTCTTACAAGGAGCTTATCTCAGCTACAATCGGGCGGAAGGCGGGTACACCCTGGACAAGTCGCCACCTCATCGCAGGGCTATACATATCCAATTTGCTGTATTTTATGGTGATCACTCGGTGTGTGCTGTGATAACAAATTATAGCTTTCTGATTTTTATAAGACCAAAAAATTGGATCACACACTTAATGATGTTGGCTCTTTGTATGATTTTTGTAGGCGGCAAATTATCACAACATTTAGGATGCTTTAAAAGCAATAAAGAATGTGAATTCAAGTGATCTGAAAGCAATAAAGAATGTTAATTCAAGTGATCTGGAGCAGCTGGGGGAAGACGACAATGACAAATTTTCTTTTGTGTCTGGAAATAACATGATAGATATTTTTTCTGTATTCCGATATGTTTTGGTTTGTTATAAAAATAACATAATCATGTCAAATATGATACAAATTGAAAATCGTATATGGAAATAGGTTCGGGAGGACCAATAAAAGGTCCAGTCTCAATTAATTGGAATTTTCTGCAAATGATTTAGTGGTTCAGGCTTCAAAGGCCTTAGTCCTCTGTACCATATTTTCCGGACTATAGGGCGCACCATAAGGCGCACTGCCGATGAATGGTCTATTTTCGATCTTTTTTCATATATAACGCGCACCTGATTATGGGGCGCATTAAAGAAATAATATTTCATTTTATTTACGAATTACACGACGTGCTAACTTTGCAGGTTTTGGGTTTTGTAGATGCAGTACTGTGAGAGACAGACTGTGAAAAAAAAAAATCCAGGGATTCACATTGAAGGAATTTAAAAATATATATTTGTGAATTATGGTGGAAAATAAGTATTTGGTCAACCATTCAAAACTCTCACTGATGGAAGGAGGTTTTGGCTCAAAATCTCACGATACATGGCCCCATTCATTCTTTCCTTAACACAGATCAATCCTCCTGTCTCCTTAGCAGAAAAAACAGCCCCGAGGCGTGATGTTTCCACCCCCATGCTTTATAGTAGGTATGGTGTTCTTGGGATGCAACTCAGTATTCTTCTTCCTCCAAACACGACGAGTTGAGTTTATATCAAAAAGTTCTATTTTGGTTTCATCTGACCACATGACATTCTCCCAATCCTCTGATGTATCATCCATGTATCCATTTTGGTATCAACTCAACTTGTGTGTTGGAGGAAGAAGAATACTGAGTTGCATCCCAAGAACACCACACCTACTGTGAAGCATGGGGGTGGAAACATCATGCTTTGGGGCTGTTTTCTGCTAAGGGGACAGGACGATTGATCCGTGTTAAGGAAAGAATGAATGGGGCCATGTATCGTGAGATTTTGAGCCAAAACCTCCTTCCATCAGTGAGAGCTTTGAATGGTTGACCAAATACTTATTTTCCACCATAATTTACAAATAAATTATTTAAAATTCCTACAATGTGAATTCCTGGATTTTTTTCTCACATTCTGTCTCTCACAGTTGAAATGTACCTATGATGAAAATTACAGACCTCTGTCATCATTTTAAGTGGGAGAACTTGCACAATCTGTGGCTGACTAAATACTTTTATGCCCCACTGTATGTGCAGAACCTGTCCTCAAACAGGTGCCACTGATGTTTCTGTTGTCAAGTTAGCATAAAACGAAGTCCATGATCTTCATCGGTGTCAATGAACGTGTCCCATGATTTAATGAAGGGACGGGTGGACGCGTGCCAGAGAAAATGATTGGAAGAAGAGCAGGATGATGGAAATCAGATGCTGGCATGAAGTCTTGGAAAAGTGTGACTTTCAAAGCCATGAGGACAAAGGACACATATCAAACAAGTTTGTCCTCTCCCAGGGATCCTCATGCACCCCCCCGCCCTTCTTCCGGGTCAATATTAGCATGAGGAAGTCCAGCTGATGTAGCGCCGTCACATTTAGCAAACACGGTTGGGATGGTGTTATTAAATGTGCAGACGAGGACAAATGTCCAAGGGCAAACACGGCCCGGGGCGTCTCTCCCAACCCACACTTTCTACTTTCCAACGCGGAAGCACAATTAGGAATTCAAAAGTGAATGTGCTTCTTCTGCAAACGCGCGTGACTTTGAAAATGTCATCATTAGTGTCGACGGCAGGTGACTTTGTGCCGAGTGGAAACGCCCGCGCTTATCTCGGCGGACGCGCGGGACGTAACGCGGGACAAGCTGGATAAACGGCACCCGGAAGGAGGAATGTTGTCAAGTCAGCTTTATCGCTGCGGTGTTTACTTCCTGGTCTTTGACAGCAGATAGAGCGGGACTAACGTCTCCGAGGAGGACGACTTGGGAACGATAAGGAACATCGGATTATTGGTGAGGGGCGAGCAACATGCACACTTGCACCAACACTAGGGATGGATCGGACTTATGCTGGCCCTGGCAGGTCCCGATTCATGTGAGAGTGGACTTAGTCAACTACTCTCAGGTAATGTTGCAATTTTCAATGCTGACAAAGATGTCGACTCAAAAAAAAAAAAGGATCCAATGTAAGTAAAGTAAGGCTCAACTTTTACAAAACCTAAAACCAGTGAAGTTGGCACATTTTGTGAATGGTAAATAAAAATAGAATACAATGATTTGCAAATCCTTTTCGACTCATATTCAGTTGAATAGACTGCATTTAGATATTTAATGTTCAAACTGAGAAACTGAGAAACGTAATTTTGTTTTGCAAATAATTATTACCTTAGAATTTAATGGCAGCAACACATTGCAAAAAAGTTGGCACACGGGCATGTTTACCACTGTGTTACATGGCCTGTCCTTTTAAAGGCCTACTGAAATGAGATTTTCTTATTCAAACGGCAATAGCAGGTCCATTCTATGTGTCATACTTGATCATTTCGCGATATTGCCATATTTTTGCTGAAAGGATTTAGTAGAGAACATCCACGATAAAGTTGCAACTTTTGGTGAGGATAAAAAAGCCTCGCCTTTACCGGAAGTCACAGACGATGACGTCACAAGGGTGAGGGCTCCTCACGTCCTCACATTGTTTTTAATGGGAGCCTCCAGCGGCAAGAGCTATTCGGACCAAGAAGACGACAATTTCCCCATTCATTTGAGCGAGGATGAAAGATTTGTGGATGACGATATTGAGGGCGAAGGACTATAAAAAAAATAGAAATAAAAATGAAATAAAAAGCGACGGCTCCGGGCGGCGGCAGTGTGAGCGTTTCAGATGTAATTAGACACATTTACTAGGATCATTCTGGAATTTACGCCTGTTCGGCATTGTGGTGCCGGGTTCGATTCCCTCGAGGATGCGTCAAAACTAAGAACACAACAGAGGTAAGATATAACCAATTTATTCTAAATAACAGAAGGAGAGCTATAACAAAAACACTGGAGCTAACAAAAGGCAAACCAAAGACGCTACTATGAGAACTAGGAGATACAAAATAGGAAATTACACTGGCACGTTGGCACGCAAAAAGGAGTAAATAAAACATTTAGCATGTGAGCTAATAACGAGGTGCGTAGCGTGAGAGCTCGCAAAAATATGAGGAATTGTGTGAAAGCAAAAAATCCAAACAGACGTATAGTTGTGTGAGAGCAAACTAGAGTCCCAGGCAGAAGAATGAAAAGAGGAAGGCTTATAAAGGGAAGGTGATTATTTGTAGCAGCAGGTGTGCGGGACCGTGAGTAGCAGGTGAACTAATGAGTGACCATGGTGACGGAACAAACAGGAAATAAGAGGTAGAATGAGGGAGTGATACAACAATGGAAACAATAAACAATAATATGAGAATATCCGAGTACAGATCTTAACAGGAAGATCCCTTATCTGTTTATTGTTTTAATAGTGTTTTAGTGATATTGTAAAGACATACCTCGAGGTCGGATGGCTGCGGTGAACACGCAGTGTCTCAGAGAGAAGCCGAGGAGCCAAGCTCACAGCTGCCTTTTAAACAGCTACTGCAGGAGGACGAATAATCCAATGATGTCTGCGGTAAGAAATATATCACAAATTTCCCATCCAAAAACATGCTGGTTGACATAGAGAAACATGTTCGCTTGACCGCTCTGTGTTAAAAACAAAGAAACACCGGCTGTGTCTTGGATGCTAAAGATGGCTGCAATACACCGCTTTCAACCAACAGCATTGTTCTTTATAGTCTCCATTATTAATTGAACAATTTGCAAAAGATTCAGCAACACAGATGTCCAAATTACTGTGTAATTATGCGATGAAAAGAGACGACTTTTAGCCGACAGTCCGTGATGTCACGCGCACGCGTCATCATTCCGCGATGTTTTCAACAAGAAACTCCGCGGGAAATTTAAAATTGCAATTTTGGAAACTAAAAAGGCCGTATTGGCATGTGTTGCAATGTTAATATTTCATCATTGATATATAAACTATCAGACTGCGTGGTGGGTAGTAGTGGGTTTCAGTAGGCCTTTAACAACACTCAGTAAACATTTGGGAACTGAGGAGACCGTTTTTTAAGTTTTCAGGTGGAATTATTTCCCATTCTTGCTTGATGTACAGCTTAAGTTGTTCAACAGTCTGTTGTAGTATTTTAGGCATCATATTGCGCCACACATTTTTAATGGGAGACAGGTCTGGACTACAGGCAGGCCAGTCTAGTACCCACACTATTTTACTATGAAACCAGGCTGTTGTAACATGTGGCTTGGCATTGTCTTGCTGAAATGAGCAGGGGCGTCCATGAAAACATATGTTGCTCCAAAACCTGTATGTACCTTTCAGCTTTAATGGTGCCTTCACAGATGTGTAAGTTACCCATGCCTTGGGCACGAATACACCCCCATACCATCACAGATGCTGGCTTTTCACCTTTGCGCCTATAACAGTACGGATGGTTCTTTTCCTCTTTGTTCCGGAGAACACAACGTCCACAGTTTCCAAAAACTATTTAAAATGTCGAGTCGTCAGACCACAGAACATCAGTCCATCTTAGATGAGCTCGGGCCCAGCGAAGCCACTGCATTTCTGGGTGTTGTTAATGAATGGCTTTGGCTTCGCATGGTAGAGTTTTACCTTGCACTCACAGATTTAGCGACCAACTGTAGTTACTGACAGTGGTTTTCTGAAAGGTTCCTGAGCCCATGTGGTGATATCCTTTACACACTGATGTCACTTTTTGATTCAGTACCACCTGAGGGATCGTATGTCCGTAATATCATTGCTTACCTGCAGTGATTTCTCCAGATTCTCTGAACCTTTTGATGATATTACGGACCGTAGATGGTGAAATCCCTATATTCCTTGCAATAGCTGGTTGAGAAATGTTGTTCTTCAACAGTTCGACAATTTGCTCACGCATTTGTTCACAAAGTGGTGACCATCGCCCCATCCTTTTTTCTGAATGACTGAGCATTTCATGGAAGCTGCTTTTATACCCAATCATGGCACCCACCTGTTCCCAAATAGCCTGTTCACCTGTGGGATGTTCCAAATAAGTGTGTGATGAGCATTCCACAATTTTCTCAGTCTTTTTTGTCACTTGTGCCTGTTTTATGAAACATGTTGAAAGCATCAAATTCCAAATGAGCAAATATTTGCAAAAAATAAAGTTTTCCAGTTGCAACGTCAAGTATCTTGTCTTTGCAGTCCGTTCAATTGAATATAGGTTGAAAATGATTTGCAAATCATTGTATTCTGTTTTTATTTACGACTTATACAACGTGTCAATTTCACTGGTTTTGGGTTTTCTAATAACAATAACAAGTGTATGCTCCATAGATCCACAATTCCATCAATAAGCAAAAAATCCTTCTTCAATGCCAAACTCCTCCAAACATGACTTTTTGGAGGAGCGGATC
This sequence comes from Nerophis ophidion, assembly GCF_033978795.1. Classification (NCBI taxonomy): domain Eukaryota; kingdom Metazoa; phylum Chordata; class Actinopteri; order Syngnathiformes; family Syngnathidae; genus Nerophis; species Nerophis ophidion. Next base: position 23,523,360 of record NC_084617.1, read on the forward strand.
TTCCACAGTCTGTTCCCCATAAACCTGAAAGTCGGGTCGCACAAGAGGGTTGTGCAATACCGACGTTTACCCTTGGGGCGACAGAGGGTCTTTGTGGGTACTTTGATCGCCTAGGAAGACAACGTCACGCAACAGAATGTTCATTTTAAAACAAGTTGCCAAAGAATTAGTCTAAAAATTTGCATTGTCCGTTTTTAGCAAAGTTACATTTAGCACGAGCTATTGCGTGGGTATACATTGGAGTTCCCCAGGACCCTTTCATCCCCCATTGACTCCCTTTTATAATGGCCCGTTTATAAACTATAAACGTGTTAATTTAAAAGGCGTTTTCCTTGAAAACCGAAAGAATCCAAGCAGTTCCCTTTGAAATACGTGCAAATCCTACCAGAGGTGTAATTTCACCCTTCAACCCGTAGATACCGCCAGAGTACCATGGAGCACCATATTATCATATTAGACGCATAGTTGCTTTGAAACTGCCAACAATTTATGTGTCATAAAAATCATGTTGGCGAGTTGGCAGTGACATAAGATTAGTGTAGATGTGGTTACAAAAATATTGTGCATGCCTGTTTTTGCTATAAAAAATGTTTTTAGGTTTTTTTTTTTTCACAAAAATGGCATAAAACCATAGAAAAAAACTAAAATAAATTATATCGAAGGATAGATCTGAAGTTTTTCTAGAGGTTTAAGACAGTTAAAAAAAACAAAAACATTATTTATATATATATTTCATTCAACACATAAGGATTAGCACTTGCAAACTACATGGGGAAGGACTAATGTAGCACAAAAGGATTAGCACCTGCAAAATACATGCAGGAATGATTAATTTAGCACATAAGGATTAGCACCTGCAAACTACACGTGGGAAGGATTAATTTAGCACCTAAGAATTAGCACCTGAAAACTACATGCAGGAAGGATTAATTTAGTACATAAGGATTGGCACCCGCAAACTACATGTGGGAAGGATTAATTTAGCACATAAGGATTAGCACCTGCAAACTACATGCAGGAAGGATACATTTAGCAAATAAGAATTAGCACCCGCAAACTACATGTGGGAAGGATTAATAGCACATAAGGATTAGCACTTGCAAACTACATGCAGGAAGGATTAATTTAGCACATAAGGATTAGCACCTGCAAACTACATGCAGGAAGGATACATTTAGCACATAAGAAATAGCACCCGCAAACTACATGTGGGAAGGATTAATAGCACATAAGGATTAGCACTTGCAAACTACATGCAGGAAGGATTAATTTAGCACGTAAGGATTAACACCTGCAAACTACATATAGGAAGGATTACTTTTGTACATAAGGATTAGTACCCGCAAACTATATGAAGGAAGGATTAATTCAGCACATAAGGATTAGCACTTGCAAACTACATGCAGGAAGGATTACTTTAGTACAAAAGGAGTTGTGCCCACAAACTACATGCGGGAAGGACTAATTTAGCAAATAAGGATTAGCACTTGCAAACTACATGGAGAAGGACAAATGTAGCACAAAAGGATAAGCACCTGCAAAATACATTCGGTAAGAATTATTTTAGCACATAAGGTTTAGCACCTGCAAACTACATACAGGAAGGATTATTTTAGCACATAAGGATTAGCACCTGCAAACTACATACAGGAAGGATTATTTTAGCACATAAGGATTAGCACCTGCAAACTACATGCGGGAAGTATTAATTTAGCACATTAGGATTAGCGCCTGCAAACTACATGCAGGAAGGACTAATGTAGCACATAAGGATTAGCACCTGCAAACTACATGCAGGAAGGATTCATTTAGCACATAAGGATTAGCACCTGCAAACTACATGCAGGAAGGATACATTTAGCACATAAGAATTAGCACCCGCAAACTACATGTGGGAAGGATTAATAGCACATAAGGATTAGCACTTGCAAACTACATGCAGGAAGGATTAATTTAGCATGTAAGGATTAGCACCTGCAAACTACATATAGGAAGGATTACTTTTGTACATAAGGATTAATACCCGCAAACTATATGCGGGAAGGATTAATTCAGCACATAAGGATTAGCACTTGCAAACTACATGCAGGAAGGATTACTTGAGTACAAAAGGAGTTGTGCCCACAAACTACATGCGGGAAGGACTAATTTAGCAAATAAGGATTAGCACTTGCAAACTACATGGGGAAGGACAAATGTAGCACAAAAGGATAAGCACCTGCAAAATACATTCGGTAAGAATTATTTTAGCACATAAGGTTTAGCACCTGCAAACTACATACAGGAAGGATTATTTTAGCACATAAGGATTAGCACCTGCAAACTACATGCGGGAAGTATTAATTTAGCACATTAGGATTAGCACCTGCAAACTACATGCAGGAAGGACTAATGTAGCACATAAGGATTAGCACATGCAAACTACATGCAGGAAGGATTAATTTAGCACATAAGGATTAGCACCTGCAAACTACATGCGGTAAGAATTATTTTAGCACATAAGGTTTAGCACCTGTAAACTACATGTAAGAAGGATTAATTCAGCACATAAGGTTTAGCACCTGCAAACTACATGTAGGAAGGATTAATTTAGCACATAAGGATTAGCACATGCAAACTACAGGCAGGAAGGATTAATTTAGCACATAAGGATTAGCACCTGCAAACTACATGCAGGAAGGATGAATTTAGCACATAAGGATTAGCACCTGCAAACTACATGCAGGAAGGATTAATTTAGCACATAAGGATTAGCACCTGTAAACTACATGCAGGAAGGATTAATTTAGCACATAAGGATAACTACATGTGGGACAACTTTAAGCAGCACAAGCTTCTCATTAGTCAGCACACGCGACACCAAAATAGAAATGAGCTATAAAGAAAAATTTTGAAAACAAATAGCGGAGCGTTCAGGAGTCACACGACTTTAGAGCAGCAGAGAGGATTTTGCACTGTGGCCGCCTCCCGTAGCAGCGGCGTGTGAAAGGTCACTGAAAGTTCGAGAGCAGACAGCGAGCGTAACCATGGAAACAATAATGAGGTCACTGCTATTTTAGCTGGCTTTACATGGAGATGATTACTGACACTCGCAGCTCAACTTGGAGACAGTTTACCGGGACAAACTCTGGATGGAAAACGAGGCGCACATGCACAAGACGCTAGTCAGACAAAGCGTGCACTTATTTACCTGTTTCTTCTCAATAATGACATTTTGTTTGACCTTCACAGGAACCTTGACCTAAATGATTTGAGACATTTGCGAGATGAGAGCGGGTGATGTCGACAGATTTTTTTTTTTCAGGGCCCGTCACAATGCCAATTATTAGCAGTCAAAACAGACAAATACAACCCAGAATGCAGCTGGAAAGAAGAACAAAAACTGGATTTATGACAGGTAATCAGATAGGGATGGGAATCAGAAAAAACGGTCCTAATTCAGAGCCGGTTCTGATTCCTTGGAATCGATTGCTGATTTTCCTCCTTATCCTGTCCAAGCAGCCCTTTTTGGTTCAAGCTGAGTTTCATAATAATTCCTTCCTGGTCTGCATTTTGACATTTACATACCTTTGTAGCATGCCATGTCATTTCAGTCCACAGACTTTTCAAAATGCACTAGCTCGATGCTAATACGCATTGGAAATGCCATATACATGCTACCCGTTAGCATTAACTATTTTACTCCCCTCCAAATGTGTTGGTGAAAACTACAAAACCCAAATGGCAAATGGTAAATGGAAACAGAATACAATGATTCGTAAATCCTTTTCAACTTATATTCAGATGAATAGACTGCAAAGACAGGATATTTAATAATGAAACTGATAAACGTTGTTATTTTTTTGCAAATATTAGCTCATTTGGAATTTGATGCCTGCAACATTTTTGAAAAAAGCAGGCACAAGTGGCAAAAAAACCTGAGAATTTTAAGGAATGCTCATCAAACACTCATTTGGAACATCCCACAGGTAAACAGGCTAATTGGGAACAGGTGGGTGCCATGATTGGGTATAAAAGCAGCTTCCATGAAATGCTCAGTCATTCACAAACAAGGATGGGGCGAGGGTCTCCACTTTGTGAACAAATGTAAGAGTAAACTATGAACAGTTTAAGAGCAACCTACCTCAATGAGCTATTGCAAGGAATTTCGGGATTTCACCATTTACAGTCCGTATTATCATCAAAAGGTTCATAAAATCTGGAGAAATCACTGCACATAAGCGGCAACCAACATTGAATGCCCGTGACCTTTGATCCCTCTGGTGTTACTGCATCAAAAAGCGACATCAGTGTGTAAAGGACATCACCACATGGGCCAGGAACACTTCAGAAAACCACCGTCAGTAACTACAGTTGGTCGCTACATCTGTAAGTGCAAGTTAAAACTCTACTATGCAAAGCGAAAGCCATTTATCAACAACATCCAGAAACGCCGCCGGCTTCGTTGGGCCCAAGCTCATTTAAGATAGACTGATGCAAAGTGGAAAAGTGTTCTGTGGTCTGACGAGTGCACATTTCAAATAGTTTTTGGAAATTGTGGACGTCGTGTCCTCCAGAACAAAGACGAAAAGAACCATCAGGACAGCTACAAGGGCAAAGTTGAAAAGACAGCATCTGTAATGATATGGGGGTGTATTAGTGCCCAAGGCATGGGTAACTTACACATCTGTGAACGCACCATTAGTGCTGAAAGGTACATACAGTTTTTGGAGCAACATATGTTGCCATCCAAGCAACGTGTTTTTCATGGATGCCCCTGCTTATTTCAGCAAGACAACGCCAAGCCACATTCTGCATGTGCTACAACAGTGTGGCTTCATAGAAAAAGAGTGCGGGTACTAGACTGGCCTGCTTGTAGTCCAGACCTGTCTCCCATTGAAAATGTGTGGCGCAATGTGAAGCCTAAAATACCACAACGGAGACCCTGGACTGTTGAATTACTTAAGCTCTACATCAAGCAAGAACGGGAAATAATTCCATCTGAACAGCTTAAAAAATTGGTCTCGTCCGTTCCCAAATGTTTACTGAGTGTTGTTAAAAGGAAAGGCCATGTAACACAATGGTAAAAATGCCCCTGTGCCAATTTTTTTGCAATGTGTTGCTGCCATTAAATTCTAAGTTAATGATTATTTTAAAAAATAATAATAATTAAGGTTTCTCAGTTCGAAAATTAAATATCTTGTCTTTGCAGTCTATTCAATTGAATATAAGTTGAAAAGGATTTGAGTATCTATATACTCTGTTTTTATTTACCATTTACACAACGTGCCAAGTTCACTGGTTTTGGGTTTTGTACAACTAAGTTGCATGGTGTGTAATAAGTACAATACTTACAGTACAAACACTTTGTAGGACTCAGCAAAAGACAGACTGGCACAGTCAGCTCAATGGCAAAGACTACTTCTTGACTAAAATGAATGCATACTTGCAAATGATACTCGGAAGTATTATCAGCTCAACATTAGATGTTGCATTCAAAAATAGGGATTTTAATATAAAACAATTTAAAAAAGTATTGAAATAAGCTATCGTCGAGTACCAGGACATTCCCAGGTGAAGGAAATCCATACCGTGTGGGTTCCAATATGAAAGGTACCCGTCGTTAGTCCTGTTACCTTAAATAAGTTGCTCTCAAACTGTGATACGCCCCAAAAAAATCACTTGTTCAAATATTCAAACACAGTGTTACTATTCAAAATCTGTATAATGTTACAGTGGCCAAAAATATGAAATATACCTGTTAAATAAAACATCTGACTTGTTTTTAATGAATACTTAGGTATACTACAATACCGTATTTTAATGTCAGTCATCATGGCGTACTTGGAGAGTTTTTTTCCGAGGAGGTAACTTTTACTCTGGAATCGTCATCGTCATTATGAGAGGTAATAGTTTTTGACGTTATAACACTTCCAGAATGTTCTATTACAGGGAGCGAGTTGCACACCTGAAGAGCGAAGAAAAAGGAGGCCGGTAGTTTGGTGTGGATGGAAGTCAGCGTGTTTGTGAAGATGAACATCAGTTTTTAATGGATGGCGGGTCATGTGCAGGCAGCGTCCTTAACCCCCGGCCCTCTGCTAATGACACCACGCTGAGGGTGTTGTAGGTTGGAGAGGAGGCTTCTGCTGGAGTTCAGCTGCAGTGCTTTGCAGTTTCCATAACAACTACCTGCAAAAAACCCTACTCCCTCGACCGCCATTAGCGCCGCATTTTTAATCACCGGGCGGGCGACGAGGAGGGTGTACACAAGAAGAGCGAGTAATTCTAGTGAATGGACACGATAAGTGGGCGGGACCGCCTGGCGGCTGCGAGTGACCATTAACTTCCTACCGAACCATCTCGACGACGTCACCCTCGCCTTTGAGCCAAGGGTCTGCAAAGTGCAGCCCACAGCACATATCTAAAAATACTACTAAACATTTTTTTTTAAAAAGTGGAAAAAAGGAGCAAACAAGTTAAATCAGGGGTGTCAAACTCAAATACAGAGTGGGCCAAAATTTTAAACGGAACAAAGCCGCGGGCTAAGGTTGAACAAATTAACGTTTTAATAGGGACCCAAACAAGTTTTGCATTAAATATTGAACAAGCAAGGCTTATATAACTTTAGTGACATGCAAAATCCAATTTCAAATAATAATAATAATAATAATTTAAAAAATATCAATGGCATATCAAATAGAATTTAAATAAAAATGTTATGCCTTTTTTTCTATTTGCAATCTTCTTAGGTAAATATCAATTTTTTTCCGCAGGCTAATAATACATTTGAAAATAAAATAACAATAATGAATGAACCAAACATTCAAGCCTTGAAGTAACAAGAGAAAATGCATGAATAAAACGTTAATTATTGGTCAGTTTGCTGGAAGTTTCCCGGAAGACTTAGTGCTGCAAGGGGTTCTTGGTATTTGTTCTGTTGTGTTACGGTGCGGATGTTCACCCGAAATGTGTTTGTCATTCTTGTTTGGTGTGGGTTCACAGTGTGGCGCATATTTGTAACAATGCTAAAGTTGTTTATACGGCCACCCTCAGTGTGACCTGTATGGCTGTTGACCAAGTATGCATGGCATTCACTTGTGTGTGTGTGTGTGTGTGTGTGTGTGTGTGTGTGTGTGTGTGTGTGTGTGTGTGTGTGTGTGTAAAAGCCACAAATATTATGTGACACCCTGTTAGTATGGGGGAAAAGCGGACGTGACGACAGGTTGTAGAGAACGCTAAAGGCAGTGCCTTAAATGCACGCCCCCAATATAGTTGTCCAGGTGGAAATCGGTAGAAATTCGGGAGAATGGTTGCTCCGGGAGATTTTCGGGAGGGGTGCTGAACTTCGGAAGTTTACCGGGAAAATTAGGAGGGTTGGCAAGTATGAGTAATAGCGGTGAATGCTGTGTCACAGCGGCACCAACGCTGTATAACACCGGTGGGCCAGCTCTAATGCTAAATTGATATTGCCTCAAGGGCCAAATTAAATTACACGGCGGGCCAGATTTGGCCAATGGGCCAGAGTTTGACACCCATGAGTTAAATGTAACAAGGAAAAGTTGCAAATGTTAACTATAATAACACAAAGCTGACACACAGGACGTTTTTTTTTAAACTCTCATTGCTCAAAAATAATAATACATTAAAATCAATTTTACGAGTTATTGACCTATTTAAGGCTCCAAATGCTTCACATCAAATATTCCACTTTTAAATATTTTTGGCAAAGAAAATGTTGCAAATTTGGTGTTTTGCCCAAAAAAATTTAAAAAAATAGTTTTCTTTGACAGAAGAGCATAAAAATAAAAAACATAATACATAATAAAATCTTATAATCGATGTAATGGTGCTCAATTTTTTTTACCCCAAATACCGCTATAATGACCAACATCACAATATAGTAGTACAGTGGGCCTAAGTATTCATTAAAACAAGTATATTAAAGATTTTGGGCCTCTGTAACATTGCACGCAGTTTGAACAGTAACACTGTGTTTGAATATAGGAAAACAAAACAATGTACTTTAATCAAGTAATTCTTTTGCGTTCCACTAGTGCAGGTGTCGGCAACCCGCGGCTCTTTAGCGCCGCCCTCATGGCTCTCTGGAGCTTTTTCAAAAATGTATGAAAAATAGAAAAAGATAAGGGGTAAAAAATACAAAAAATATTTTTTTTGCTTTCATATGGTTTCTGTAGGAGGACAAACATGACACAAACCTCCCTAATTGTTATAAAGCACTCTATTTACATTAAACACGCTTCACTGATTCGAGTATTTTGTGAGCGCCGTTTTGTCCTACTAATTTTGGCGGTCCTTGAACTCATCGTAGTTTGTTTACATGTATAACTTTCTTCGACTTTCTAAGACGTATTTTATGCCACTTTTCTTTCTCATTTTGTCCGCCAAACGTTTAATGTTGTGCATGAATGCACAAAGGTGAGTTTTGGTAATGTTATTGACTTGTGCGGAGTGTGCTAATCAGACATATTTGGTCACTGCAAGCTAATCGATGCTAACATGCTATTTAGGCTAGCTATATGTACATATTGCATCATTATGCCTCATTTGTTGGGATATTTGAGGCCATTTAGTTTTCTTTAAGTCCTCTTAAAATTCAATTTATATCTCATGACACACTATCTGTATGTAATATGGCTTTTAATTTTTTGCGACTCCAGACAGATTTGTTTTTGTATTTTTGGTCCAATATGGCTCTTTCAACATTTTGGGTTGCCGACCCCTGCATTAGTGGTACACATACCACGGTTTGAGAATTACCATTCTAAAAACTTAAATTTTGAATGTAAAAAAAAATTAAAATACATGTATGACTCAATTTTAACATTTCTGAGTGGGAATCTTTTGAAGCATCATTGCTTGAAATAAAAATAATAATCATTTTAAATTTAAATAGTTGATTATTGACCTAGTTAAAGCTCCAATAAGTTCACTTCACTAATTTTTGGGGGGAAATATCGCATATTTTTTGTTGTATTTGACAAAAAGGATATAAAACAATTTTTTTAAAAACAAACAAGAAAAACAATTATGATGGACGGATGAATCAGTAGTTGATCTACACACTTAAGCGTATGATGTAAAATTAAATACTGTAAAAATTAAAATAATTAAATGTATGACTTCATTTAAAAATTTCTGAGTGGGGACCTTTTTGCTCCAAAAATCAAATACAATTATTTCAATTTTAATTTTATTAAGTTAATTAATTGATTTAATTATTTTAAATGTAAATAATTAATTATTGATTTAGTTTAAGCTCCATTTACTTCCCTTCACAAATTTCGGGGTGGAAAATATTTTGGAAAAAGGTTTTCTTTGACGAAAAGAACATAAAACAATATTTAAAAAAAAAGGAATAATAATTAAAACTTAAGATTTACGGATGAATCAGAAGTTGATTTACAGAATTATGCTTTAAATGTAAAAACGTTTTTTATTAAATTAACATTTCTGAGTGGGGACCTTCTGAAGTGTCGTTACTCAAAAAATATATATTATTTTTACTAAGTTAATTAATTATTTAATTATTTAAAATGTACTGCGAAGAGGTGGCGACTTGTCCAGGGTGTACCCCGCCTTCCGCCCGATTGTAGCTGAGATAGGCACCAGCGCCCCCCGCGACCCCAAAGGGGAATAAGCGGTAGAAATGGATGGATGGATGGATTTTAAATTTAACTAATTAATTATTGACCTAGTTAAAGCTCCAATTATTTCATTTCACTCATTTCTGTTGAAATTATTGCATATTTTTGTTTTTTGCAATATAAAAGAGCTTTCTTTGACAAAAAGGACAAAAAACAATTATTTAAAAAAACAATAATAAAAACTTATGATCACCGGATGAATCTGAAGTCGATCCAGAGACTTAAGTGTTGAATTAAAAAACCAGGAAAACGTATGACTTTATTTTAACAGTCCTGAGTGGGGACCTTTTGAAGTCTCATTGCTCAAATATGCACTAATGCACCCCCAATACCATCACAGAGGCTGGCTTTTGAACTTTTGGCTTTTGACAGATATACCTGAATTTGATCTAAAGCAGGGGTCACCAACGCAGTGCCCGTGGGCACCAGGTAGCCCGTAAGGACCAGATGAGTAGCCCGCTGGCCTGTTCAAAAAATAGCTCAAATAGCAGCACTTACCAGTGAGCTGCCTCTATTTTTTAAATTGTATTTATTTACTAGCAAGCTGGTCTCGCATTGCTCGACATGTTTAATTCTAAGAGAGACAAAACTCAAATAGAATTTGAAAATCCAAGAAAATATTTTAAAGACTTGGTCTTCACTTGATTAAATAAATTCATTCATATTTTTACTTTGCTTCTTATAACTTTCAGAAAGACAATTTTAGAGAAAAAATACAACCTTAAAAATGATTTTAGGATTTTTAAACACATATACTAATTTACCTTTTAAATTCCTTCCTATTCTTTCCTGACAATTTAAAATTTAAAGCCCACCAGGCTGCACCAAACTTTTGGTGCCTTGTGGACACAGAAAAGTACAGTGGAGTTCGCGCAGCAGCTATGAAGGTTGCAAGCCTGTTTGGTTCAACTTATCTTTGTGAATCAACCTTTTCTGACATGAACTTCATCAAGAACAAGCACAGAACACGCCTCACTGATGCACATCTGCAAGACTCACTCAGAGTTGCAGTGTCAAGTTACACAGCAGAGTACAACACACTAGTTAACAGCATGCAATGCCAGGCTTCCCACTAACTGACAAAGAGACAGATAACAGATTTGGTGTCCACTTCAAAGTGTGACATGATTTATTTAAATATTTGAGAGTTGACTTTTGTATTTTACATGAGTTATTATTTGTAAAAACATGGTGCAAAGTAATTCATGATTTGTTAAAAAATGTTAGTGGCTAGCTAGTTAAAATGGCATATTCTGATTTCACAAGACTGTCTTAGAAGTGATCATTTGAAAATGTTCAATTTGAAAAATGTGCACTTAGAGAAAAAAAGTGTTGCATATTGATATTTATCTGTTTCTATATATATTTATTGTGAGAAATCATTAAGATGATCAGTGTTTCCACAAAGACAAATATCATTAATGATTAATAATAACACAGAGTTAAAGGTAATTTGAGCAAATTGGCTATTTCTGGCAATTTATTTAAATGTGTATCAAACTGGTAGCCCTTCGCATTAAGAAGCTCTTGGTTTCAAAAAGGTTGGTGACCCCTAATATAAAGATTAAAGATTTTTTTTTTTTTTTTAAACATTCCAACATTTTTATGACTGAGACCCCAACGGGTACCCGGGACCGAACTAGAGGGGAGCCCTCAAGGTTAAAAACAAATTGTATATATTGTATGAAAAATATCAAAATGGCCCCCGCATGCGTTAATGTTTCAGTGTGCGGGCCTGGGTGGAAAAAGTTTGGACGCCCCTGCTCTAAGCTTTCAACGGATGGCTTCATCGCTGCCAGCCTGCTTGCTCGTAACCTTGAGCGAGGGCTGCGGGGGCCCTGGTGATCGGGGAGGGGCTGAGGTGGTTTGGGGGGGGGGGGGGGGGGGGGGGGTTCTTTGTGCATTCTACTCAGCAGGCACCCGGGGGCGATAACCCTGAGAATGTGTATTAGGTGAGCCAAAGTCACCATTAATATAGACTATAACCTCACACCCACATCTCTGGGGGGTCAAACGCAGACAAAATGCTTCTTTCCAACCATCACTCGCCAGCACAAGTAACCTCTTGGCAAAGTCACTCCTTGCTTTTACCTTTTTTTTAAAATAATTCTCCCTCCCTCTTATTTGGCATCTGTTTGCTGTTCTCGCCGCATCACCCCATGTTGCACACGCCAAAGACACCTTCAGTGGCCCCCGCCAGCAGGGGGCGCTCTTACTCCAAAAGGAAGTTGCAATGCTATGCAGAACGTTGTCGTGATCAAGAACAATGAACATTTGGTTCCTTCCTTGCAGGGGAACTGCACTTTTTGGGAGAATTTTTTGCCTATCCCATTCACTATGAAAGACATAAGGGATGTATTTTTAAATGCATTCCAACTGGTAAATAAACGTAAATAAAATCAGATAAATAACCATTCAAAAACCGCAAAAAATACTCAATTTACGTTTCGTAACTTGAACTCTGTTTTTCTAAGCTCTAATGCACAAAAACTATGTATAGCGGCGTTGTGATCACTACCTTCCGTTAGGGGTGGGCAATATCGCAAATTTGGGTATCGATACCGGTCCGATCTGATACCGTCCAGTATCGCCGATACCGATACCGGTACCAATACCGGAAGTGTCGTCATCTGATGGGGGAGGGGGACATCGGGGTATCGATACTTTTGAAAAACAAATTTGTACTTTTGCTTTTATTAATTGATTATGATAATAATACAACACAGGACAACGATTTAAGTCAAAAAATAAAATATTTATTACAAAAGTAATATCAATAGCAATAAAGTAATGCAAATAAAGTGCAAACAACTGCTGAACGTGGCTTGTTGCCTCAAAACACACAAACACTTAAGGTAAATAACAAAACTCTAGTTATTGAACAAAGTTGTAAACATGAACACAAAACAAAAGAACTGAGAAATTCAAATAAAAAAGTAATAATATCAATTACAATAAAGTAAGCAGTGCAAATAAGGTGAAAACAAATACTGAACTTGGCTAGTCGCCTCACAACACACAAGAACTTAAGTAAAAAAGAAAACACTAGTTATTAAACAGTTGTAAAAATGAACACAAAACAAAAGAACTGAGAAATTCTTATCGTTATTTTAGTGTACTAAAATACTTTACAGTTTACAACCAAGACATTAAGTCGCACCGGAAACACACGCGTGTCCGAGGGAACCTCGGAGCGAATTATACTGATGTGTGTGCGCGAACGCACCAAGCGTTATGTTAATCGTATTTATTTTATTTTATTTTGGGTTGAAGATGAAATTTTAAAGTGTTTTTAAATCTGGTTCGCGACCCATCACTAGGGCGGAAGGTGGAGTGGTGAGGAGCACTGCGCTCACATTTTTTTTTAAATCGGAGTGATTCGCTTAATTTGGTGAAGTATCGATACCATCAAGCCAGTATCGATACGATACCAATACTCACCAAGTATCGATACTATCGATACTTGGTATCGATACGCCCAACCCTACCTTCCGTACCAAAGTTGACTGATGAGCTGCTTCCTTGTTTCCTTGCTCGTCAAACTTTATTCTAGATCATAAATCATGCCTCTCACCTAGATAGTAAAAGGATGAGGACTTAATCTGACAAGTTGGTACACTTTGACAGCCGATCTAGATCCGAAGATGGCGAGAAATACACAAAACGAGGCTTGGTTCCACTAAACTATTCTGCCTATAAAGCCTTCTAAAAAACAACAACACCAAACCGGCAACATTACTCCATTTTCATATCGTGTCCTGTGTAACGGCTGGGTGGCATAGGTTTGTTCCTCCAGGGATGCGTCGGCAAGAACACAGCAAAAGATAAGATATAAGGATTTATTAAAGTAACAAAACAGGCTGGAACAAAAACACTGGTGCTAATAGAAAAAGGTAAACACAAGGCGCTAGCATGGAGGCTAGGAATAATAAACCGAAAAACATAAAACTTGGCAGGAAGGCACACAAAAGAGAAAACAAATCATTAGCGTGAGAGCTAGAATAAAAACAAAGGCGTAGCGTGTAAGCTAGCGAGAATATTCATACAGAAGTCAGTCGTCACTGTTGCTCGAAGGCAAATTAGGGACCCAGACAGAACTTACAAAAGGGGCAAGCTTAAATAAGGAAGGTGATTAGTAAAACAGGTGTGCAGGGACCGTGAGTAGCAGGTGAAAACAATATGAAACCATGGTGACAGACTAAACAGGAACTAAGGAGGTCGAACTACAAAATGTGATACAGAAAAGGAACAATAAACAATAATATGTAAAGATCCGAGCAGCGGATTGCAACATCCTGAATATTAAATTTTAATTTTAAATATTAGCGAAATTGTTATTATAAGTGCTAACACAGACAAACTATTTTTGCAGGACTGTGATCACAGAGCGCTAACTAGCTTATGCTTCTATATTGACATACTGAGCTGCTGCATCACCTCTGAGTTAGTGAAAGTTTATTCTAGATCATAAATCATGCCTCTCCCCTGGATAGTAGAAGGATGAGGACGTATTCCGACAAGTTGGTACACTTTGACAGCCAGTTTAGACCCGGAAATGGCGAGAACGACACAAAAAGACCTACTCAGTGGCCGAATGGTTAGAGTGTCCGTCCGGCCGAGTCATACCAAAGACTAAAAAAATGGGGCCCATTACCTCCCTGCTTGGCACTCAGCATCAAGGGTTGGAATTGGGGGTTAAATCACCATAAATGATTCCCGGGCGCGGAACAGCTGCTGCCCAATATTCCCCTCACCTCCCAGGGGGTGAACAAGGGTGATGGGTCCCCTCCAGCTCCATGCGGACCTGAGTGAAGACAGCCTGTTTTCACGCCTGCTTTCCCACTATATAAACAGCTTGCCTGCCCAATCACGTTGTAACATCTACGGATTTTAATAAAAAACTGCACACACAAGGAGACGAAGCAGAAAAACGAGGAAGTTACAGCCATGGCGACGCCGTCTGTAATAGAGTGATTCTATGTTGTCTGTTGCCATCTCCTGGTGAATGTTGGCTATATTGGGTTATTGGGTTGCTTTTTGATTGGCCAACGATTTACGTGGTGTTGCGCACCTGGCGGAAAGTGACTCTCGCCAGTACGCAAATGGCAGAACAAAGGTTACTGAAATAGTGAAAAGTAAGTGTTGTTGTTTTTCTTTAGTAACCACCAAGCACACTACAGTTAGTAGAACAACTGTGTTTTTATTACTGTGTATTTGATAGGTGTCGTCTGAAATTCAACTATTTATTTTATTTATATATGTAATACAATAAATATAAATAGCTAGAATTCACTGAAAGTCAAGTATTTCATACATATATATATATATATATATATATATATGTATATATATGAAATATATACGAAATACTCGAGTTGGTGAATTATACCCCACCCCTCTTAACCACGCCCCCCGTCCCAACCACGCCTCCGCCCCACCCCGACCAAAGTTGTTTTCATTGAGGGCCACACCGCAGTCATGGCTGCCAATAGAGTGCCGATTGTATCATTAAATAATTCATGAATATAATGTTTTACAATTTCTTACGTAAAGAGTAAAGCAAATCTGCAGATTTTACCACTGTTTTTATAGAAAAAAAATAGCCAGACTTTTACTACAAAATACATGGTGTGTTTTTTTAAATTATTATTATTTTTACAACATCCATCCATCCATTTTATACCACTTATTCCCTTTGGGGTCTCGGGGGGCGCTGGTGCCTATCTCAGCTACAATCGGGCGGAAGGCGTGTACACCCTGGACAAGTCGCCACCTCATCGCAGGGCCAACACAGATAGACAGACAACATTCACACTCACATTCACACACTTGGGCCAATTTAGTGTTGCCAATCAACCTATCCCCAGGTGCATGTCTTTGGAAGTGGGAGGAAGCCGGAGTACCCGGAGGGAACCCACGCATTCACGGGGAGAACATGCAAACTTCACACAGAAAGATCCAGAGCCCGGGATTGAACCCTGGCGCACTAACCCTTCTGCCACCGTGAAGCCTTTTTACAACATATTATTGCAAATAGAAATACAGTACCGCTGTTTAATTTTATTTTGGCAACTTAGCTACCAGTTTTTTACCATAATAAAATGTGGTACCATACACTCATCAACCGTGGATTTAAAAAAATAAAAAAAAAACCTGACAGCTAAGTCGACAGAATTTTACTGTAAAAAACAAACATTGGTTGTTGTTTTTTTCAACTTATATGCTGTAAAAAAAACTCCCTAAATTTTACACTAAAATCTATTGGTCATTTTTATTGTGTACAATTTGATGGATAACTTGCCTCGAAACCATAAGTTAGGCAGATATTTAAGTATTTATTTGGATTTTGACCAACAAAGTTAGATAATATTATATTCTTTGCAATATCGGACACTATTTTTTCCCCTGTCAAACTACAAAACAATTTAATACCTTTAGTAAGAAAAGTAAAAGAAAGTAAAGAGAGAATGTATAAGGTATTTTATTGCCACATTATTTTCAGGATGAAAGTGGAAATAAGTGGGAAAGGAGTAGGATTAAATAAGCTTTGTTTCTTCCTACTCCTTTTCGGCCATGATGAAATGTGAGGTAATATTGTATTGTCTGTATTGTACTGTGTTGTAAATATTCATGTTCGAAATAAACTAAGAAAAGAAAGGATTTTGCAGGCCATATAAATTGACGTGGAGGGCCAGATCTGGCCCGCGGGCCTTGAGTTTGACACTTGTGCACTAGACACTCCAATAAGCTTGTTTATAGATGTAAAATAAAACTCCTCATATGGAGTTGCCATTTGTTATGACTTTGTGACATGATACAATGCACATTAATGAACATAACAAATATAAATGTGACAGATTGTAGCCAAAGGCTGACTTCCATCAGCATTACATTGCAAAGAAACAATACCATCGGTTCCCACTAATTCAGCATTATAGTGAGTTGTATTTTTCACAAGTGGGAAGCCAGTCCCTGAAAATAATGCCTACAAACCCTTTTCCATATGAGTTGGGAATTTGTGTTGGATGTAAATATAAACGGAAAACAATGATTTGCAAATCCTTTTCAACCGATATTCAATTAAATGCACTACAAAGACAAGATATTTGATGTTCAAACTCATAAACATTTTTTTTTTTGCAAATAATAATTAACTTAGAATTTCATGGCTGCAACACGGAAAGGGCATGTTCACCACGGTTTGAATACGCCACACATTTTCGATGGGAGACCAGTCTGGACTGCAGGCGGGCCAGGAAAGTACCCACACTCTTTTTTTACAAAGCCACGCTGTTGTAACATGTGCTGAATGTGGCTTGGCATTGTCTTGCTGAAATAAGCAGGGGCGTACATGAAAAAGACGGCGCTTAGATGGCAGCATATGTTGTTCCAAAACCTGTTTGTACCTTTCAGCATTAATGGTACCTTCACAGATGTGTACGTTACCCATGCCTTGGGCACTAATGCACCCACATTCCATCACAGATGCTCCCTTTTGAACTTTGCGTCGATAACAGTTTGGATGGTTCGCTTCCCCTTTGGTCCGGATGAAACGATGTCGAATATTTCCGAAAACAATTTGAAATGTGGACTAGTCAGACCACAGAACACTTCTCCGCTTTGCATCAGTCCATCTTGGATAATCTCGGGCCCAGAGAAGCCGGTGGCGTTTTTAGATGTTGTTGATAAATTACTTTCGCTTTGCATAGTAAAGCTTTAACTTGCATTTACAGATGTAGCGACAAACTGTATTTAGTGACAGTGGTTTTCTGAAGTTTTCCTGAGCCCATGTGGTGATATCCTTTAGAGATTGATGTCGGTTTTTGATACATTGCCGTCTGAGGGATCAAAGGTCACGGTCACGGTTGGTTTACGGCCATGCCGCCTACGTGGAGGGATTTCTCCAGATTCTCTGAACCTTTTGATGACATTATGGACCGTAGATGTTGAAATCCCTAAATGTCTTGCAATTGCACATTGAGAAACGTTGTTCTTAAACTGTTTGACTATTTGCTCACGCAGTTGTGGACAAAGGGGTGTACATCACCCCATCCTTTCTTGTGAAAGACTGAGCATTTTTTGGGAAGCTGTTTTTATACCCAATCATGGCACCCACCTGTTTCCAATTAGCCTGCACACCTGTGGGATGTTCCAAATAAGTGTTTGATGAGCATTCCTCAACTTTATCAGTATGTATTGCCACCTTTCCCAACTTCTTGCTGGCATCAAATTCTAAAGTTTATGATTATTTGCAAAAAAAAAACGTTTATCAGTTTGAACATCAAATATGTTGTCTTTGTAGCATATTCAACTCAATATGGGTTTAAAATGATTTGCAAATCATTGTATTCTGTTTATATTTACATCTAACACAATTTCCCAACTCATATGGAAACAGGGTTAGAACAATAAACCGGTCCGTGGTGCAAGAAAGGTTGAGGACAACTGTGGAATAGAACCGGTCTGTGCCAAAACGTAGCGGATTCGGGAAAATAACCCGTTTTTTTCTTAGTAAAACTTTCCAAAAAGGTAGATTTGCATGAAAACTGAAGCACTTCTTTCTGTAAAACAATATTACAAATCAAATTACTGGTTAAAGACCAAACATATTCACTGCACTACAGTGTGAAAAGTAAGTACACTGTACACAGTACACTTCTAGAAATGTACTAGAGGAGGTCTCATTGGCATGCGTCAGCTGTTTATGAGCTTTGCGAGGGATTGTGGGAAAGGGGAAGATGCAGGAAAGATGGAGGATTACGGCTGTGTGCATGTTTAGGGAAGGCTTTGGAGCCATATTGCTTGTTTGTAATGAAACTAATGAGGGATGAAAGGATCACTGGGAAACGCGCGAGGCAGGTCCATGTGAGAAAACACGGATTGCGGCAGGAGATCTTCGCTTGCTCCGCTCCCCAAAAACAATCTCTTCTTTTATTACAATTCAGGATTACGCCTGGCTAATCCTGACATTAAAAAAAGGAATAAATCTTTCTGTATGGCTTAGGGCCCCATCAAATGATGTTCTACTTTTACCCCCAGAAAGGAATATGTTATGAGGAACAATCTCTTCGCTCCCATCTAAAGATTCCTGTCACATGTTGCATGGAAAGTAAACAACGCAGGCTGAACCTGGAATGCATGAATAAATCCATGATAAGCAGCCTTGTTTGGATGAGGCCACGTCGCCAAGGAAGGAGAGAAGCACCTGCTCACAGCATCCAGTTGGCGGCGCTGTACTCGACATTTGGGGCGTTTTAGGGATTATGCAAGCAGGGGCCACTTTTTTGTCGTGTTCTGATTTAAAAGAAATAATCATTAAAATAAAGAAATTATAAATTTGATCAAATTTGACTGAATGGGTTGAAAGAATGAGTAAACATCACCTATCTCGTTAAAAGCTCACTTTTACTCAGCCTTTAAAAAAAACGCTGAATCAGCAGGGTTTTTTTTTTAATCTATAGTCTAGCCAGTTTGCTGAAAGTTCAGTTTGAAGGACTAAAAAATGATGTTTGGGCAGAAAAAGAAACGTTTTTAAAAATTTCAATTACCTGAACTAGGGGTGCACAAAAAAAAATCGACACAGATCGGAACCGCGATTCGTATTCATCCCGATTCTAAATCGATTTTCTTTTATAAGAATACATTTTTGAAATTACGTTTTTAGGCCGTCTCTATAAACCAGAATGAGTTTTTCTAACCTGTTTTGAAAACGTTTCATTATAATGATCATTCCAAATAATACATTGTGATTATCGGATTGATTCGAGACTAAATTCATTGCCCAAAGAATCGGAATTGAATCGAATTGTGAGGTGAGCAATTAGTATTAATCCTGATTGTGTCACGGCTTGGTATGTCATAATTTAAGAGGAACCCAAGGATGCAGACAGATAAGAGGTGAGTCGAACAGTTTCTTTACTCTTGGTATCGTACTCACAACAAAGGGTGCTCCACATAGGAGAGAACAAAAGGCGACGAAGCAAAAAGGAGAACTCAAAATGGGCTTCGTGAAAAAATAACAAAAACTATATAATAATCTAGACTAAATTTAGGCTGGAGTTGCAAGACGTACAACAGCTGACTGGGAACCAAGCTGGATGGCACCGTGAGCGAGCAGGATGACAAGCAGCATAGGGCATGGAAGTCGTCAGTCATGGAGCCAAGGAGTGGAATCACCAAGTGCCATCCAGCTGCCAAGGTGCAGATTAAATATCTTCCGGGGAAAATGGGAAGCTGTGCTCGTCTCACAACTCCGCCTACAAAGGGGAAACAGGAACTCTAAGAGGAAAGAGAAAAGAAGTGAGGTCAAAAGGTCAACTGCACCAAGAGAGGAAAACTAAATACAAACCACAAGGTGGCAGCAGGTGGTGACAGATTGTAAATGTATTCATATTTGTAAACAATATATTAAAAAAAAAAAATATATATATATATATATATATATATATATATATATATATATATATATATATATATATATACACACATTGATTTATTTATTCATTTTTTTATTATATTTGTTAAAAAAAAAAAAATACATTGTACAAATGACATTTTTAGGCAATCTCCATAAACCAGATTTAGTTTTTCTAACTTGTTTTGAAAAAGTTTCATTATATTATACAACAATTTATAATAATCGGATTGAATCAAGAATCAAATCGTCGCCCCAGGAATCGTAATTGGATCGAATCGTGAGGTGCCTAAAGAGTCACACCCCAACCCATAGCCCAACAGGAAGTAAATCATGTTTGTCTTGTCACAAGACCATGGAGTCTTAGAGAGGGTCTTGACTCAAATGAGGCGCACCTGTGATCAGGGATGGTCAATGCAGGTATTTATTGGTGTTCACCGATAAATTTATCGCACATGATGTCACATTTGGCAGCAGACTCAACACCGGCTCAAACACTTGGTGGGCAAACAGGCATGTTCCAAATCAGACTGCCTCTGTGAGCTCTAAATGTTAAATCTAAATATACATTTTAAATTTAAATGTATATATAAGTCTTAAATATGAATCTTAAATCTAAATGTAAGCGCCAAATGTTGTCACGGCGTGGTTTGCGCAGCTTACTGCGGGGTTCGTTCTCCCAAAATGCAGACGGACAATTCCGGACAAAGCGTGCTGGTAAGAACATGACTTAATTCTGAAAAATCAAAGTAGTACAACAAAACGGAATACAAGGCGAAGTCACAACGTGCTGATCGCACTTGGATCTTAAGCAAATACGTATTGCAGGAAACAGAACTATGGACCTGGAACACTCACAAAACTGTGGCATGAAATAAACAAGACTTACGTAGTGGGTTGCGTGAAGCAAACAGTCAATCAATCAATCAATCAATGTTTACTTATATAGCCCTAAATCACTAGTGTCTCAAAGGGCTGGACAAACCACCACGACATCCTCGGTAGGCCCACATAAGGGCAAGGAAAACTCACACCCAGTGGGACATTGGTGACAATAATGACCCAGTGGGACGTCGGTGACAATGATGACCATGAGAACCTTAGAGAGGAGGAAAGCAATGGATGTCGAGCGGGTCTAACATGATACTGTGAAAGTTCAATCCACAATGGATACAACACAGTCGCGAGAGTCCAGTCCAAAGAGGATCCAAGACACAGCAGCGAGAGTCCCGTTCACAGCGGAGCCAGCAGGAAACCATCCCAAGGGTAGCGGACCAGCAGCGCAGAGATGTCCCCAGCCGATACACAGAGGGACATAGAAGAAAAAGAAAAGAAACGGCAGATCAACTGGTCTAAAAAGGGAGTCTATTTAAAGGCTAGAGTATACAAATGAGTTTTAAGGTGAGACTTAAATGCTTCTACTGAGGTGGCATCGCGAACTGTTACCGGGAGGGCATTCCAGAGTACTGGAGCCCGAACGGAAAATGCTCTATAGCCCGCAGACTTTTTTTGGGCTTTGGGAAACACTAATAAGCCGGAGTCCTTTGAACGCAGATTTCTTGCCGGGACATATGGTACAATACAATCGGCAAGATAAGATGGAGCTAGACCGTGTAGTATTTTATACGTAAGTAGTAAAACCTTAAAGTCACATCTTAAGTGCACAGGAAGCCAGTGCAGGTGAGCCAGTACAGGCGTAATGTGATCAAACTTTCTTGTTCTTGTCAAAAGTCTAGCAGCCGCATTTTGTACCAACTGTAATCTTTTAATGCTAGACATGGGGAGACCCGAAAATAATACGTTACAGTAGTCGAGGCGAGACGTAACAAACGCATGGATAATGATCTCAGCGTCTTTAGTGGACAGAATGGAGCGAATTTTAGCGATGTTACGGAGATGAAAGAAGGCCGTTTTAGTAACGCTTTTAATGTGTGCCTCAAAGGAGAGAGTTGGGTCGAAGATAATACCCAGATTCTTTACCGTGTCGCCTTGTTTAATTGTTTGGTTGTCAAATGTTAGAGTTGTATTATTAAATAGAGTTCGGTGTCTAGCAGGACCGATAATCAGCATTTCCGTTTTTTTGGCGTTGAGTTGCAAAAAGTTAGCGGACATCCATTGTTTAATTTCATTAAGACACGCCTCCAGCTGACTACAATCCGGCGTGTTGGTCAGCTTTAGGGGCATGTAGAGTTGGGTGTCATCAGCATAACAGTGAAAGCTAATACCGTATTTGCGTATGATGTCACCTAACGGCAGCATGTAGATGCTGAAGAGTGCAGGGCCAAGGACCGAACCCTGGGGAACTCCACACGTTACCTTAACGTAGTCCGAGGTCACATTGTTATGGGAGACACACTGCATCCTATCAGTAAGATAAGAGTTAAACCAAGACAGGGCTAAGTCTGACATACCAATTCGTGTTTTGATACGTTCTAATAAAATATTATGATCGACGGTATCGAAAGCAGCGCTAAGATCGAGGAGCAGCAACATAGATGACGCATCAGAATCCATCGTTAGCAATAGATCATTAGTCATTTTTGCGAGGGCTGTCTCCGTCGAGTGATTTGCCCTGAAACCGGATTGAAAGGTTTCACATAGATTGTTAGACGCTAAGTGTTCATTTAACTGCTCCGCAACAATTTTTTCAAGGATTTTTGAAATAAAGGGAAGGTGAGACACCGGTCGGTAATTTACCATGAGGTCAGGATCGAGGTTAGGTCTTTTAAGAAGAGGATGAATAACCGCTTTTTTGAATGCTAGGGGAACAGTGCCCGAGGAGAGTGATAAGTTTATAATATTTAGCACTGATGGACCTAATAATACAAAAAGCTCCTTGATCAGTTTCCCAGGAAGAGGGTCAAGTAAACATGTTGTCTGTTTTATTCCATTTACACGTTGTAACAATTCCTCTAATGTTATTTCCTCAAAATGAGAGAAACTATTTTGGAGGGCAGTATCCGCCGTATATACAATCGTGTCAGTGTTAATAGAACCCCGTTGTAGCTGGGACGCATTGTCTTTAATCTCCTTTCTAATGACTTCAATTTTCTTACTAAAGAATTGCATAAAGTCATCAGCTGAGTGGGTTGAGCTACTGGAAGGAATCCCTTGTTGGGTTAGCGATGCTACCGTACTAAACAAAAATTTAGGATCGTTTTTATTACGGTGGATGAGATTTGAGTAATATTTAGCTTTAGCTAAGGTAAGCATGCGTTTATAAGTTATTAAACCATCACTCCATGCTTGATGGTGCACCTCAAGTTTAGTCGTGCGCCATTTGCGTTCCAGCTTTCTACATAATAATTTCTGAGCTCTAGTTTCTTCTGTAAACCACGGGGTGCGCTTTTTTGGAGCCTTTTTTAACTTTAGCGGTGCTATGTTATCAATGGTTTCGCGCAGGGCGTCGTTAAAGTTGTTAGTGAGGTTATCAATAGAGCCCACATACTTTGGGAATGGTGCCATTACCGAGGGCAGTAGGTCAGCAAGAGTTGTCGTTGTGGCTGTATTAATGTTGCGGCTGCTATAGCAGGTATTATTATTATTAGTTTGACGAACATGCGTCTGAACCTCGAATTTTATAAGGTAATGATCGGACAATACTTTAGTATACGGGAGTATCGTAACTTTGGAAACGGTGATGCCCCTGACAAGCATTAGGTCTATCGTATTACCATTGCGATGCGTGGGTTCATTTATTATTTGTGTGAGACCACAGCTATCAATTACAGTCTGGAGCGCTACGCACGGTGGGTCCGATGGGGTATTCATATGGATATTAAAGTCCCCCATTATGATTATATTATCGGCGTGTGTCACTAGATCAGCAACGAACTCTGAGAATTCATTAATAAAGTCCGAATAGGGCCCTGGGGGGCGGTAGATAACAGCCAGGTGTAGAGGCAGCGGTGTGACAGACCTCATAGTAAGCACCTCAAACGATTTATATTTATTATTTATGTTAGGACTAAGGTTAAAGTTTTCGTTGTATATTAGTGCGACCCCCCCACCCCTTTTGAGCGGACGGGCAATATGCGCATGTGTAAAGTTAGGAGGACATGCCTCATTTAGCGCAAAAAAGTTGTTTGGTTTAAGCCAGGTTTCGCTGAGACCGATGACGTTAAGATTGTTGTCTCTGATAATATCATTAACTAACAACGTTTTAGGAGACAATGATCTTATGTTTAAAAAACCTATACTATAGGTAGTGGGCTGTTTTAGGGAGTTTTTGATCAAATTATCCGTAGTAGCAATATTAATAATGTTGTGTTTATTATGCCCAGTGCATTTAGTATAGTTACGACCATATCTAGGAATTGATACGACAGGAATTTTCCGATTGTTTGATTGTTGCTTTGATAAACTGCACACATCATGGTTAGCCACATCAGTAACGGGGATTTTCCGATTGTTTGTTTGTTGCTTTGATAAACTGCACGCATCATAGTTAGCCACCTCAGTAAAACACATGTCCAACTCTGAAACACTCAAAGCAGAAAAAACTTGTTCTAATTTAACTGACTCCTTACCCAGACCAGTAGTCTCGCATTTTCCATCTAAATCCGTCTTCGGGATGGAGGAAAGACCGAGTGTGGCGAGCAACGTGAATAAATAGCTGTCTGATTAGTGCTGGGTGAACATGCCAAACACTACTCAGAGGCAGGAGAAACCAATTAGTACCCATGGTAACCAAAACAAACCCAGAAGTGCACAAAACATGAACTAAGGGAGTCCAAAATTAACAGAACATAACTAAACAAAACATGATCCGGCCCAGGGATTATAAAAAATGTTAAATCTATAACCTAAATGTTAAATCTATAACCTAAATGTTAAATCTCAACCTAAATTTTAAATCTAATCCTAAAACTTAAATTTAAACGTAAATGTTAAATCTAAACCTAAATGTTAAATGTAAATCTAAATCTTAAATCTAAACCTAAATGTTAAATCTAAATTCAAATCGTAACTCTAAATCCTAAATCTAAACCTAAATGTTAAATCTAAATCTAAACCTTAAAGGAGAATATTATCACCATTTCTGAATGGTTAAAACCAATAAAAATCAGTTCACAGGGGCTTATTTTATTTTTCGAAGTTTCTCTCAAAATTTTACCCATCACGCAATATCCCGAAGAACGGCTTCAAAGTGCCTGTTTTATACCATTGCTATATCCACCCATCTATTGTCCTGTGAAGCCACCAGAAACGAACATGGCGGATAGCGCAGAAAGGTATAGCATAGTAGCTCGGATTCAGACTCTGATTCCAGCGGCGTAAGCGATTCAACAGATTACGCATGTATTGAAACGGATGGTTGGAGTGTGGAGGCAGGTACCGAAAACAAAATCAAAGAAGAAACAGAAGCTTTTGAGCCATATCTCGACAGACAGTGGCGCGGGAGGAAGCGCGGATGAATTCGGCGATCGCCGTCCAACCAATGATTGGTATGTGTTTGTTTGGTATTAAATGTGGGTGGAGGGAAAGGCTGGATGCAAATATAGCTACAAATGAGGCATAATGATGCAATATGTACATACAGCTAGCCTAAATAGCATGTTAGCATCGATTTGCTTGCAGTCATGCCGTGACCAAATATGTCTGATTAGCACACTCCACATAAGTCAATAACATCAACAAAACTCACCTTTGTGATTTCGTTGACTTTATCGTTGGAATTGCATCTGCTTTGAGTGTCACAGGATATCCACACATTCTTGCCATCTCTGTCGTAGCATAGCTGTCGTAGGTACAGTGTGCAGAACAAACAAGGGACTTTTGCATCTTTTGACCACTGTTGCATCTTGAATCCGTCTCTGTTTGTGTTGTTACAGCCTCCGACAACACACCGACGAGGCATGATGTCGCCAAGGTAGCGGAAAACAGTCGAAAAAAAGGGAAAATAACAGAGCTGATTTGACTTGGTGTGTGTAATGTGTTTGAGGAAATGGCGGGTCGTTTCACGATGTGACGTCACAGGTGAAAGGTCATTACTCCGACAGGCGAACAATTGAAAGGCGTTTAAATCACCAAATTCACCCTTTTAGAATTCGGAAATCGGTTAAAAAAAACATATGGTCTTGTTTCTGCAACATCAAGGTATATATTGACGCTTACATAGGTCTGGTGATGATGTTCCCCTCTAAATCTAAATCTAAAACTCAAATATAAGCCTTAGTAATGTAAGTTTCCTTGACAACAAAAAAAGCATGCTTGATAGAAAGCGCTCAACAGTTATGGTCAATTTCTAAAATGCGCTAGTTGGAGGCTAAGTTACATTAGATATGCTATAGACATGCTACTGATTAGCATTAGTGATTTTGCGTGGCGATTTCAACACTTCCAAATGTGTTAATGAAAACTACAATAATATGCACGCTCTGTAATAAATACGACACTGTCTGTGTCGCTGCTTTTCTTGCTCCATCTTAGGTTTAATTCCACTTGTGTCTTCCTGTCACGGCCACAGCACTAAGCAGCCCTTTGGGGGAAGCAATAATGTCGGCAATTCATCTCAGGAAAAGGCCAGCGTCACACCAGCGACTCACTCCGACTAAATGTGCCGCCAGCCAGTCACCTTTCACCTCCCACCTTTTCAAAACGCGCGGCTTCTTCTGTCAGCTGACCCGCCGCCTCGTCCTCGGGTGACTCGGCTTGGCCGGCGCCACGTCTCCCTCCCTGCCACTTGGGCGCGGGGTAGCAAGGCAGCCGAGCCCGAGGGAGCGTCACCTGTTACGCGAAAGGTTCTTAAATAAACGAGGCTGAGCTTGCAGCGAGTCAGGAAACAGCCAAGCATCACCTTGGATGGCGAGTCACATGACCCAAGTAGTCTTTCCACCTGGCTCTTAACAAAGGTGGAGCTTTAGCTCTCCGGCTTTGCTTCTTTGTCTTAACTTTCTGTGAGCCTCTTTTTGCATGCTCTCCAAATCTAAACCATGAAAGTGATCAACTGCCCTCTCAACAAAATTGATAAGATCTTCTCAACGACAAGCCCAGGTTTGCCTGTCCTGATAGAACATTTGTTCTTAGACACACAGTGGATTCTTGGGAAAAGTGAAGGGTCGTGTGCCTGCGGATTTGTCCTTGAAGAAGTATATTCAGAATCATGATAAGAGGACATCTGCTGATTGGAGTAAGCTTTGTCCTGTTGTAAGATGCTGGGGTACCCCAAAGCTGCCACAAATGATTGAAGGGTGGGCAGGGCTGTGGCGACTCAGACTTTGGCGATTTCTGAACGGACTCGCAAGTTGGATAACAGCTTGTAAAAGCTTTACACTCCGCAAGGCACAACTATGATCAATTTGAGGGCCAGAACGAGACAAACCATTGGAATATTTCTGTTCGCCTTAACCAAAATAAACTATCTTCATGTTACATTTACATTTCGTCTCCCTCTGCATGGGCCTTGGCAAGGTCATGGAGTAAACACCCCAGTGGGACCATTGCAGTGAAAGAGGGTGTGAATCCTTTCCCTTCTATAAAGACACTTAGGAGTCTGTTACGTGATGCCAAACGGAGCGACTTCCAGGCTTACAAACAAACATGGAATACTACTACTAGGGATGTATACCGTGTACCGGTATTTGGCTCTCAACAAAGGCAGACCCTTAGCTCTCCTGCTTTGCTTCGTTGTCTTGTCTTAACTTTCTCGGAGCCTCTTTTTGCACTGTTCTCCAAATCTAAACAGTGATCAACCTACCTCTCAACAAAATCAGCAAGATCTTCTCAACGACAAGCTCAGGTATACCTGTCCCGCGGGAACATTTGTTCCAAGACACACAGTGGACTCTTGGGAGAAGTGGAGGGTCGTGGGCTTGGTGATTCGTCCTTGAAAATACCTTTTTGGAATCATGATAATAGGACATCTGCTGATTGGAGTAAGCGTTGACCTGTTGTAAGATGCCGGGGTACCCCAAAGCTGCCACAAATGATTTAAGGATGGGCAAGGCTGTGGGAACTCAGACTTTGGCGATTTCTGAACTGACTCACAAGTTGGATAACAGCTTGGAAAAGCTTAGCGCTCCGTAAAGCGC
Organism: Nerophis ophidion; assembly: GCF_033978795.1. Taxonomy (NCBI): domain Eukaryota; kingdom Metazoa; phylum Chordata; class Actinopteri; order Syngnathiformes; family Syngnathidae; genus Nerophis; species Nerophis ophidion. The sequence goes on from NC_084617.1 coordinate 23,551,451, forward strand.
AACTATGATCAATTTGAGGGCCAAAACGAGACAAACCATTGGAATATTTCCGTTTGCCTTGCTTAGAACAAACTATCTTCAAGTTACATTTACATTTCATCTCCCCCTGTATGGGCCTTGGCAGGGTCACGGAGTAAACACCCCTGTGCCACCATTGCACTGAAAGTGGCTGTGAGTCCGTTCCCTTCTTCAAATACACTTAGGACTATGTTCCGTGATACCAAACAGAGCGACTTCCAGGCCTACAAACAAACATGGACTACTCCTACTAGGGATGTATACTGTGTACCGGTATTTTATGGTACTGATTTTCTCTTTGTTCCGGAGGACACCACGTCCACAGTTTCCAAATATACTTTGAAATGTGGACTCGTCAGACCACAGAACACTTTTCCACTTTGCATTTGTCCATCTTAGATGAGCACGGGCCCAGCGAAGCGGGCAGCGTTCCCGGTTGTTGTTGATAAATGACTTCCGCTTTGCCTAGTAAAGTTTTAACTTGCACTTACAGATGTAGCGACCAACTGTATTTACTGAAAGTGCTTTTATGAAGTGTTCCTGAGCCCATGTGGTGATATCCTTTACACACTGATGTCGGTTTTTGATGCTGTACCACCTGAGGGATCAAAGGTCCGTAACATCATCGCTTACGTGCAGTGCTTTCTCCAGATTCTCTGAACCTTTTGATGATTTTAGGGACCGTAGATGGTAAAATCCCTAAATTCCTTGCAATAGCTCATTGAGAAATGTTCTAAAACTGTTCGACAATTTGCTTACAAATTGGTGACCCTCGTCCCATCCTTGTTTGGGAATTACTTAGCATTTCATGGAAGCTGCTTTTATACCCAGTCCTGGCACCCACCTGCTCCCAATTAGCCTGCACACCTGTGGGATGTACCAAATAAGTGTTTGATGAGCATTCCTCAACTTTATCAGTATTTATTGGCACCTTTCCCAACTTATTTGTCACGTGCTGCTGGTATCAAATTCTAAAGTTCATGATTATTTGCACAAAAAAAAATGTTTATCAGTTTTAACATCAGATATGTTGTCTTTGTAGCATATCTAACTGAATATGGGTTGAAAATTATTTGCAAATCATTGTATTCCGTTTATATTTACATCTTACACAATTTCCCAACTCAAATGGAAACGGGGTTTGTAAATAAACAATGATTGATTGATTGTTCAAGTTTTTTTCCTGGTCTCAAACTGGGCCCCCATCTCCATAGGAGCTTAGTTTGGGATTTGCTTTTTTTCCCCTTATCCTCCTTCCCCCATGTTTACCTTTCATTCCTACCTTTTTTACGGGGCGGCGTCATTGTTGCGACCCATCAGTCTTCATGTTCTGTCTACCCTGTTACTGTGCGCCTGTTCTTGGACTGGTTGTGTTGAAAATGTTCATCAACACAAATTAACTTTAAAAAAAAAATGTGCCTCCACATAAACAAAAAATTGTTTATTTAACCACTGTTGATCACTACAGTTCTGTATTACATGTAAAAATGTGTACTTTAACTTTCAAATCAGCGCTCATTTACACAGAGCATAAGAAGCAATTATGTTTCTGCTGTAAGTCAACCATTAAACGAAGCGGCTGTAAGTCGATAACGTTTATACCCGTGTTCTGGTGTTATATAAGGTTCAAATTGGAGCTGTCAAAGTTAATGCTTCAACTCATGCGATTAATGACGAAACAATATCATGTTAATCATGTAAAAAAAAAACAGGTTATAGGCGGAATTTATTTTAAACACACATGCTCCTTTGCCTTTAATGGTGGATGGTTACCTGAAAGTTGTGCTGTGATATGGTCAGTGTTTAGGTACAAAGTACAATTTCATTTTCAGAACAAACCCATCCAAGAACAGACCTAAATCTACAGGGCATACAGAACGGGAACACCGATTGGGTCGCCACTCTGTGAAAAAAGCCCTGTAAAAAAGGTAGGAAAAATGCAGGGAAGGGCAGTTGTTGTAAATTTCCATGGCAACAAAGGAAGTATGCCTGACAAAAAGCACTCAAAATTAAGGCCCTACGTTTCCAAAAATGCGTTAGCTTGATGCTAATATACATTGGCTTTGCTGTTGACATGCTAGTGATTTTGCTTGGCGATTTCAACACCTCCGAATGTGTTAATGAATGCACATAAAAAAACAAACAGCTGGTTCATACTGTATGATGTTAATAGGAGATATAACAACTGGACAGCAGTTATCATATTCAACTCATTAAAAAAAAATACTTTATTAAAAACAATTATTTTTTTATAAACACACAAAAAAGTATCGAAAATGAGTACCACTGAGTACTGGTTAATTTGTGTCTTTATTATGAAAGCTTTTTATTTTTTTTTGACACTGAATTTATGCACTGAATTTTTTGCGTTTCAATTTTGTGTCGTGAACTATTTTTTATATCAAATTACAAACGTTTGTATTCTGAAGATTTAATGTTTTTGAAATGATAGCAAAATGCATGTTTAAAAATTCAGCATTTTAAAAATTGAGAATTTTGGGGTGCAAGGGGGGGTTCTGAGATAGGCTCCAGCTCCAACAACACCCCCTTCCCCCAGAGGTTTAAATATACATATACGTTTTAAATCTAAATTGTTAATCTAAATCTAAATCTTAAATCTTAACCTAAATGTCAAATCTAAATCCAAATCATAAATCTTGAATGTAAAAAATATTTTTTAAATATAAATTTCTAAATAAATCTTAAATATGAATCTTAAATCTAAATGGGAGTGCTAAATGTTGAATCGCATCCTAAATGTTAAATCTAAATCTGAAATCTAAACCTAAATGTCAGATCTAAATGTAAATTTTAAATCTAAACCAAAATGTTAAAGCTAAATATTAAATCCAAATCTAAATGTTAAACCTAAATTTAAATGTAAGCACTAAATCTTAAATATAAATATAAATGTTAAATCTAAATCATAAATCTAAATTCTAAACCTAAACCTACTTGTAAACTCTCAATCCAAATCGTACATCTTAAATGTAAAAATGAATTTTAAATATAAATTTAAACATAAATCTGAAATATGAATCTTAAATCTATATGTGAGCGCTAAATGCTGAATCTAAACTGAAATGTTGAATCTAAATCTGAAAGCCAAATCTAAATCTGAAATATAAATCTTAACTCTAAATGTGAGCGCTAAATGTTAATTCTAAACCTAAATGTTAAATCTAAATCTTAGAACTAAACCTAATCGGTAAATCTAAATGTTAAATCTAAACATAATTGGTAAATCTAAATCTAAATCTTGAATCCAAATCTAAAACCTTTTTTTAAAATATAAGCCTTAAATATAAATGTGAGCGCTAAATGTTCAATCTAAACCAAAATATTAAATCTAAATCTTAAATCTTAACCCAAATGTTAAATCTAAATCCAAATCGATAATCTCAATTTTAACTCTAAACCTAAATGTTAATTCTAAATCCAAGTTTAAACCTAATCTCAAATCCAAATCTAAAACTTAAATATAAACCTTAAATCTAAATGCTAAACCTAAATCTAAATGTGAGCTCTAAATGTTAAATCTAAACCTAAATGTTCAACCCCAACCTAAATGTTAAATCTAAACCTAAATGTTGAATCTTAATCTGAAATCCAAATCTAAATCTAAATCTGAAATCCAAATATCAATCCTAACTCTAAATGTGTGCGCCAAATGTTAAATCCAAGCCTAAATGTGAAATCCAAATTTAAATCCTGGTGTGTGATAGGTCCAATACTTACAGCAGAAACACTTTGTAGGACTCAAAAAAAAAAAAAAAAAAAAAAGACATTCAACCTAAGGTAAAATCCTACTTCCTGACTATGGCAACACACTTGGGACAAACTGAAATCAATGCATACTTGGAAATACTATTAAAAAACCAATAAACATTTATTGTCACATGAGCCTACACAGCAGGACCAAAAAGTACCAGTATGGACTCCTAGGTATAGATTTGGACTGAGACAAACTTTATTGATCCACAAGGGAAATTATTCCACACAGTAGCTCAGTTTCAAAGGATGGAAAGGGTAAGGATGGAAAGGATAATGCAGGTATTAAATAGACTAAAAATGTACCATAGTGGCAATATAAAATATAACATACGGTATTTGATATTTACATATTATATATACAGTATATAGTATATACTGATATATTATTATATTATATTTTATATAATTGTGACAAACTCCTGCCATCATTGTGCGGGTTCCACGGACCATTCAGGAAGGACATCGCTTTGCAGGTTTGACTCTTGTTTATTTTTCAATAACACAAGCATTGTCTTTTGGTCGGATCGCTTTTCAGCTGCTCCTCTCCTGCTCGCTTTCAGTCGCTGTCTTCGGCTCGCTCTCGGTCGTTTTCACTCGTCAGGTTCCGCTGCTGGTTCTCCTACTCCTTCCCTGATCTTTCCTCCTTCTCCCCTTTTATACAGCCAGAGGAGAAAAGTTAATTGTGTGCCGGTGTACGATCCACGTCACCTGAATTAGATTGCGGCGGCGTCTCTCCCAGCACGCCCCGCCTCCCCGCTCCGCCGCATTCTCCGCCTCCTTGGTACCATCCTGGGCAGAGCTGCAGCGTGCCCTGCCCCGCCGTCGGCCCGTTGGCTCCGCCTCTCCACAATAATATATACAATATATAATAAATCAACCAACAGCTGCAGAAAAAAAAAGGTCAGCATAAAAGAGAGAATAGATCCAGCATAAAATATACATTTAGGTATATTTATTGTATTTTTATATTATATTATTATTATACATACTGTGTTATCAAAGGGAAATGGTACTACAAAGATAACATCCCTGGACAGAGTCTGGACAAGAAAATCGATTGTCTTTGAGAGGACCAACCACGTCACATTGGAATGACTTCTGGGGTTCAAAGGTCACAGTTTGCATATGTTACCTGCCAGCGCCCCCGCCCCTCCCCCACAAACATTTCCTCATTTGCGGCGTACCACCCGGGGCACAGCTGGACGTCCAGCGAGCACAAACATATCGACCACCTCCTCTGTCCTCTGCGACCACTCCATGCCTTCAGCGTCCTTCAGGCGACGTCTGATGAGTCGGAGGGAAGTTCGCAGGCACGGTCAGCGCTGACCGCCGTCGTCAAATAAACGCTCATGGCGGAGTTACTGGCTTCAAGGACCTCATAAAAACACGGCCGACCTCCATGTTGAACACTACGGCCGATCAATAAAAGAGAAGCGCGGGAGGAGCCGAGACGTACGAGTGAAACTGTTGCCGCCTTCAAGGTCCCGGCGACTCTAAAGTCCACATGGTGGTCTTTTTAGTGGAGAAAGTTTGTGTCAACTCTGCGCTTGTTGACGGGATCCCAGCAGCGACGCTCTTATCTCGTTGACAAGGCTGCCAATAACCGGCAGGAAGGTCGCTGCAAAGACTTTCCCCATAAACTAACAAGTTTGGGCTTCATGCGGCTTGGAAGGTCGCGCCCACATGTTAGCCTGTAAAGGGTTCTAAAAGGGGAACTGCCCTCTTTTGGGGGGTTTTCATTCACAGTCCTTCAGACAAGAACACAATTTCTTCTTGTATGCATTCTAAGTCGTAAAATATGGCAAGTCTGAGGTGGCTAACACTTTGGCTTTTTTTGATTGATTGATTGAAACTTTTATTAGTAGATTGCACAGTTCAGTACATATTCCGTACAATTGACCACTAAATGGTAACACCCAAATAAGTTTTTCAACTTGTTTTAGTCAGGGTCCATGTTAATCAATTCATGGTAATGGTAAAGGTTATGGGAGTAAACTATTGTGCGAATAAAGCCCTCTAAAAAAAAAACATCCACAAACCGCCAACATTACTCCATTTTTATCTGGTGACCTGAATATTCAACAAGTATTAGCGACATTGTTATCATAAGTGCTGACACAGACAAACTATTTTTGCAGCACTTTGATCAAAGAGAGCTAATTAGTTCATGCTGGAATGGAATGGATTAACCAAAGAAATCAAACAAAGCACCAATATGATTCAGTTTAAGAGAATGTTCAAACTGCAAGTGTTCACAAAGTACATAGAACAAGAATTAGGATGAACATCTTGAACCCTCTTTTTTTCTTAAATTGAGACAAAGATTATTTATATATCTAATATTTGTTTACTAACTATGGTATATTATTTATGTGTTCACTGTTATGTTACAGAGAACTTCCAAGGAAACGGGATGCAATTGCTATGGAATGAAAAGGAGTAGGACTAAATAAGCTCAGATTCGGACGTGCTGTAATAAAACAAGTGGAAATATGTGATTAGTTGCATTGTATCATATGCATGTTCCAAATAACCTGTAACTGAACTAAACTGAACTGCTATAATGACGTACTGAGTTGCTGCATCGCCTCTGAGTTGGTGAAAGTTAATTGTAGATTATAAATCGTGCCTCTCACCTGGATAGCAGAAGGTTGTGGACGTAAGCCGAGAAGTTGGTCGAATTTGACATCCAACTTAAACTTGGATGTCAAACCCTTAATGACGATTATGATAATTCTTCATCTAAATGAAGGTGTAAAAATCCCAATGTGACCTGTATGGCTGTTGTCCAAGTATGGGTTGCATTCACTTTTGTGTGTGAAAAGCCGTATATATTAAGTGACTGGGCCGGCACGCAAAGTCAGTGCCTTTAAGGTTTATTGGCGCTCTGTGTTTCTCCCTACATCCGTGTTCCACTCCGTACAGCAGCGTTTTAAAAAGTCATACATTTTACTTTTTGAAACTGATACCAATAATTTCCGATATTACATTCTAAAGCATTTATCGGCCGATAATATTGGCAGTCCGATATTATCAGACATCACTACAAATAACGGTTTGAATCGGTCCAGACTGTTATTACTGACGGACAGGTGTAATAAAACGTAAGAAAACCCTCGTCTCCATGGCAACATCTCTCGCTTCCACTCATTTGCGGCTTTTCTACTAACGCAGGGGTAGGCAACCCAGAACGTTAAAAGAGCCATTTTGGTGCCAACTAACACATTGTTGTCAAGCGGCATTCATATAAAACTCGCGGGCTGCACTAACATTAGAATTTCATAGTATGATGGGGGCTGCAAAATAACGTCTCGCGGGCCGCAATTGGCCCGCGGGCCGCTTGTCTGTGACCCCTGCTCTAAAGACAAGAGCTCATTCTCTGTTCTGGTTTTCAAATTGATCCTAATTTTGCCTTTGCAGAGCGGAAAGCTTCTCCGAGATTTTGTCCGATTTGCGATTCAATTCAGAAAACACAGCCCTGAACAGCTGCCATCGTGTTCGAAACTTTCGATCGGCACGAGCGACACTTGATCTTATCAGCAGATGACCCGTTATCACAGTTCCAAATATATAGACGGCTTCAATGTCTTTGGCGGAAAGGAGTTGCCAGGCACACGACTCTCCATTTCTCCCAAAAGAGTCCTTCTAGAGACTGGAGCTGTCCTATCTGGTCTTGGAGCATGAACTGATAAAGCGCCTTCCAAGACCACCTGATTTGAAGAGTAAACACAAAGTGCTACTGAAGCATCACGTGTGTGTCTGATGTACAACACGTGTGAAAAAGTGTGCATTTGTGATGTCATGAGAGAACTGATAAAAGCCAAGGTGTGAAGCCAAAGGGAAAAAAGTGTGCAGATGAGGTATTAAATGGAATGCGGCGGTAAAGAAAGGCCAGCATTGATAATAATAAGCAGTGATGGCGCCTTCTTATGGGCATCGATTTCCAATAGGTGAGCTCATAGAGAGCGGGGGGGTAATTACACTGTGCAAGCAGAGGTCGTCCTCGGCAAATATCATTATCATCAGATTAGAATGAAAGGCAGAACGCAGGCGGGAGGAGACGTGCACAGGAGGGGGGTGGGGTTGAGGATACCATGTGACCTCTCAATGTCACCACCTTGCTCGCACCTCCACAGGGTCACCGCACTGACACCATTCATCAACCATGGATGTAAAAATGTGACGGCGTTTGACTATGACCAGTGTTTACTTGGGTTGTACAGGTACCGGTACCGGTACCAATAAAGTAATGTGGTACTAATGAATTCCAATTTTTATTTTATTTTTTCCATGGACTAGGTGGCGCGCTGTGGTGACATCGCTGGTGCATGTGAGTCTGTCAGGCTTGTCCCTGACAGGTTTGCCATGTTTTAGTTTTTCCTCTGCATTTGTCTTTGTTTCCTGTCAGCGCTCTTATTGTGTCCGTTTCCTTTTTGTCTCCATGAGTGCTGTGTCTCCCCAGCTGTGGCTGATTGGCACCTGGCCACACCTGGTGTCAATCAGCCAGATACTATTTAAAGCTGCCTTCCCTTCCAGTCAGTGCTGGATTATTGTCACCAATACCTGTCAATGTCATTAATACTTATCGTTGTAGCTGTGTCTACTTCTGTTCACTTTGCTCATGTCATAGTTCCTTCGTGTCGCACTAAGTGTTTTTGTTTCTAGTCCACAGTTAGCCTTTGTGCTAGTTTTTGTTCATAGCCAAGTTTGTTCTCCGCCTTGTGCGCGCCTTTTGTTTGTACCCTTTTGTTTGTTCTTGTTTTAGTGTTAAACTAAATCAAGTTTACCTTCACAATGCCTGCCGCATTCTCTGCATCTTGGGGTTCGTCACAAACTCAACCTAACAGAGTCAAGACACACACAGAGCACATGTAAGCAGAAACAGTGTGGAGACAGAAGAGGGAGAATGGGCGTATGTTGGCCCCAATACTAACTGTAAATGTTAATAACATAACTATAAAACGATAACATAAAAACTAAGACAAAACATATTGCAGCACAAATGTATCACAAACTAATTGGACAAGTTTAGGGAGATTTTCACAGGGTGGGGGATAGGGAGGGGGCTGGTTATGAATAATAACATGTTAATTACGTGTTAATAACATAACTTTATAACAACAAAGACACAATGACAAAAATATATGTTGCAGCACAAGCTTAGCACAAACGAATGGGACAAGTTTGGGGAGATTTTGACAAAGTGTGTGGGGGCTGGTTATGAATAATAACATGTTAATTACATGTTAACAACATAACTATACAATGACAAAATTAAAAACTAAGATGAAAACATTTTGCAGCACAAAATGTAGCACAAATGAATGGGACCCGTTTGGGGAAATTTTGACAAAGTGGGGGGGCTGGTTATGAATAAAACACATTAATAACATAATAATTATAAAACGACGACACAAACACAATGACAAAAAAACATATTTTGCAGCACAAATGTTGCACAAATGAATGGGACAAGTTTGGGGAGATTTTGATTAAAGGGGGCGGGGGAACACCATTCATCAACCATTGATGCAAAAATGTGTCGGCGTTCGACTATGACGACGTTTCAAGTGTCTACTTGGGTTGTACAGTGTACCGTTAATACTACTATTAATAATAATAATAATAATAATAATAATAATAGGCATCAGCGCCCCCCGCGACCCCAAAGGGAATAAGCGGTAGAAAATGGATGGATGGATAATAATATTAATAATAATAAAAATAATAATAATGCTAATAATAATAATAACAAAATACTGCGGTACTATTGAATTCACAAAAAAATAACGGTACCCCCCCATGGAGAAGATGGCGTGCCGTGGTGACATTGCTGATGCATGTGAGTCAAGAGCACTTGCAAGCAGAAACAATGTGGGGACGGATGAGGGGGAGTGGGGGAATTTTGGCCCCAAATCTAACGGTAAAGGTGACGTTCCAAACACTGCTCTAACACACAGCTAGTGGCTAACGTCCCTCCGCAGTGTTTGTAGCTACTTAAAAATCACTAATCCTTACCTACAAGTATCCTGCCTTTGAAATATAACGGTACTTTTTGGGTTTATTCATGGACAAGATGGCGCACTTCGGGGACATTGCTGGTGCATGTGAGGCAAGACACACACAGAGCACTTACAAGCAGAAACAGAGTGGAGACAGAGGAGGGAGAATGGGCGTGTTTTGGCCCCAAAACTAACGGTAAAGGTGACGTTCTAAACACTGCTTTAACACCTAGCTAGGGGCTAACGTCCCCCCACAGAGATTTTAGCTACTTCTAAATCACCAATCTTCAACCTGCAAGTATCATCCCTGCTTTACGAGTGATAGCTAAACATGCTTCGCTGCACATCGTAGGAGGATAAGATAGCTAACCGCTAACAGCGAGCTAGCACTATCGAATGTAAACAAATGGGTGGATGACTATCGACTGTAATGATACCAAGTACAAGATACTACAATGATTACATAGATATTGTTTGTCATTTGTTATTGTTTATAAAGTATCATCCCTGCAGCACGAGTGATAGCTAAACATGCCTAGCACTACTGAATGCAAACAAATGGGTGAATCTGTATAAATATCGACTGTAATGATACCAAGTACAAGATTGATTGATTGATCGATTGATTAAAACTTTTATTAGTAGATTGCACAGTACAGTACATATTCCTTACAATTGACCACTAAATAGTGACACCCGAATAAGTTGTTCAACTTGTTTAAGTTTATGTTAATCAATTCATGGTAAAATACGACAATGATTACATTGATATATTTTGGCATGTGTTATGGTTTATAAAGTTTCATCCCTGCAACACGAGTGATAGCTAAAAACACGCTTCACTGCACACTGTAGGAGGATACGATAGCTAACCGCTAACAGCGAGCTAGCACTACTGAATGTAAACAAAGGGGCGGCTCTACTTAAATATCAATTAATTGATACCAAATACAAGATACGACAATGATTACATTGATACCTTTTGGCATTTGTTAGTGATTATGGACAATATATCGCACCATAGTGACATTACTGGTGCATGTGAGTCAAGACACTCACGGAGCACTTGCAAGCAGAAACCATGTGGAGACAGAGGAGGGAGAATTGGCCTGTTTTGGCCCCAAAACTAACGCTAAAGGGGAAGTTCCAAACACTGCTTTAACACATAGCTAGCGGCTAACATCCCTCCACAGTGTTTTTAGCTACTTCTAAATCACTAATCCTTGTCTCCAAGTATGATAGCTAAAAATGCTTCGCTACACACCGTAGGAGGATACGATAGCTATCCGCTAACCGCTAACAGCAAGCTAGCACGACTGAATGTAAACAAAGGGGTGGATCTATATAAATAACGACTGTAATGATACCAAGTACAGGATACGACAATGATTACATTGATATCTTTTGTCGTTTGTTGTTGTTTGTAAAGTTGGCGGTCCCTTTCATTATGAAAAGTAGCGAAGTGATTTATGTGAAGGGATTTATATTTATATAGCGCTTTTCTCTAGTGACTCAAAGCGCTTTACATAGTGAAACCCCTTATTCAAGTTAGATTTTAACCGGCATGGGTGGCACCGGGAGCAGGTGGGTAAAGTGTCTTGCCCATGGACACAACGGCAGTGACTCGGATGGCGCAAGCAGGGATCAAACCTGCAACCCTTAAGTTGCTGGCTGGCACGACCACTGAACGAACTGAGCCATGCCAGCCCACAAATGCATTTTGGTGCCAAAATATTGGTATCGGGACAACACATTACCTCCCTGCTTGGGACTCAGCATCAAGGGTTGGAATTAGGGGTTAAATCACCAAAATGATTCCCGGGCGTGGCCACCGCTGCTCCTCACTGCACCCCTCACCTGGAACAAGGGGATGGGTCAAATGCAGAAGACACATTTCACCACACTGAGTGTGTGTGTGACTATCAGTGGTACATTAAAAGGCCTACTGAAATGAGATTTTCTTATTTAAACATGGATAGCAGGTCCATTCTATGTGTCATACTTGATCATTTCGCGGTATTGCCATATTTTTGCTGAAAGGATTTAGTAGAAAACATTGATTATTAAGTTCACAACTTTTGGTCACTAATAAAAAAAGCCCTGCCTTTACCGGAAGTAGCAGACGATGACGTCACCCGTGTGAGGGCTCGTCACATCCTCACATTGCTTATAATGGGAGCCTACAACAAAAAGAGCTATTCGGACAGAGAAAACAACAATTTCCCCATTAATTTGAGCGAGGATGAAAGATTCATGGCTGAGGCTATTGATAGCGAAGGACTAGAAAAAAACATTAAAATAAAATAAAGTTTAAAAAAAAAAGGCGATTGTGAGCGATTCAGATGTTTTTAGACACATTTACTAGGATAATTCTGGGAAATCCCTTATCTTTCTGTCGTGTTGCTATTGTTTTAGTGAGATTATAGAGTACCTGATAGTCGGAGGAGTGTGTCCACGGGTGTCTTGACGCCAGTCTCTGAGGGAAGTAGTCACGGCAGCAGCAGCACAACAGAAGTTCCGCGGATTTCCGGTAAGAGGCTACTTTTTACCACAATTTTCTCACCGAAACCTGCCGGTTGACAAGTGGTCGGGATCCATGTTCGCTTGCCCGTTCTGATCCATAGTAAAGCTTCACCTCTGGGAATTTTAAACAAAGAAACATCATGTGTTTGTGTGGTAAAAGGCTAAAGCTTCCCACCTCCATCTTTCTACTTTGGCTTCTCCATTATTAATTGAACAAATTGCAAAAGATTCAGCAACACAGATGTCCAAAATACTGTGTAATTGCGCGATGAGAAGAGACGACTTTTAGCCGCTAGTGGTGCTGCGCTAATATGTCCCCTCCAACTCGAGACGTCATACGCGTCATCATTCCGCGACGTTTTCAACAAAAAACTCCGCGGGAAATTTAAAATTGTAATTTAGTAAACTAAAAAGGCCGTATTGGCATGTGTTGCAATGTTAATATTTCATCATTGATATATAAACTATCAGACTGCGTGGTCGGTAGTAGTGGGTTTCAGTAGGCCTTTAACTTTATTAGTGTCACTGAAATATAAGTGAAAGTAGAAAACAGAGCAACAATACATGTTATTAGTAAAAATGTGTTAAGACCTATTGTGGCGTTTTTAGCACGTGCTAACCTGGAGTTGCAGATGAAGGCTAGCGGCGCTTTAGCTGCAGCTGTAAGGACCTCAAGAGGCCGTCAAACTAAAGGTGGAAATGCAGTTGATGCTTCTGCGGGGGGTTGGTTGATCGCTACCCACCCCCTCAGTTCTTCTCCACTCCCCGCCATCAACCTCACCCCCCTCCCCTGCCTCCCAAAGGGGGACACTGGGATCCCGCATAGCTTGGCACGCGTTAGTGAGCGGCGCCATGACGAGCCCATGACGTTTCTATCTCTGCGCTCCGCGGCGTAGGATCTGGCCAGGGCTGCACGCATTAGCATAAACACGGCGTGCCGCCGCGCGCGCCTGTCAGGGGCTGTCAGTGGCGAGGACGGCGGAGCGACGCCTCCGCATTAACCTCCGGGCTTATCGCGCTCTGTGCGGCCCACTTAAAAGCGGGGATTAGCGCGCCGTCAAATATTGCTTTTTGGGCTTCGGTCGCGCCCACTTGATTGTTGAAGTGCTCTTTTTGGACTTTTGTGCTCGTCTTCTCTGACACCTTCCCAAAGTCAGGAGGTGTTCCAACATGGCGGCCGACGTCAGGGCGAGACCGCTGGTTTGAATGACACCTGTGGTGACAGGAGGTTACTGCGGATGTTTGGATCACGGCGAAAAATCACCTTTTGTGAAGTCAAACATGTGTCGTACTTTTTGCAGCCAGTCATTTTAATACATAATAAATAATAATAATAATAATAATCACAGAATATGATGACAAGAAAATGAGTTATTTGTAACGTCTGGTTGGCAAGAACACAGCAAAAGGTATGAAATAAAGGATTTATTAAAGTAGTAAAACAGGCTAGAACAAAAACACTGGTGCTAATAGAAAAAGGTAAACAAATGGCGCTAGCACGGAGGCTAGGAATAATAAACGGAAAAACACTAAACTTGGCACGAAGGCACACAAAAGGGAAAACAAAACATTTAGCATGACAGCTAAGAATAAGCAATAACTGTAGCATGAAAGCTAGCGAGTAATAATAAACAATAGCAGTCGTCACTTGTTGCATATAAGCAAATTACGAACCCAGAATGAAGAAGGAAAAGGTGCGAGCTTAAATAAGGGAGGTGATTACACGAAACAGGTGTGCATAGACAGTAAGGGGCAGGTGAACTAAAGAGCTACCTTGGTGACAGACTAAACAGGAAATAAGGAGGTCGAACTACAAAATGTGATACAGAAAAGAATCAAAACTAAAAATTGGAACGATCTGAGCAGCGGGTCACAACATTATTAAAATGAATGGCCACATTCTCACTGTCTAATGTCCATCCATCCATCCATTTTATTCCGTTTGTCCCTTTCGGGGTTGCGGGGGGTGCTGAAGCCTATCTCAGCTACAATCGGGCAGAAGGCGGGGTACAACCTGGACAAGTCACCACCTCAGCACAGGGCCAACACAGATAGACAGACAACATTCACACTCACATTCAAACACTAGGGCCAATTTAGTGTTGCCAATCAACCTATCCCCAAGTGTATGTCTTTGGAAGTGGGAGGAAGCCAGAGTACCCTAAGTGAACCCACGCAGTCACGGGGAGGACATGCAAACTCCATACAGAAAGATCCCGAGTGCAGTGGTTATGAATAATAACACGTTAATTACACGTGAATAACATAACTATAAACGGACAACATAAAAAATAGGACAACATATTTTGCAGCACAAACAAATGAGACAAGTTTGAAGGGATTTTGAGAAAGTGTGTGGGGGGGCTGGTTATAAATAATCACACGTAATTACACATTAATAACATAATTATAAACGGACAAAATATAAACTAAGTTAAAAAAGGTTTGCAGCACATATGTAGCACACACGACTCAGACACGTTTGAAGAGTTGTTGACAAGGTGTGGGTTGGGGGGGCGGGTTATGAATATTAACACGTTAATTACACATTAACAACCTATAAGAACTATAAAAATAATAACATGTTATTAACTTAAAAACTCTAAAACGATGACATAAAAACTAAGACACAAATATTTGGGGGGATAAATGACATCACCAATCAAATTAAAAATGAATCTTAGAATAACTTCCATTTTCTACCGCTTATTCCCTTTGGGGTCGCGGAGGGCGCTGGTGCCTATCTCAGTTACAATCGGGCGGAAGGCGGTGTACACCCTGGACAAGTCGCCACCTCATCGTAGGGCCAACACAGATAGACAGACAACATTCACACTCACATTCACACACTAGGGCCCATGTAGTGTTGCCAATCAACCTATCCCCAGGTGCATGTCTTTGGAAGTGGGAGGAAGCCGGAGTACCCGGAGGGAACCCCCGCATTCACGGGGAGAACATGCAAACTCCACACAGAAAGACCCCGAACCCGGGATTGAACCCTGACTACTCAGGACCTTCGTATTGTGAGGCAGACGCACTAACCCCTCTTTCACCGTGAAGCCCCTTAGAATAACTTAAAGACCATAACAGCACAAACACACATTTTTAACAAAACAAATGGCAGGAGAAGAAGGGGGGAAACTTTACACGGGTATCTTCTACATATTTACGCCGAACTGAAGTGATGAATAAAGTCCTACGTACAGTATGTCTTGTATGAATGAAAGTGCAGTATTTGTTTACTATTATTATGTTGTGGCCATCGATCTTACTTTAGCTGAGCAACTTTTTTACGCGCTTCATCGTCAACACCTGCCTCATCAATAACACATCTCCACACTGGTAAGACTTTGGCGTGAGCGATTGCGAAGACAAAACGCAGCGGTACCGATGTGACACCTGATACTAACGAGACTGCTTGCGATGCTAATGTGACGCATAGCTGGCATCGTGGCGTGGTTTGCGTTCTCCCGTGGGTGCAGCAAAGATGGACACAGCGTAAGGTAGGAACAATAATTTATTATACAATAAAACAAACTAAAGACAAAGGCACTTGCAATAAGGCACAATACAAAACAAACAGAAAGCGCTAGTATGTAACATAGGGACATAAACTAAACAGGAATAGCATGGAAGCTAACAAGTAACAAATGTAGTTTTTGCCACAATGCTGGAAGAGCGACGTCAAATGTTGCGTGGAACAAGCAAACAAGAGTCCGAGGCCGAATGTCAAAAGAAGGCAGGCATATATAGAGAGATAAATAATCAATGGCAAGTGCGCGCGATCAAACGAGAGACAGGTGACACAAAATGGGTAACTACGACAACGGAACAAAACAGGAAGTGCCACCGGGAACCAAGGACGTCAAATACAAAACAGGTTGTGATAACAAAACAGAAACAAAACCAGAATATGACATGGTCCAAGACGTGGACCATGACAGCTAAGGAGCGATGAACTCTGTTGATGCGTCGTGGAACGAGACTGCTAAAGACACACTAATGGCCGTACCCGCGACTGTCAAGGTAGACACCTTCCGCTCGTGGTTGCATCACATAGAAGCCCAGTTCTAACGTAAAGGAATCACCCAGGATGTGATGAAGGTCGTGGATGTGTTGTAGTGGCCGCGTGACAACCATAGCATGAATGCCCGGGGGATCCTCTAGGCCAGGGGTTCTTAACCTTTTGTCAGTGATGTACCCCTGTGAACATTTTTTTTAATTCAAGTACCCCCTAATCAGAGCAAAACATGTTTATTTGAAAACAAGAGATAAAGAAGTAAAATACAGCACTATGTCATCAGTTTCTGATTTATTAAATTGTATAACAGTGCAAAATATTGCTCATTTGTAGTGGTCTTTCTTGAACTATTTGGAAAAAAGATATAAAAATAGCTAAACAATTTGTTGAAAAATAAACAAATGTTTCAATTATAGATAAGGATTTCTACACATAGAATTATTTATCAACTTAAAGTGCCCTCTTTGGGGATTGTAATAGAGATCCATGTGGATTCATGAACTTAATTCTAAACATTTCTTCACAAAAAAAGAAATCTTTAACATCAATATTTATGGAACATGTCCACAAAGAAATCTAGGGGTCAACACGGAATATTTCATTGTTGCATTCCTTTTACAGTTTATGAACCTACATTAATATTTTGTTGAAGTAATATTTAATAAATATATTTATAAGGGATTTTTGAATTGTTACTATTTTTAGAATATTTGAAAAAAATCTCACGTACCCCTTGGCATACTTTCAAGTACCTCCAGGGGACAACCACCGCTCTAGGCTACCATGCATTGGAGTGAAACTAGTGTAAATGTGACTACCGTATTTTTCGGAGTATAAGTCGCTCCGGAGTATAAGTCGCACCTGCCGAAAATGCATAATAAAGAAGGAAAAAAACATATATAAGTCGCGCTGGAGTATAAGTCGCATTTTTGGGGGAAATTTATTTGATAAAACCCAACACCAAGAATAGACTTTTGAAAGGCAATTTAAAATAAATAAAGAATAGTGAACAACAGGCTGAATAAGTGTACGTTATAATACGCATAAATAACCAGCTGAGAAGGTGCCTGGTATGTTAACGTAACATATTATGGTAAGAGTCATTCAAATAACTATAACATATAGAACATGCTATACGTTTACCAAACATTCTGTCACTCCTAATCGATAAATCCCATGAAATCTTATACGTGTAGTCTCTTATGTGAATGAGCTTAATAATATTATTTTATATTTTACGGTAATGTGTTAATAATTTCACACATAAATCGCTCCTGAGTATAAGTCGCACCCCTGGCCAAACTATGAAAAAAACTGCGACTTATAGTCCGAAAAATTCGGTATATGGCTTTTATTTCATGTATTTATTTTTATTTAGCTTTCATTTAACCAGGTAAAATCCAGTTGAGATCAAATATCTATTTTCAAGCGAGACCTGGCCAAGAGGGCAGCAGCAAGGTTACAATAAAAACAGTAAACAACACATAAAACATCACATCTACAACATAAAAACTTGCTCATATGACACATGTGCATACAGAGAAGGTAGACTGCAATCCTTTCACTGAAGCTTTAAACTCATTCAATGTAACAAGGGTTTGAAGTGTTTAGAGTGCTCTTATTATGTTAAAAATATATTCAATGCTCCCACTATAAAATAATTGATTTATTAATAATTATCCGACTTGTGAGAATCAGCACCTCCAAATTCGAGTCCATGGTTCTCTCCCAGAAAAGGGTGGAGTGCCATCTCCGGGTTGGGGAGGAGACCCTGCCCCAAGTGGAGGAGGTCAAGTACCTAGGAGTCTTGTTCACGAGTGGGGGAAGAGTGGATCGTGAGATCGACAGGCGGATTGGTGCACCGTCTTCAGTAATGCGGACGTTGTACCCACCCGTTGTGGTGAAGAAGGAGCTGAGCCGGAAGCCAAAGCTCTCAATTTACCGGTCGATCTACGTTCCCATCCTCTCCTATGGTCTTGAGCTTTGGGTCATGACCGAAAGGATAAGATCACGGGTACAAGCGGTCGAAATGAGTTTCCCCCGCCGTGTGGCGGGGCTCTCCCTTAGAGATAGGGTGAGAAGCTCTGCCATCCGGGAGGAACTCAAAGTAAAGCCGCTGCTCCTCCACATCGAGAGGAGCCAGATGAGGTGGTTCGGGAATCTGGTCAGGAAGCCACCCGAACGCCTCCCTAGGGAGGTGCTTAGGGCACGTCCAACCGGTAGGAGGTCACGGGGAAGACCCAGGACACGTTGGGAAGACTATGTCCCCCGGCTGGCCTGGGAACGCCTTGGGATCCCCCGGGAAGAGCTAGACGAAGTGGCTGGGGAGAGGGAAGTCTGGGGTTCCCTGCTTAGGCTGTTGCCCCCGCGACCCGACCTCGGATAAGCGGAAGAAGATGGATGGATGGATAGGATAACTTTGATTTGCTTCAAAAATGTCCTCCATTGACGAAGCAGGTATTTGGGTGTGATTCCAATACAGTCAAATCATTGATTATGTCTTTTTTAAATTTTGTGTCCAGTATTATTGTCGTGATTTAGACTAGTCGAGTAGCAGCCAATCAGAGGAGACTTCCCAGAAGCAAAGACGAGCTCTTCCTCGCTCCCGCCTCCTGGCTCCTCGCCAGCGACTAATCCATATCTGCACACTTCAGGCGCCATCAGACGGGCAGAGTGTGCGGAAGAGTCAATAGCCGCTTAATTGCTAACGAGAGCCGTGACAACAACAATCATGTTCCTTTCCGGCTGACGTAATTAAGGGGGCCGCGCCTCCGAGCCAGGCAGCAATTAGGAAGTTGAGCCGCGTCGCCCTTGTTAAATGACAGCCAGCTTGTCCGCTTGTTCAGTCGCTTTTGGTGCCGTAGTCCTCCATATTTAATGCTCGCACCCCCGCACCATGCTGCATCCAGCACAAAACGCCAGGAAACACCCCATTCCTGTAATGGTTGAAAATTGGGTAAACAGCGGCCCCCCCCTCCGCTTGTGTTACTCATTCAATGGCCGTTATCGCTGGCGGTCTAATTCCCCGTGCTGTGACAAAAGCGGCGATGGGGTGTTTCCATGGAGAGGGGAGCCTGAGCGGTCCGGGTTCGTCTCCGGGCTCTGTTCATTTCACAGCAATTATCCCGAGTCGTTCCACACGCAAAACTCGGGGGAAGGACCTTTCAGCTAATTGCTTTCCAATGGAAAAAAAAAAAAAACACACACAAAAAAAATCATCATACGGCTGCTTGAGCAAAGCGTTGAAGAAGACTGATGAAGGACTCCGAGACTTTTCTCAGCTTTAGGAGCCACTCTCTATTTGTTCCGCACTGAGCGGCATTTCGTTGTCGTCTTCGCGAGGCTAATGAGGAAAGGAAGAGCGCTTCCTGGAACGGCGAAGGAATGACTGGCAGCTTCCTTCTGCCCATTTACGTCGCCCGGTGTCCGCACGATGCATCCTGGCAGGCCGGATGAGCAGCTTGTACAAGTCACCTTGTTTACAGTCAGCCATGGCGTAAACACTCCATGCGGTCCTTCAGGGCCCCAACCGCCAGGGGGGCACATTTATTTCATGAAAGTTAGTCAAACTTAACGCGATTATGTGTTAACTATAACTCCGTTTAACTCGCACGCGTCCTTTCTGACCCTGGGTCCAAAATGTATCTACAGTTGTGGTCAAAAGTTTACATACACTTGTAAAGAACATAATGTCATGGCTGTCTTGAGTTTCCAATCATTTCTACAACTCTTATTTTTTTGTGATTGGAGCACATACTTGTTTGTCACAAAACACATTCATGAAGTTTGGTTCTTTTAAGAATTTATTATGGGTCTACTGAAAATGTGACCAAATCTGCTGGGTCAAAAGTATACATACAGCAATGTTAACTCCTTCATTCCACACTCCATCCAGCTGTATAATCACTCCCCATACAGCAACAGATAATATCCGCCTATTACCTGACACCTTCTATGTCAGCTACTTCTCTTTGTTGTTAATGTCTATATTCTATTTTCTGCTGGACTTACTCTCTTTTTTATGCTGGGGCTGCCAAATATACTGTGATAGTGTACATAGCATTTGGTATATATTTTATATATGTTATAGACATATTATATCTGTTTATATTATATACTGTACACATAAGTATATATTGTAAATATTTGCAGAAATGTTATATTTTACATTGCTATACCTAGTCTATTTATACCTGCATTATCCTTTCCATCGTTACACTTTTCATCATTGTAACTAAGCTACTGTGTTTGAACAATTTCCCTTCTGGATCATTAAAGTTTGTCTAAGTCTAAGTCTAAATCTAAGTTAATATTTGGTTACATGTTCCATGGCAAGTTTCACTGCAATAAGCCACTTTTAGTAGTCATCCACAAGCTTCTGTTCGAATTTTCGACCACTTCTCTTGACAAAATTGGTGCAGTTCAGCGAAATGTGTTGGTTTTCTGACATGGACTTGTTTCTTCAGCATTGTCCACACGTTTAAGTTAGGACTCTGGTAAGGCCATTCCAAAATCTCAATTGTAGCTTGATTTAGGCATTCCTTTATTAGTTTTGACCAGTGGTAATTTTGACAGCAAAATTTGATTTAGTTTTTGTCATAGTCTTTTGACTAAAATGTAATTTATTTTTAGTCATAATTGAGTTATTTAAATTGTTTTAGTTTTAGTTGACGAAATATCATAAGATTATAGTCGACGAAAACTACAGTAGATTTAGTCGACTAAAGGGTAATATGTAAACTTTCCCTTCAATTTCTGAAAGTCAAAGCAAAACAGTGGAAAAATCACGATACAAGTCGTATTTTGATGAAAATCATGTCTCAAATTTAGTATTTCACGAGTAAGCCGTGTAATAAACGGGATAACGTCAATTGAGTTGTATGTTGTGGAAAATGCTTACCTGTGTGTGGATTTCGGGGTGATTCGACTGTAAATGTCGCTTCAAGTTTGTTGTGTTTTTCCCCGTAATCCTCGCGCTGCATTTCTTACACTGCGTCTTGTTATCTTTGACGTCAAATATAAAATTTCCCCATATGTCCTCTCTCCTCTTCCTCCCCGGCGTTGACATGTTGTCTTCTACAGCGCATTCCTGGGTCAGCCTCAAACGCAAACTACGTGTACGTAACTTCCTTACCACGTCGCTCTGATTGGTTCTCTTCCCAACTCCTCCCGCCTCTTCCTAGCGAAATGAGTTCCGATTGGATCTCGTCTCTAGCAGACATTTTCGTCTCGTTTTTATTCGTTGCCGAATATGTCAATACATCTCGTCATCGTCTTAGTCCGCGTAAATTATTTTTTATTTAGTTATTGTCTCTTTTTAGTCAGAAAAAAAAGGTCATTGACGATAACTATGACGAAAAATTTTCGTCAACAAAATTAACACTGCTTTTGACATGTATTTGGGGTCATTGTCCTGTTGGAACGCCCAACTGCGCCAAACAGCTCAATTTGTGATTCATCTCACCTCCAGAAGGTCATCAAGGCCTACTGACACCCACTACTACCGACCACGCAGTCTGATAGTTTATATATCAATGATGAAATATTAACATTGCAACACATGCCAATACGGCCGGTTCAGTTTACTAAATTTCAATTTTAAATTTCCCGCAAAGTGTCCTGTTGAAAACGTCGCGGAATGATGACACTTATGTTGACGTGTGCTTGTGACGTTATTGGTTGTAGCGGACATTAGAGAAGTTAAGTCCCTACCTTTAGTCAAAAGTGATTTATGACCCCCCATAAATCAATGATTTATGACCCTCAAGGTCAAAGGTCAATGATTTATGACCCCTCAAGTTCAAAGGTTAATGATTTATGAGGGGTCAAGGTTAAAGGTCAAGGTTAAAGGTCAGGTTCAAATGTCAGGTTCAAATATCAAGGTCAAGTGGGTGTGGCTTACCCGGAAGAGGGTGGAGTTAAGACCTGCGGTGGGAGTGGTTAAACCAGGAAGAGGGTGGAGTTTTAAACAGAAAGAGGGCAGAGTTAAGACCTGCGGTGGGAGTGGTTAAACCAGGAAGAGGGTGGAGTTAAGACCTGACAGGGAACAGAGGAGGGATCAGTTTTTTTTAAGAAAGCAATGTCATCTGAGCAGCATGTGACCATATATTTGATAGTTTAAATGTTTACGATCGTTTGAAACAACTTCCAGATTTCGATGTATTGATGGCTGGGAATGTTACGTGTGGAGATGTGGACACGCACGCACTTCACACACACACACACACACACACACACACACACACACACACACACACACGCAGAGGAGGGGTACAAAAGGGAGGTGTAAGGCTTAGTCATTATTTGGAGCTTTATACGTTAGCGTAAAGACTTTGTTCGATTCGGTCATGATTAGTGAAACGCCTGTGTCGATTTATAAAAATAATAAAACTTACATTGACGCTCCGCAAAAAAGTCGAGTGTTTCTAAATCGTATTCAGATGCCGCCGACCGAGTCTTTGCGTGAGAAATGGGATTTGGAAGGGTTAGGGATGGAGGGATCTTTTGGATTTGTATTCAGATACGAAATGGGTGATATCTGCTTATTTCAGCTAAAAGAAAGAAGAGACGGAAGCCCTTTCTCGATATTTTCATCGTTATCTATCGTGGATTGGGAAGTTTTTGGTGGACACGCACACACACGCACACACACGCACACACACACACACACACTTCACACACACACACACACACACACACACACGCACACACGCACACACGCACACACGCACACACACACACACACACACACACACACACACACACACACATTCGTACGCACTGAAACAACTTCCATACCTCACGAAAACATATTTAAACAGATGGAAAAAACTATCGCAGAACACAGTGTCACGTAGCAACTGGTCTTTACGGTCGTTTGAATCAACAGGTCAGTTTGGGGTACAAAGCAGGGTTCAGTTTTTATGGGAGCTTGAGAATGTCGTATGAATAGCAACTGGCCACCCATTTGACAGTTTAAATGTTTACGATCGTCTGAAACAACAGGACACGCACGCACGCACACACGCACGCACGCACACACACACACACATACACACACACACGCACACACACACACACACACACACACACACACACACACACACACACACACACACACACACACACACCATTACCTCTGCTTTACCATGTTATTAGACATTGGTTTAACTCCATTTAAGCATTTAAACGTTAAAAGCATTGCACTTGTACGACGTTGTAATACTTTTTTTTTTACCAGCCGATGACGACGAAGTGAAAGACGATGAACTTTGCTTAAACGGTCTTACAAAGTTGGAAGATGATTATCGAGGTGTGTTTAAACCTTCGAATTATTTAATATTGTGTGTATTCATTATTTTGTTTTGTAGAGGATTTGCCGTAAGATCCTAACGCGATCGTTTTAACACAATCGCAGTCTGGTGAGTCAAATGATTCTCATTTTACAAGAAAAAAAACATGCGGTATACGATACATATATACATATATTTACTTACATCTCCAGCTCGCTCGTCTCCCTTAAAGCTGGCGGGTCCGTCAACGGCCGTTCCAGGCAGAGGAGAAGGCTTGATTGTGCCAAAGACTCCAGACATCGAATCCTTGCTCCGAGGGGAAATCATCGAAAACGACGGTGAATGTCCGACAGGCACCCGCTGTAAGTTTTTCTCGTTTTCTGTAAGCTTTTTAAGATTCTCAGGAGCTTTAAAGAGCTCCTCTCACTCTAATGTCTTTCGCTCAAATGAATTTCGCGCCTAAGGGGAATGGGCGGGGACTGATTCCGGAGGTGGGCGGTTGTTTCCGCCAAGCAACCTTCTGGTTGAAATGGAGTGTGGATCAAGATGGATCCCTACTCTATATTCTTTTATTTAACCCAATGTTTTTTAAATACGTGTATAATGCTTTATATCCTATGTGTTGTGAATTCCATCCTACAATATCTTCCAAGGAACCCAAAGAAATGTTACCACACCTCCCGCTTTATTTATTCTATAGATTACCTGAACTATTTCATAAACTAAATCTTGTCTTGTTTCTGATGCTATGTTTTTTTATGCTCATCAATGCACTGTTGGACTGCGAGCACACAACTACTTTCCTTGCTTTGTTTTCCTCTATCCAGTTAACTGCCATATAAATTGCTACCAATTCCCCCGTAAAAACAGATAGTTTATCACTGATTATTTTATTTAATACTATGTTTCCTTGTGGGATAACTGCTACAGCTCTTACCTTTATTTTTTTTATATAGTTTTTGATGCATCCGTATATATCATATCTCAATCCATTTTTCTATCCGGTAACTATTTAAATTTCTATTCTTTAGTAATTGCATGTTTTCTTTTGGGTTATCAAACATCCACGGCGGTATTGCAGGCATTGGTACCGTAGGACTAACTTTAATATTGTCAATTTTAACTTTATTACATATGTCTCCTATAATCCACCCAAAACTATTCTTTATTTCTTTTCTCTTTTTCTTGGCAGATTGGTAGCACTGGACAAGTCGGATATCCTTGCTTGGATCCTTTTAAAGTTGCCCGATAAACTGCTGAGAGTTGATCTCTCCTCTTGTCCAAAGGTTTTTCGTTCATTTTTACTTGTAATACTGGCACTAGGGTTGATGTAGTAGCTCCACAACATAACCTTAAAGCCTGTGACTGGATCCGGTCTATTTTCCCAAGTCATGTTTTTGAAGCAGATTGGTAAATAATGCATCCGTAATCAATAACAGATGGAATTAAAGTTATAAATATATACATGTATTGTTTTCAACGTTAACCTATCAGCCCCCCAATCATTACCCCTCAAAGCCCTCATTATATTTAACACCTTTTTACTTTTTCCCCTATTTTTTTATTTTCCGGAAGGAACACTCCTGAAGGAATAAACAAAGTACTATCTAATCTAATCTAATCAAATCTATTTTGCTGATGTGGGTTGACTAGTTCATATTTTTATCAAACCATATTCCTAAATATTTAAATACTTGTACCTCTTCTATATTTTCACCTTAGAGTTTTTATTTGGAGCTTGTTTGGTACTTTTGTCTTTGTAAAATGTATGACTTTTGTCTTTCCAACAGAGAATCTTAAACCTCAAGCCGTTCCCCAGTCTTGAACATTATTTACCACTTTGTTAGTTTTTTGATTATTTCTTTTGACTCTAAATAATATACTAGTCTTTCATTAATCTTTTTTTTTTTTTTTTTTTTCCATTACTTTTCCCCAAATTTATAATTTCCTGCCTCTTCCGGGTCTTACCCTGACTTGCATATTGGAATTGTTACCGCTAATTTTCCCCTCTGCCGGTCATTCTCCTTCTTCATATATCCTGTCATATCATTTCAAGACCACTTCTTTGACGATGCTACCTAAGTTTTTGATCATTTGATAACCCGCTAGGTCTTTCCCCGGTGACGTATTTTTAACCTTTTTCAAAATTCGAACCATTTCATTCAAAGAAAATGTCATATCCATAGTGTTGGTAAAGCTATTAACGTTGTCTTCCATCATTTCCCCAATATTTAAACTCATTGTTTTTTCTCTCTTTTGTTTTTCCACATTTCTCAAATTATCATTACTGTGCACTTTAACAAATGTTTTTGCTAAAGGTTCTGCTGTTTCTTTACCCGTGACTACATCTTCTTTGATAAATGTGGCACATCATCCTCTTTACCCTTCATTCCTATCTTTACGAATCGTTATATATCCTTTTATTATAAAGTTTAATTTTGGCTTCAGCCCTGTTTCTTGAATACAAATTATACGTGGTTTAGTTTTCATATTTTTAATATATCCCTTTAATTCATGTTCGGTTGCTATCAAACTTCTGGCATTCCACCGGACCATTAACAGGGTGTTGGAATGTGGTAACATGACTCCGTCACGTCTACTCTCCGTAGTACAGCTTGCACCCGGTACCAAGATAGTTCTTTCAACAACTTTGATGCTGCTTTGACAATTATTTTGATCTTCTCAGTCTTATTTTTACTTTCATTTTGTATCAAAGCTGAGTTGTGCTCTCTGGTTTATTTTGCAAATGAACCGACAGAACATGATCATGTACAAGACTCGCCTACCCACAATGCACTGCAACCCAACGCTCCTGGTCGGATGTTTTTTTCGGGGTTCATGGAGAGATGCGGTAAAGAGTGGTAGCCAAGACACACGGTCACACACGGTCACACACGGTCACACACGGTCACACACGGTCACACTCGGCAATTATTTTGACCTGGGGAGCAGATTTAGAGGAAAAAATGTGTCTGGGGGGCCGAGATATCTGATTTTCAGGTACAAAAAACTTCACAATGACACAAAATAAACACAACAGTTAAACCTCACACTAAAAACAAGACATTGACTTGTACGTTCAAAAGACAGAATAGAACAAGTCAAGACATGCAATGCCATCTACAAAATGTTATGTAAATGTTAGTCATTACACACGCGGCTATGGTTTTGATGTATTTGTTACAGACATGTTTACGTCAAGTAACATCACATGGTTCCATTTGCACCTTTCAACAAATCTGAAAAGGAATATTAAGAAGTAAAACTTATATTTAATCCTACCTCTTCTCCGAGCACACGGTGACTGTACATACGGGTCGAAAAATGTTGACCTAATTCAGCATTTCTCAAAGTGTGGGGAATAGAGACATGACAGGTGGGGCGCGAGGAAAGGGAGGACATTTTTTATTTTTGATTTTTTTTACTATGCTTTCATTTTCTATACACACTGTAAATCACTTTGTGATTCTGTCTGTGAAATCCGCCGTATAAATAAATGTAAATTACTTATTTTTCCTGTAGGCTTTAAATTTCTCGGCAGGAGCGAAAGTTTGACAGACATAGCAACAGTAACTTTTGCAGGCAGGGCTAAGAGGAACAAACTTTCGCGCGGATGGGTAGCAGGCTAATGTGCGGACCACAATTACACAAAATGGATACATTTGCAACTCGCACCTCAAAGGTCTGCGGAGAAACAAAAATATGACGGGTCTAATCAACCAAAAAGTCAACCTAAAAGAAAATATGGCGAAGGGTATCTTGCTCTTGGATTCACGGCAGCGGAGGTGGGGGCAGAGGAGAGACCCCTGTGTGTTCTTTGTCTAAAACGGCTAGCAGCAGACAGCCTGAGACCCAACAAAGCAAAGAGACAACTCGAGACCACACATGATGTCCAATAAATTGTTTTGTTGGGGCGATGGGGGTAGGTGGGCCTTGAGTCTAAAGTGGTGATGACAGAAAAAAAAAAGTTTGAGAAGCCCTGACCTAATTGTACGGATCTCACTTTAAACGGCAAACCGATCATTTAAATGTTTTCACTTTGAATATGAAACGAGGAGTAAAATGTACAATGTACAATATTATCAATTATTTCACAAGGACATGTTTTAAGGATATTGTACAGTATCATTAAATCTAAAATGAATGTGATCACTTTCAGGATCATTTTATTTTTAGCCAGTAAACAACTGTTATGTACTTTTGAATCGGGTTTTCCCCTTTAAATAACAAAAATTATAGAATTTTACAATATTCATTATTATTAAATATTAAATGTGCCAACTAGTTTTACGGCATACATCATTCCCCCTTTACCCATTTGTTAAAAAGACGAAAGTTGATGCGAACGCCTACGTGCTGTCAGAAAACTAAAAGAAGAAGAATGCCTTTGTGCAATTACTGCTATCCTGGCACAAGTTATAAAACAAACAAAGTTACCAAATTTTTTTTCTGAGGAGACAAAACGAAAAAGAAAGAAAAATAATAAATCAATCAATAAAATGCATCAGTCAAATAGTACAGGCAACTTCGTTAACATGGAGCCACAGACAATTTCATTCAAAAAGTCCCAATTGCTAACATAAAGATACAACAACAAATAAAGGCAAAGAAGGCCTAGTAGGTAATTACAACAACAGACAAAGTATTAAAAATGTCGGTCCAATAACTGCACAGGGATGGGCAGAGCCAAAACATGTGTAGCAAGTAAGCTGGAGACTGTTGACACTGAAATAAGGCTATATGTGGCACAGATACAAGATTTATAAACTCTACTTAAAGCCCCACTTAAGAATTTTCAGTTTTGGTTTATATTGGCCGCACCAGTGAACCAAAGCGATGGCGTTTTCCCAAAAGGAAAACCACATTTACCATGAGGACTAGCGCATATAGCGTCCAACTGACACGATAATGCCACAATGATTCTGTATTACTGAACTTTCCACAGTAGGAACCTACATTCGTTTTCTACCACTTATTCCCTTTTGGGGACGTGGGGGACGCTGGCGCCTATCTCAGCTACAATCGGGTGGAAGGAGGTGTACACCCTGGACAAGTCGCCCCCTCATTGCAGGGTCAACATAGACGGACAACATTCACACCAACCTACATATTTTACTCAAACCTTATATTTGCAGTTTGAAGTCACTGCATTGTTTTTTCCTTGTACAGTTCTTTTGAGTTTGTTGCGTGGTTGGTCAGTGTGGAACTGCAAAGTATCGCGCTGGTGGGTATTTATTGCTACCACACAAATTTCCAGTAGCTAAAATTAGTATTATTATTCTGATTTGAGCATTGAAAGTCACTTACTAGTTTAGCAGGAACAGATCCAAAGCAGCATTGGTCTAAAATCTCTTGTCTTTTGACCTCACGCAAGTTAGTGAAAGTCGTGCCATTGTTGATCCTTGATTGTCCCTCCCTTTTTTTTTTTTTTTGAAAACCCGATTCAAAAGTACATAACAGTTGTTTACTGGCTAAAAATAAAATGATCCTGAAAGTGATCACATTCATTTTAGATTTAATGATACTGTACAATATCCTTAAAACATGTCCTTGTGAAATAATTGATAATATTGTACATTGTACATTTTACTCCTCGTTTCATATTCAAAGTGAAAACATTTAAATGATCGGTTTGCCGTTTAAAGTGAGATCCGTACAATTAGGTCAGGGCTTCTCAAACTTTTTTTTTTCTGTCATCACCACTTTAGACTCAAGGCCCACCTACCCCCATCGCCCCAACAAAACAATTTATTGGACATCATGTGTGGTCTCGAGTTGTCTCTTTGCTTTGTTGGGTCTCAGGCTGTCTGCTGCTAGCCGTTTTAGACAAAGAACACACAGGGGTCTCTCCTCTGCCCCCACCTCCGCTGCCGTGAATCCAAGAGCAAGATACCCTTCGCCATATTTTCTTTTAGGTTGACTTTTTGGTTGATTAGACCCGTCATATTTTTGTTTCTCCGCAGACCTTTGAGGTGCGAGTTGCAAATGTATCCATTTTGTGTAATTGTGGTCCGCACATTAGCCTGCTACCCATCCGCGCGAAAGTTTGTTCCTCTTAGCCCTGCCTGCAAAAGTTACTGTTGCTATGTCTGTCAAACTTTCGCTCCTGCCGAGAAATTTAAAGCCTACAGGAAAAATAAGTAATTTACATTTATTTATACGGCGGATTTCACAGACAGAATCACAAAGTGATTTACAGTGTGTATAGAAAATGAAAGCATAGTAAAAAAAATCAAAAATAAAAAATGTCCTCCCTTTCCTCGCGCCCCACCTGTCATGTCTCTATTCCCCACACTTTGAGAAATGCTGAATTAGGTCAACATTTTTCGACCCGTATGTACAGTCACCGTGTGCTCGGAGAAGAGGTAGGATTAAATATAAGTTTTACTTCTTAATATTCCTTTTCAGATTTGTTGAAAGGTGCAAATGGAACCATGTGATGTTACTTGACGTAAACATGTCTGTAACAAATACATCAAAACCATAGCCGCGTGTGTAATGACTAACATTTACATAACATTTTGTAGATGGCATTGCATGTCTTGACTTGTTCTATTCTGTCTTTTGAACGTACAAGTCAATGTCTTGTTTTTAGTGTGAGGTTTAACTGTTGTGTTTATTTTGTGTCATTGTGAAGTTTTTTGTACCTGAAAATCAGATATCTCGGCCCCCCAGACACATTTTTTCCTCTAAATCTGCTCCCCAGGTCAAAATAATTGCCGAGTGTGACCGTGTGTGACCGTGTGTGACCGTGTGTGACCGTGTGTGACCGTGTGTCTTGGCTACCACTCTTTACCGCATCTCTCCATGAACCCCGAAAAAAACATCCGACCAGGAGCGTTGGGTTGCAGTGCATTGTGGGTAGGCGAGTCTTGTACATGATCATGTTCTGTCGGTTCATTTGCAAAATAAACCAGAGAGCACAACTCAGCTTTGATACAAAATGAAAGTAAAAATAAGACTGAGAAGATCAAAATAATTGTCAAAGCAGCATCAAAGTTGTTGAAAGAACTATCTTGGTACCGGGTGCAAGCTGTACTACGGAGAGTAGACGTGACGGAGTCATGTTACCACATTCCAACACCCTGTTAATGGTCCGGTGGAATGCCAGAAGTTTGATAGCAACCGAACATGAATTAAAGGGATATATTAAAAATATGAAAACTAAACCACGTATAATTTGTATTCAAGAAACAGGGCTGAAGCCAAAATTAAACTTTATAATAAAAGGATATATAACGATTCGTAAAGATAGGAATGAAGGGTAAAGAGGATGATGTGCCACATTTATCAAAGAAGATGTAGTCACGGGTAAAGAAACAGCAGAACCTTTAGCAAAAACATTTGTTAAAGTGCACAGTAATGATAATTTGAGAAATGTGGAAAAACAAAAGAGAGAAAAAACAATGAGTTTAAATATTGGGGAAATGATGGAAGACAACGTTAATAGCTTTACCAACACTATGGATATGACATTTTCTTTGAATGAAATGGTTCGAATTTTGAAAAAGGTTAAAAATACGTCACCGGGGAAAGACCTAGCGGGTTATCAAATGATCAAAAACTTAGGTAGCATCGTCAAAGAAGTGGTCTTGAAATGATATGACAGGATATATGAAGAAGGAGAATGACCGGCAGAGGGGAAAATTAGCGGTAACAATTCCAATATGCAAGTCAGGGTAAGACCCGGAAGAGGCAGGAAATTATAAATTTGGGGAAAAGTAATGGAAAAAAAAAAAAAAAAAAAAGATTAATGAAAGACTAGTATATTATTTAGAGTCAAAAGAAATAATCAAAAAACTAACAAAGTGGTAAATAATGTTCAAGACTGGGGAACGGCTTGAGGTTTAAGATTCTCTGTTGGAAAGACAAAAGTCATACATTTTACAAAGACAAAAGTACCAAACAAGCTCCAAATAAAAACTCTAAGGTGAAAATATAGAAGAGGTACAAGTATTTAAATATTTAGGAATATGGTTTGATAAAAATATGAACTAGTCAACCCACATCAGCAAAATAGATTTGATTAGATTAGATTAGATAGTACTTTGTTTATTCCTTCAGGAGTGTTCCTTCCGGAAAATAAAAAAATAGGGGAAAAAGTAAAAAGGTGTTAAATATAATGAGGGCTTTGAGGGGTAATGATTGGGGGGCTGATAGGTTAACGTTGAAAACAATACATGTATATATTTATAACTTTAATTCCATCTGTTATTGATTACGGATGCATTATTTACCAATCTGCTTCAAAAACATGACTTGGGAAAATAGACCGGATCCAGTCACAGGCTTTAAGGTTATGTTGTGGAGCTACTACATCAACCCTAGTGCCAGTATTACAAGTAAAAATGAACGAAAAACCTTTGGACAAGAGGAGAGATCAACTCTCAGCAGTTTATCGGGCAACTTTAAAAGGATCCAAGCAAGGATATCCGACTTGTCCAGTGCTACCAATCTGCCAAGAAAAAGAGAAAAGAAATAAAGAATAGTTTTGGGTGGATTATAGGAGACATATGTAATAAAGTTAAAATTGACAATATTAAAGTTAGTCCTACGGTACCAATGCCTGCAATACCGCCGTGGATGTTTGATAACCCAAAAGAAAACATGCAATTACTAAAGAATAGAAATTTAAATAGTTACCGGATAGAAAAATGGATTGAGATATGATATATACGGATGCATCAAAAACTATATAAAAAAAATAAAGGTAAGAGCTGTAGCAGTTATCCCACAAGGAAACATAGTATTAAATAAAATAATCAGTGATAAACTATCTGTTTTTACGGGGGAATTGGTAGCAATTTATATGGCAGTTAACTGGATAGAGGAAAACAAAGCAAGGAAAGTAGTTGTGTGCTCGCAGTCCAACAGTGCATTGATGAGCATAAAAAAACATAGCATCAGAAACAAGACAAGATTTAGTTTATGAAATAGTTCAGGTAATCTATAGAATAAATAAAGCGGGAGGTGTGGTAACATTTCTTTGGGTTCCTTGGAAGATATTGTAGGATGGAATTCACAACACATAGGATATAAAGCATTATACACGTATTTAAAAAACATTGGGTTAAATAAAAGAATATAGAGTAGGGATCCATCTTGATCCACACTCCATTTCAACCAGAAGGTTGCTTGGCGGAAACAACCGCCCACCTCCGGAATCAGTCCCCGCCCATTCCCCTTAGGCGCGAAATTCATTTGAGCGAAAGACATTAGAGTGAGAGGAGCTCTTTAAAGCTCCTGAGAATCTTAAAAAGCTTACAGAAAACGAGAAAAACTTACAGCGGGTGCCTGTCGGACATTCACCGTCGTTTTCGATGATTTCCCCTCGGAGCAAGGATTCGATGTCTGGAGTCTTTGGCACAATCAAGCCTTCTCCTCTGCCTGGAACGGCCGTTGACGGACCCGCCAGCTTTAAGGGAGACGAGCGAGCTGGAGATGTAAGTAAATATATGTATATATGTATCGTATACCGCATGTTTTTTTTCTTGTAAAATGAGAATCATTTGACTCACCAGACTGCGATTGTGTTAAAACGATCGCGTTAGGATCTTACGGCAAATCCTCTACAAAACAAAATAATGAATACACACAATATTAAATAATTCGAAGGTTTAAACACACCTCGATAATCATCTTCCAACTTTGTAAGACCGTTTAAGCAAAGTTCATCGTCTTTCACTTCGTCGTCATCGGCTGGTAAAAAAAAAAGTATTACAACGTCGTACAAGTGCAATGCTTTTAACGTTTAAATGCTTAAATGGAGTTAAACCAATGTCTAATAACATGGTAAAGCAGAGGTAATGGTGTGTGTGTGTGTGTGTGTGTGTGTGTGTGTGTGTGTGTGTGTGTGTGTGTGTGTGTGTGTGTGTGTGCGTGTGTGTGTGTATGTGTGTGTGTGTGTGCGTGCGTGCGTGTGTGCGTGCGTGCGTGTCCTGTTGTTTCAGACGATCGTAAACATTTAAACTGTCAAATGGGTGGCCAGTTGCTATTCATACGACATTCTCAAGCTCCCATAAAAACTGAACCCTGCTTTGTACCCCAAACTGACCTGTTGATTCAAACGACCGTAAAGACCAGTTGCTACGTGACACTGTGTTCTGCGATAGTTTTTTCCATCTGTTTAAATATGTTTTCGTGAGGTATGGAAGTTGTTTCAGTGCGTACGAATGTGTGTGTGTGTGTGTGTGTGTGTGTGCGTGTGTGCGTGTGTGCGTGTGTGCGTGTGTGCGTGTGTGTGTGTGTGTGTGTGTGTGTGAAGTGTGTGTGTGTGTGTGTGCGTGTGTGTGCGTGTGTGTGCGTGTCCACCAAAAACTTCCCAATCCACGATAGATAACGATGAAAATATCGAGAAAGGGCTTCCGTCTCTTCTTTCTTTTAGCTGAAATAAGCAGATATCACCCATTTCGTATCTGAATACAAATCCAAAAGATCCCTCCATCCCTAACCCTTCCAAATCCCATTTCTCACGCAAAGACTCGGTCGGCGGCATCTGAATACGATTTAGAAACACTCGACTTTTTTGCGGAGCGTCAATGTAAGTTTTATTATTTTTATAAATCGACACAGGCGTTTCACTAATCATGACCGAATCGAACAAAGTCTTTACGCTAACGTATAAAGCTCCAAATAATGACTAAGCCTTACACCTCCCTTTTGTACCCCTCCTCTGCGTGTGTGTGTGTGTGTGTGTGTGTGTGTGTGTGTGTGTGTGTGTGTGTGAAGTGCGTGCGTGTCCACATCTCCACACGTAACATTCCCAGCCATCAATACATCGAAATCTGGAAGTTGTTTCAAACGATCGTAAACATTTAAACTATCAAATATATGGTCACATGCTGCTCAGATGACATTGCTTTCTTAAAAAAAACTGATCCCTCCTCTGTTCCCTGTCAGGTCTTAACTCCACCCTCTTCCTGGTTTAACCACTCCCACCGCAGGTCTTAACTCTGCCCTCTTTCTGTTTAAAACTCCACCCTCTTCCTGGTTTAACCACTCCCACCGCAGGTCTTAACTCCACCCTCTTCCGGGTAAGCCACACCCACTTGACCTTGATATTTGAACCTGACATTTGAACCTGACCTTTAACCTTGACCTTTAACCTTGACCCCTCATAAATCATTAACCTTTGAACTTGAGGGGTCATAAATCATTGACCTTTGACCTTGAGGGTCATAAATCATTGATTTATGGGGGGTCATAAATCACTTTTGACTAAAGGTAGGGACTTAACTTCTCTGACATTTTATCCCAGCACCACTCACGGCTAAAAGTCGTCCGATTTAATCGGATAGTTACCCATTATTCTGGACATCTGTGTTGCTGAATCTTTTGCAATTTGTTCAATTAATAATGGAGACTAGAAATAAGAATGCTGTTGGTGGAAAGCGATGTATTTCGGCCGGCTGTAGCAACACAAACACGGTCGGTGTTTCTATGTTTGTTGTGAAGCTTTAATATGGAACAGAGCGGTCAAGCGAACATGTTTCTCTACCAGGTTTCGGTGAGAAAATTGAGGTAATAAGTCGGCTCTTAGCGTAAACATGAGCGGAGCTTGTGTCGTTCTTCCTGCAGCTGTCAAAGAGGCATCTGCGACTTTCTTGGCTCTTCCATGGCTTCCCTCAGAGACACTGGCGTTCACCACACCCCTCCGACTTTCAGGTATGACTTTATAATCTCACTAAAACACTAGTAACACAATAAGCAGATAAGGGATTTTCCAGAATTATCCTCGTAAATGTGTCTAATAACATCTGAATAGCTCCCACTGCCTTGTCTTTTTTTTTTTTCTTGTCCTTCACTCTCACTATCCTCATCCACAAATATTTCATCCTCGCTCCAATTAATGGGGAAATTGTCGCTTTCTCGGTCAGAATCGCTCACCCTGCTGGTGTCCATGATTGTAAACATGTCACGACCAGCTCACAGAATGATGCAGGATTTTGTTCTCCCAGGCTGCAAAGGACGAATCCGGACAGGACTTGCGGGTAAGGACTTGATTTAATGGTGAAAATAACACAGAACAGGTAAAAAACAGAAAACAAACCAACTGGATAAGGTGCCGAGCGCACCGGAAGCTAAGGCTACACTTAGCACAGGCTATGATAACTAGCCGGGGGCCAGGAGACAAGTAAACACTTACGTGACAGTCGCGTGGCGCAAATAAAGAAGCCAGACTGACTGAAAAGAAAAGGCAGGCTTAAATAAGGTCAGTGATTGCAAACAGGTGCGCGTCCGGAACACAAGCGGCAGGTGAAAATAATAAGTAATTATGGTAACATACCTCAAATCATCAGCCCGAAGGTTGTGTCTTGGGCGCAACAGGACATTGACCCCAAACACATGTCAAAAGTGGTCTAGGAATGTCTAAATCAGGCTAGAATGTGTGGACAATACCAAAATGGATACATGGATGATACAGCACAGGATTGGGAGAATGTCATGTGGTGAGATGAAACCAAAATAGAACTTTTTGGTATAAACTCAACTGGTCGTGTTTGGAGGAAGAAGAATACTGAGTTGCATCCCAAGAACACCATACCTACTGTGAAGCATGGGGGTGGAAACATCATGCTTTGGGGCTGTTTTTTTTCTAAGGGGACAGGACGATTGATCCGTGTTAAGGAACGAATGAATGGGGCCATGTATCGTGAGATTTTGAGCCAAAACCTCCTTCCATCAGTGAGAGCTTTGAATGGTTGACCAAATACTTATTTTCCACCATAATTTACAAATAAATTCTTTAAAATTCCTATAATATGAATTCCTGGATTTTTTTTTTCACATTCTGTCTCTCACAGTTAAAGTGTACCTATAATGACATTTACAGACCTTTGTCATCATTTTAAGTGGGAGAACTTGCACAATCGGTGGCTGACTAAATACTTTTTTGCCCCCCTTTTTTGCGCATATTTTTTTCCCCTCACCCCACCAATAGGAGCCCAGTCTGAAATCTACGTTTTTTTTACACATCTTTTCCCCACAGGGCGCCGCGAATAGCGTTCCTGTCCTGTATATCCATCCATCCATTTCCTACCGCTTGTCTCTTTCAGTGTCGCGGGCGGTGATGGAGCCTAACTCAGCTGCATTGGGGCGGGAGGTGGCGTACACCCTGGACAAGTCGCCACCTCATCTCAGGGCCAACACAGATAGAAAGACAACATTCACACTCACATTCACACATAAGGGACCATTTAGTACAACATTTGTCTAAACTTTAATGAGTTTGTGCTGAAAATGACATGTTGTTGTACTTGGGCAGTGGCATTAAAGATCCATTCATAAATCATCCATCCAACTGCACTTTTTTTTTTTAACCTATCATTCACAATCACGTTTGTCTTTTTTTGATGCATTTTTCATATTAAATAAATGCGATCAAAATATTATTCACTTTGGGAGTGAATTATATTTGTGAAGTGAATTATTGTTATCATAAGCGCTGACGCAGACAAATTATATTTAGCGGCGCATTGACCACTGAGAGCTAACAAGCTTATGCTGCATCGCTTCTAAATTGGTGAAAGTTCAATCTAGATTTTAAATCACACCCAGTGATTAGAGTGTCCTCCCTGAGAACAGTAGGTTGTGAGTTCAAACCCTGGCCGAGTCATACCAAAGACTTTAAAAGATGAGACCCATTACCTCCCTGTTTGGCCCTCAGCATCAAGAGTTAGAATTGGGGGTTAAATCACCAAAAATGATTCCCGGGCGTGGCCACCGCTACTGCCCACTGCTCCCCTCACCTCCCAGGGGGTGATCAAGGAGGATGGGTCAAATGCAGAGAATAATTTCGCCACACCTAGTGTGTGTGTGACAATCATTGGTACAAACACTTGTACTTTAACTATAACTTTATCTCTCACATGGATAGTAGAACGTCGTGTACATAAACCGGAGAAGTTGGTCAACTTTGACATCCAACTTTTTAACCGTTCATGAAGAGTATGATTAATTATTTATCTAATTCTT
This sequence comes from Nerophis ophidion, assembly GCF_033978795.1. NCBI lineage: Eukaryota > Metazoa > Chordata > Actinopteri > Syngnathiformes > Syngnathidae > Nerophis > Nerophis ophidion. The sequence goes on from NC_084617.1 coordinate 23,589,055, forward strand.
CATCAGTCAGTATCCCAGTGAGAGCAGATATTGTACAGTAAGTTTTTGTTTTATTGTTGGTCGTCTGTCATGAAGTCTGATATGATTAGCAGTGCTGTTGCTGTTGTTAAAGGAAATAGCAAACATTGTGATGCGTCTGTGAAATGAATAGGCCGCCATATGATCAAAATGAGAAAAATACGTAAGCATGACATATTGTGGATGTGCCTGTTACATTACATATTGAAGAATTTGAATATTTTCAATGCTAAATACATTTATTGCGAGCATACACATACGGCTAATGAAATGAGTATACCGATCTTACTATTATATTTTCATGCTAACTACCATGCAATCATTAGGTAAGTCTGTAAATGGTTAGTTCTAAAGTAACACAAATAAAGGAACACACAATAGATCCCTGACACGAGAGTGTGAGGTATTTACAAGCGGCAATAATCATCAAGATAAGCCAGCTGAGGAACAGTTCCCATGAAAACCGGAGTGAAATGGGACATGGACAACCCAACCACCCTTTGGAACAGTTTATCAGACCTAGTGGAGAAGGAGAAGACAGACATTTTGCGAGGAGCCAGTGTTGACAGGATGTCTTCCTGTCCCTTTTTGAGGCCATGAGGGAATTGTATTATATTGTATTGTATTTATGTATCTATTTATTGCTGAGCTTTATTCGGGATTAAACGAACATTCGTAGGAGAAAAAGTTCTCCAAAACTTAAAACGTGCATAAAAACCTTAATGGAGGTTTTTAGACCGCTTTATAGATGGAAGCGAAAAACTCACATTATTTCCATTGTCAGTTGACTATTGTAAGCATTTATTTACGAGTTAGAATGCATTAAAAAATAACAACATATGTGTTCTTGTCTTTTATAATTATTGTGAATGATAGGCAACACCCCCCTCCCCCCCCCCAAAAAAAGGACAGTTCCCCTTTGAGTTGACGTCAGGAGTTGAATAATAGTGAGATTTAAAGCATTAAAACAAGTGAGAGTGAGTGTAGGGTTCATCAAAATGTAATATTGCTGCTCTGTTCTTGGGTGTTCCAATCGCTAAATTGGCCATAGGAAATAGCTTTCATAGAGTCCCGAAAAAAGTGGTTCATAAAGGTAATAAAGTCAGGGGGGTAATAAAAGTGTGTGGAAGGAAATAACTCTTAAAAACAATCGTACCATGCATGTGTCTGCAGTGATCACTTTGTAAAAAAATTATTTGAACATTTGATTTGTTTGAGAATTTTTTTGTGATTCAATCAAGTTTATTCTCTGCTAAATTAGTAGTGTTTGAGAGCGGAACTAAACATAGGAAAGGACAAGAGATCGCCTAGTTATTTTGTGGTTGCTATGCTTAAATATAACTACAAAGACCTACTTGTGCAAATAAACTGATGTCATGTTAAATCCTAGTAATAAATATTGTGACTGTTGGTACAATCCACGGTGTTTTCTTTCTTCATTTTCATAACAGAAACTTAAAGCTTAGTTGTTGTGCAGGAAAACTAATTGCACTATTCCACACGGATGACCACATTATAGAGTATTTGGCGATATTTGTCAAGAAAATATCCTTAATAGTATTGATACATTAAATCAGGGGTCGGGAACCTTTTTGGCTGAGGGAGCCATGAAAGCCAAATATTTTAAAATGTATTTCCGTGAAAGCCATATAATATTTTTTTAACACTGAATACAACTAAATGCGTGCATTTTTAAGTAAGACCAACATTTTTAGAGTATAATTAGTGTCTCATTCTTTTTTAATAACATTGTTATTTTGAAGCAGAACCAATAATAAATAAATAAAAACTTGTTAAACAGGTGCGGTAGAAAATTGATGGATGGATTAAAATGCATGAGAATGTTTTATATTTTGAACGTTATTTTTAACACTGCCATTACCAGTGTAATTATTAATTACTTATCCTGTTAAGTAATGTCAGCTAAGATTTATCTGAGAGCCAGATGCAGTCATCAAAAGAGCCACATCCGGCTCTAGAGCCATAGGTTCCCTACCCCTGCATTAAATGGATACATTTCTCGTAGGCTCACAGCATATATTGAATATTGATATTGCAAGCAAACATTGCTGAACAACAGGGACATCTACAGCTAAATAATGGGAGAAAATATGAACTTCACACCATAAAATCAACTGGAGACCAGAATCGTAGATGAGACTAATATTTGTAGGAGGAAATCAACTGCAAACAAACTTAGACTTTTTCTCATTAGCGTCACGATCACGGCAGCGCGGCACTCGTTATGTCAATCAATTACAATGCACGAATAAGTCCAACTTTGTCGTATTACTGTTAATTTGTGGACCCCTCAGTAGTAGATGAGACACTATTTACCTCCAGTCTTTTCTTATCTAAATACTGTAAGTGTCAAGTGGAGTGAGGTCATAGAGAGCAGTAATGTCTTAGTGATGATAAATGGCTTAAAAATCTTTAAAAAAATGAAAAACATTTTTCTTTTCATTTCCTTTTTATATTTACCTCTAAATCTTTAAAACTTTAAAACATATGCCCAAATCTGCACTGATACAAATATACAGTATATGTATACTGTATACTGTATATATATATATATATATATATATATATATATATATATATATATATATATATATCAGGTCAGGAAAAAACACAGAGGCTATTTTATCCCTACATGCCTTTCCCTGCTCCTCAGAGGAGCTTGTAATAAAAAATGTAAAAATTAAATAGAAAACATTTCCAAAGACATGCGCCTGTGGATAAGTTGATTGGCAACACTAAATTGACCCTAGTGTGTGAATGTAAGTGTGAATGTTGTCTGTCTATCTGTGTTGGCCCTGCGATGAGGTGCCGACTTTTCCAGAGTGTACGCTGCCTTCTGCCCGAATGCAGCTGAGATATGCTCCAGCACCCCCCGTGACCCTGAAAGGGACAAGCAGTGGAAAATAGATGGATGTAAAAATTGAAAATGAAAATAAAATAAATCAAATAAAAATAAATAAATACAACTTTGAAAAAATTGTATTAAAAAAAGTAAAAATCCCCTGAAGAGCAGGGAAACCTGTGAAATAGGCTTGTAGGGATGAAATAGCCTCTGTGTTTTTTCCTGACCTAACGTATATTCAGCCCTGCCTCAGTATTGAGCACTGCATAACGAATAAACCACAGTAACCCTGGTTTTATATATATATATATATACATATATATATGTATATATACATATATATATATATATATATATATATATATATACATATATATATATATATATATATATATATATATATATATATATATATATATATATATTAGTGAATTCTCAGAGTTTGTTGCTGATCTAGTGACGCACGCCGATAATATAATTATAATGGGGGACTTTAATATCCATATGAATAACCATTGGACGCACCGTGCGTGGCGCTCCAGACTATAATTGATAGCTGTGGTCTTACACAAATAATAAATGAACTGACGCATCGCAGCGGTAATACGATAGACCTAGTGCTTGTCAGAGGTATCACCGTTTCCAAAGTTATGATACTCCCGTATACTAAAGTAATGTCCGATCATTACCTTATAAAATTCGAAGTTCAGACTCATGTTCGGCCAGCTAATAATAATAATAACTGCTATAGCAGCCGCAACATTAATGCTGCCACAACGACGACTCTTGCTGACCTACTGCCCTCGGTAATGGCACCATTCCCAAAATATGTGGGCTCTATTGATAACCTCACTAACAACTTTAACAACGCCCTGCGCGAAACCATTGATAGTATAGCACCGCTGAAGTTAAAAAAGGCTCCAAAAAGGCGTACGCAATGGTTTACTGAAGAAACTAGAGCTCAGAAATTATTATCTAGAAAGCTGGAACGCAAATGGCGCACGACTAAACTTGAGGTGCACCATCAAGCATGGAGTGATAGTTTAATAACTTATAAACGCATGCTTACCTTAGCTAAAACTAATTATTACTCAAATCTCGTCCGCATTAATAAAAACGATCCAAAAGTTTTGTTTAGTACAGTAGCATCGCTAACCCAACAAGGGACTCTTTCCAGTAGCTCCACCCATTCGGCAGATGACTTTATGAAGTTCTTTAATAAGAAAATTGAACTTATTAGAAAGGAGATTAAAGACAATGCGTCCCAGCTACAACTGGGTTATAGTAACACAGATACGACTGTATATAAGGCGGATACTGCAAATATCCAAAATAGTTTCTCTCGTTTTGATGAAATAACATTAGAAGAATTGTTACAACGTGTAAATGGAATAAAACAAACAACATGTTTACTTGACCCACTTCCTGGGAAACTTATCAAGGAGCTTTTTGTATTATTAGGTCCATCAGTGCTTAATATTATAAACTTATCACTTTCCTCGGGCACTGTTCCCCTAGCATTCAAAAAAGCGGTTATTCATCCTCTCCTTAAAAGACCTAACCTCGATCCTGACCTCATGGTAAACTACCTACCGGTGTCTCACCTTCCCTTTATTTCGAAAATCCTCGAAAAAATTGTTGCAGAGCAGCTAAATGAACACTTAGCGTTTAACAATCTATGTGAAACCTTTCAATCCGGTTTCAGGGCAAATCACTCGACTGAGAGCCCTCACAAAATTGACTAATGATCTATTGCTAACAATGGACTCTGATGCGTCATCTATGTTGCTGCTCCTCGATCTTAGCGCTGCTTTCGATACCGTCGATCATAATATTTCATTAGAGCGTATCAAAACACGAATTGGTATGTCAGACTCAGCCCTGTCTTGGTTTAACTCTTATCTTACTGATAGGATGCAGTGCGTCTCCCATAACAGTGTGACCTCGGACTATGTTAAGGTAACGTGTGGAGTTCTCCAGGGTTCGGTCCTTGGCCCTGTACTCTTCAGCATCTACATGCTGCCGCTGGGTGACGTCATATGCAAATACGGTATTAGCTTTCACTGCTATGCTGATGACACCCAACTCTACATGCCCCTAAAGCTGACCAACACGCCGGACTGTAGTCAGTTGGAGGCGTGTCTTAATGAAATTAAACAATGGATGTCCGCTAACTTTTTGCAACTTAACGCAAAAAAAACGGAAATGCTGATTATCGGTCCTGCTAGACACCGACCTCTATTTAATAATACAACTTTAACATTTGACAACCAAATAATAAAACAAGGTGACTCGGTTAAAAATCTGGGTATTATCTTCGACCCAACTCTCTCCTTTGAGTCACACATTAAAAGCGTTACTAAAACGGCCTTCTTTCATCTCCGTAATATCGCTAAAATTCGCTCCATTTTGTCCACTAAAGACGCCGAGATAATTATCCATGCGTTTGTTACGTCTGGTCTCGATTACTGTAACGTATTATTTTCGGGTCTCCCCATGTCTAGCATTAAACGACTACAGTTGGTACAAAATGCAGCTGCTAGACTTTTGACAAGAACAAGAAAGTTTGATCATATTACACCTGTACTGGCTCACCTGCACTGGCTTCCTGTGCACTTAAGATGTGACTTTAAGGTTTTACTACTTACGTATAAAATACTACATGGTCTAGCTCCAGCCTATCTTGCCGACTGTATTGCACCATATGTCCCGGCAAGAAATCTGCGTTCAAAAGACTCCGGCTTATTAGTTATTCCTAGAGCCCCAAAAAAGACTGCGGGCTATAGAGCGTTTTCCGTTTGGGCTCCAGTACTCTGGAATGCCCTCCCGGTAACAGTTCGAGATGCTACCTCAGTAGAAGCATTTAAGTCTCACCTTAAAACTCATCTGTATACTCTAGCCTTTAAATAGACCTCCTTTTTAGACCAGTTGATCTGCCGCTTCTTTTCTTTCTCCTATTTTCCACCCCTCCCTTGTGGAGGGGGTCCGGTCCGATGACCATGGATGAAGTACTGGCTGTCCAGAGTCGAGACCCAGGATGGACCGCTCGTCGGGACCCAGGATGGGCCGCTCGCCTGTATCGGTTGGGGACATCTCTACGCTGCTAATCCACTTCCGCTTGAGATGGTCTCCTGTGGACGGGAGTCTCGCTGCTGTCTTGGATCCGCTTGAACTGAACTCTCGCGGCTGTGTTGGAGCCACTATGGATTGAACTTTCACAGTATCATGTTAGACCCGCTAGACATCCATTGCTTTCGTTCCCCTAGAGGGGGGGGGGGGGTTGCCCACATCTGAGGTCCTCTCCAAGGTTTCTCATAGTCAGCATTGTCACTGGCGTCCCACTGGATGTGAATTCTCCCTGCCCACTGGGTGTGAGTTTTCCTTGCCCTTTTGTGGGTTCTTCCGAGGATGTTGTAGTCGTAATGATTTGTGCAGTCCTTTGAGACATTTGTGATTTGGGGCTATATAAATAAACATTGATTGATTGATTGATATATATATATATATATATACATATCTATATATATGTCTTTATTGGATTATCCAGAGAATAGTGCTCGATACCGTGGTAGAGCGCAATATGTATGTGTGGGAAAAATCACAAGACTACTTCATCTCTACAGAACTGTTTCATGAGGGGTTCCCTCAATCATCAGGAGATTTTAATGGAAGCATTCACATAAAATGTTTGTGAATGTATGTGAATGCTTCCATTAAAATCTCCTGATGATTGAGGGAACCCCTCATGAAACAGTTCTGTAGAGATGAAGTAGTCTTGTGATTTTTCCCACACATACATACATACACATATATATACATACGTATATATATATATATATATATATATATATATATATATATATATATATAAATATATATATATATATATATACATATATATATATATATACATATATATACATATATATATACATATATATACATATATATATACATATATATACATATACATATATATATATATATATATATATACATATATATATATGTATATATATATATATATATATATATATATATATATATATATATATATATATATATATATATATATATATATGTATAAAGCCCAGCCTCTGGCCAAATTTTTTCTATCCCAATGTGGCCCTTGGGTCAAAAAGTTTGGGGACACCTGCTCTAGACCATCAACTGATTGCAACCCAGCAATATGGCCTTGTTAGCAGTGTTCTTTTCTCGCTCTCTGATATGCGCATTACTGACACCTACAGGCCAAAGTGGAACAGCAACCAGGTGTGTAGCTTTCACTTTCCCACTCGAATCGCAGTCATTGTGTTGTTGCATTCAGTGCGCAAAGCAGCCTACTGAGCAGCAACGCCCCCCGCAGGCGCAATCCCTGCTCTGCCAGACGACTCATCCCCACCTCCCCCCTAACCTCAATCCGGTTCGTCGAGTCCTCCTCGACGAGCGTCTCAGCGCCCGCAGCCTCAACAATGATTAATCATTGAGTCCTTTCCGCCTCCCATCCCAAGTCTCTTTCAACCCATTAAGTAAATTTTCCCCTCGGCTCACGTTTCTTTTTAACACTTTTGGGTTTGTGGGCCTCCCACATTTTTGGCGTTGGAAGGGGGGCCGGGTGTGTGGAGGTTGGAGGAGGCAGGAGGACATAGGAGGAGGCCGATGCCGCTCACATCCAGAGGAAGGCCACTCGGAGAGGATGAGTGAGTCAGCGTGAGCGGGGAGGCGTGAGGATATTATTAGGGCGGCGTGCCTGCTGCCCTGCTATTATTAAAGCTGAAACAAAAGCTCCTATCGCCTCGGGCCTGAGATGAACCTCACATGGTCACATGTTCTCAACCCTTTTTTTGGTGTGCAGATACAAAAGACGTAACATCAGCAGGTTTTGATGAAGCACATCTAACACAACTATTGATGTTCTTCTACCAGTTTGCCCTTATGTCGGGGAATTTTCACTTCCCCATTGTTTTTTAGAAAAGTTTTAGCCCAATTTAGCCATGTAGAAACCTGGAGCCGGAAGCCTGCCCTTCAGAAATCATTGGAACTGAACTTCAACCAGAACAAGCGTCTGTATGAGAGGTTGCCAAGGCGGACTGACGAAGGTGTGGCCAAACATTTTCCACAAAATCAAAGCGTACAGGGGCCATTTTAAAATTTTTCAATTTTAAAACCATAAAACAATACAATACATTCCATATTTTACAGACCATAGGGCGCACCGGATTATAAGGCGCACTGCCGATGACCAGGTCTAGTCAGGTCTATTTTCATACAAAAAGCTCACCGGGCACACTAAAGGAGTCATATTTCAAATTTTTGTTTCTAAATGTAAAAGACTTCCTTGTGGTCTACATTAGTGTTTTTCAACCTTTTCTGAACCAAGGCACATTTTTTTTCATTAAAAAAATCCTGAAGCACATCACAACTCTCTACAAAATGCGAGTGGACCCCTGCCTGGTTGCCTGGATTTCGAACTACCTCATCGACAGGCCACGGTACGTCAGACTGAAGGACATCACGTCTGACACTGTGATCAGCAGCACCGGAGCACCGCAGGGAACGGTGCTGGCCCCTCTTCTCTTCACCCTGTACACTGCTGACTTCTGCTACAACTCAGAGCTGTGTCACATCCAGAAGTACGCGGATGACACAGCCATTGTCGGGTGCATCAGGGACGGCAGAGAGGAAGAGTTTCGGAATCTGGTGAGGGACTTTGTTGTCTGGTGCCACACGAACCTCTTGCAGCTCAATCCGTCAAAGACCAAGGAGCTGGTCATTGACTTTGGGAGGTCGAGTCCACGGTCACAACCTATTGTGATCGAGGGAGTTGAGGTACAGACTGTGGACTCATTCAAGTACCTCGTGGTTTGGGTGGACAATAAGCTGGACTGGACTGTTAACACGGACCACCAGTACAAGAAAGGACAGAGCAGGTTGTACTTTCTCAGGAGACTGCACTCCTTCAACATTTGTAGAAAACTCCTGTGGATGTACTACCAGTCTGTGGTTGCCAGTGTTCTGTTCTACATGGTAGTGTGCTGGGGGGACAGTACATCTAAGAAGGACAGCTCCAGACTTGAGAAACTGATCAGGCGGGCCGGTTCTACAATGGGAATGAAACTGGACTCACTGGTGACGGTGGCAGAGAAGAGGACTGTGGACAAACTAGTGAGCATCCTGGATGATGCCAGTCACCCTCTGCATAGCGTTATCAGTAGCCAGAGGAGCCTGTTCAGTGCTAGACTGCTTCATCCCAAGTGCAGGACTAATAGACTCAAAAACTCCTTTGTCCCACACGCCTTTAGACTGTACAACTCCTCTCTGGGGTGGGGGGCGGGGGGTACAAGGATGACAGGGGATGCAAAACAATAACAGTGCAATACGTTTTCATAACATGGTCACTACTGCCTACTTTCTCTTGTTATATTCTTATTTTACTGTTATATTTTTATTCCCATTGTTGATTTCCATTTTTCATTCTTATTGTAATATTTCTCTATTTTGTTTCCATTTAAACCCCCATTATTTACTTTTTACTTTTTTTTTAAATTGATCTCAACTCTGTACACTGCTGCTGGAATTGTAATTTTCCTGAAGGAACTCTCCTGAAGGAATCAATAAAGTACTATCTATCTATCTATCTATTTATCCATCTATCTACAAGCAGAAATCATTAAAAGAAATGAAACTCAGTAGCCGATATTGACAATAAAAAATTGTTGGATTTGACTTTAAACCATCACCAAGCATGCATCAGTATAGCTCTTGTCTCAAAGTAGGTGTACTGTCACGACCTGTCACATCATGCCGTGACTTATTTTGAGTTTTTTACTGTTTTCCTGTGTAGTGTTTTAGTTCTTGTCTTGCGCTCCTATTTTGGTGGCTTTTCCTGTTTTGTTGGTATTCTCATGTACCACGTATCATGTCTTCCTTGAGGGCTATTCCCCGCACCTGTTTTGTTTTCGCGATCAAGACGATATAAGTTGTGCAAACGCTAACCTTCTTTGTGGGGACATTGTTGATCGTCATGTCATGTTCGGATGTACGTCTCTGCTCCACACGCTGTACAGTAAGTCTTTGCTGCCGTCCAGCATTTTGTGGTTTGTTTACTTTGCAGCCAGTTCAGTTTTAGTTTCGTTTTGCATAGCCATGCCGGAGCGTCAATGCCTTTTCTTAGCGGCACTTATTTTTGGTTTAAGAATTAGATACATTTCTACCTGCACCCTGCTTCCCGCTGTCGTTTGCATATTGTGATCACGACGCGTGTTCCTGACATCTACAAAGCAATTAGCTACCTGCTCCCACCTTCTGATATGGAAGAGTACAACATGGTGACTCTCCCGAGCTCTAGACAGCACAGACACTCAATAACAGCACATTTTTTGTGGATTATAGATACTTGTGTGCAAAAAGTATTTTTAACCCAATTAGGTGAAATTACATAATCTCCCACGGCACACCAGATTGCATCTCACGGCACACTAGTGCACAGTGGTTGAAAAACACTGGTCTACATAACATGTGATGGTGGTTCTTTGGTCAAAATGTTGAATAGATTATGTTTTACAGATCATCATCAAGACGCTTTCTGACAGTCGCTTCAGGATTCTCCGTTTTGTGGGCGGGTCCTATTTACGTGGCTCACCTTCGACAGCGTCTTTTCCCCGTCAACTTTGTTGTACCGGTGTAGCGTGTAAGGACGGGAGTGGAAGAAGTGTCAAAAGATGGTGTTCCTTGGGTGGATAATGTAATTATTCACCCAAGGAACTTTAGGACGGCGTGGCGCAGTGGGGGAGTGGCCGTGCGCAACCCGAGGGGCCCTGGTTCAAATCCCACCTAGTACCAACCTCGTCACGTCTGTTGTGTCCTGAGCAAGACACTTCACCCTTGCTCCTGATGGGTGCTGGTTGGCGCCTTGCATGGCAGCTCCCTCCATCAGTGTGTAAATGTGTGTGTGAATGGGTAAATGTGGAAGTAATGTCAAAGCGCTTTGAGTACCTTGAAGGTAGAAAAGCGCTATACAAGTACAACCCATTCATTTATTTATTTATTTGTTAGAGAGTTCCGGTCGGACGTCTTTTCACAGGACTATTGCACTAGTGAGCCACGGATGAGGAGATGCTGCTCCGTTATTAATTTGAGTTAAGTCTGAATGTCATTAAAACAGTTAGCTCCATCTTTTGACACTTCTTCCACTCCTGTCCTTGCATGCTACAATGCTACAACACAGATGACGGGGAGAAGACGCTGCTGAAGGTGAGCCACGTAAATAAGACCGCCCACAAAATGGCGGATCCTGAAGAGACTGTCAGAAAGCGGCTTGAAAATGGTCTGTAAAACAAAATCCATGCTACATTTTGACCAAAGAACTACCATTACATGTTATGTAGACCACAAGGAAGTATTTGACATTTGGAAAAAAAATATTAATAATATGACTTCTTTCATGTGCCTTATAATTCGGTGTGCCTTATGTCACGGAAAATATGGTAAGTAAGTAAGTAAGTGACATTTATTTGTATAGCCCATTTCACGGACCAAAAAACCACAAGGTGCTTCACGACAGCTAAAACATCAGAACTTACACTTAATATAAAAGGCCAAAACACAATATAAAATAATTTAAAAACACGGTATGAATAACTAAATATAAAACAGTATAAAAACTAAATAAAATACAACACAAAAGAGAAGCTAATTAAAAGCCTGAACGAATAAATGAGTCCAAAGATTGCTTTTGAAGGTGTCAACAGAGTCAATAGAACGCAGTGAGAGCGGAAGATCGTTCCAAAGAATTGGAGAAACAGCCTAGAAAGATCAGTCACCTCTTGTCCGAAAACGAGTATGTGGAACTTTCATCAGATTCTGATTCTTCTCAAAGAAACACTGTGGGGGGGAAGCCGGCTTTGAAACACACCTGACAGGTGATTAGATTGCCCAGCTGGGATTGCTATCTACAAACCCCGTTTCCATATGAGCCGGAAATTGAGTTACATGTAAAAATATAAACGGAATACAATGATTTGCAAATCCTTTTCAACCCATATTCAACTGAATGCAGTACAAAGACATCACATTTGGTGTTCAAACTCATAAACTTTATTTAATTTTTTTTGCAAATAATAAATAATTTCATGGCTGCAACACGTGCCAAAGTAGTTGGGAAAGGGCATGTTCACCACTGTGCTACATCACTCAATAAACGTTTAGGAACTAAGGAAAATAATTGTTAAAGCTTTGAAAGTGGAATTATTACCCATTCTTGTTTTGTGTAGAGCTTCAGTCGTTCAACAGTGCGGGGTCTCCGCGGTCGTATTTTACGCTTCATAATGTGCCACACATTTTCGATGTGAGATACGTCTGGACTGCAGGCGGGCCAGGAAAGTACCCGCAATCTTTTTTTACGAAGCCACGCTGTTGTAACACGTGCTGAATGTGGCTTGGCATTGTCTTGCTGAAATAAGCAGGGGCGTCCATGAAAAATACAGCGCTTAGATGGCAGCATATGTTGTTCCAACACCTGTCTGTACCTTTCAGCATTAATGGTGCCTTCACAGATGTGTAAGTTACCCATGCCTTGGGCACTAATGCACCCCCATACCATCACAGATGCTGGCTTTTGATTTTGCATCGATAACAGTCTGGATGATTCGCTTCCCCTTTGGTCAGGATGAAACAATGTCGAATATTTCCTAAAACAATTTGAAATGTGTACTCGTCAAACCACAGAACACTTTTCCACTTTGCATCAGTCCATCTTAGATGATCTCAGGCCCAGAGAAGCCGGCGGCTTTTCTGAATGTTGTTGAAGAATGGCTTTTGCTCTGCATAGTAGAGCTTTAACTTGCACTTACAGATGTAGTGACAAACTGTATTTAGTGACAGTGGTTTTCTGAAGTGTTCCTGAGCCCATTTGGTGATATCCTTTAGAGATTGATGTCGGTTTTTGATACAGTGCCGTCTGAGGGATCGAAGGTCACGGTCGTTCAATGTTGGTTTACGGCCATGCCGCTTACGTGGAGTGATTTCTTCAGATTCTCTGAACCTTTTGATGATATTTTCGACGTAGAATTTGAAATCCTTACATTTCTTGCAATTGCACTTTGAGAAACGTTCCTAAACTGTTTGACTATTTGCTCATGCAGTTGTGGACAAAGGGGTGTACCTCGCCCCATCCTTTCTTGTGAAAGACTGAGCATTTTTTGGGATGCTGTTTTTATACCCAATCATGGCACCCAGCTGTTCCCAATTAGCCTGCACACCTGTGGGATGTTCCAATTAAGTGTTGGATGAGCATTCCTCAACTTTATCAGTATTTATTGCCACCTTTCCCAACTTATTTGTCACGTGTTGCTGGCATCAAATTCTAAAGTTAATGATTATTTGCAAAAAAAAAAAAGTTTATCAGTTTGAACATCAAATATGTTGTCTTTGTAGCATATTCAACTGAATATGGGTCAAAAATGATTTGCAAATCATTGTATTCCGTTTATATTTACATCTAGCACAATTTCCCAACTTATATGGAAATGGGGTTTTTAATCACCTGTAGCCGTTATTAGCAGCAGCCGGACAGAGACACGTTATTGGGAGTTGGAGTTACTGGTGAACAGACGCATGGACACACACACACTGGACAGACATACTAGAGAGACTGGAAAGTCACAGAGCAGGGTGCTATTGCTGCGTGTGAGCAAAATAAAACAACTGTCAAAGCTCACCACCAGGCTTAGAGGAGGATCTGTCATGATCAGGGGAACCCAAGGGAGGGCAACCTCCACAAACACTTGTTTGTGGCTCAATGACGAGACACCATTGTTGTTTTTAAGGACCTACTACAATGATAGATAAAAAAAAAGTTAGTCAAAGATCCTCTATCAGAAAGAAGCGCTCTGTTGTCTTTAAGGACTACTCTAAAAAAAACACTATTCAAAGGTAATCTAAATGACGAGGGCACTTTGTTGTTTTTAAGGACCTACTACAATGACAAAAGCTAGTCAAAGATCGTTTGTAGGACAAGAACACTTGACTAGAGCACTTTGCTGTTTTTAACAACCTGCTACAATAAATAAAAATTAAAAAAACTTGTCTCCTCTCTGAGCTGCCACCTTACCGTGGTAGAGGAGTTTGCGTGTCCCAATGATCCTAGGAGCTATGTGGTCTGGGGGCTTTAAGCCCCCTGGTAGGGTCTCCCAAGGCAAACTGGTCCTAGGTGAAGGACCAGACAAAGAGCAGCTCGAAAACCTCTATGAAAAGTAAAAACAAAGGACCCAGATTTCCCTCGCCCGGACGCGGGTCACCGGGGTCCCCCTCTGGAGCCAGGCCCGGAGGTGGGGCACGATGGCGAGCGCCTGGTGGCCGGGCCTGTACCCATGGGGCCCGGCCGGGCACAGCCCGAAGAGGCAACGTGGGTCCCCCCTCCAATGGGCTCACCACCCATAGCAGGGGCCATAGAGGTCGGGTGCAATGTGAGCTGGGCGGCAGCCGAAGGCAGGGCACTTGGCGGTCCGATCCTCGGCTACATAAGCTCGCTCTTGGGACGTGGAACGTCACCTCACTGGGGGGAAAGGAGCCTGAGCTAGTGCGCGAGGTAGAGAAATTCCGGCTGGATGTAGTCGGACTCACTTCGACGCACAGCAAGGGCTCTGGAACCACTTCTCTTGAAAGGGGATGGACTCTCTTTCACTCTGGCGTGGCCGGCAGTGAGAGGCAACGGGCTGGCGTGGCAATTCTGGTTGCCCCCCGGCTTAAAGCCTGCACGTTGGAGTTCAACCCTGTGGACGAAAGGGTAGCCTCCCTCCGCCTTCGGGTGGGGGGACGGGTCCTGACTGTTGTTTGCGCTTACGCACCAAACAACAGTTCAGAGTACCCACCCTTTTTGGGTACACTCGAGGGAGTACTGGAGAGTGCTCCCCCGGGTGATTCCCTTGTCCTACTGGGGGACTTCAACGCTCACGTTGGCAACGACAGTGAAACCTGGAGAGGCGTGATTGGGAAGAATGGCCGCCCGGATCTGAACCCGAGTGGTGTTTTGTTATTGGACTTCTGTGCTCGTCACAGTTTGTCCATAACAAACACCATGTTCAAACACAAGGGTGTCCATATGTGCACTTGGCACCAGGACACCCTAGGCCGCAGTTCCATGATCGACTTTGTAGTTGTGTCATCGGATTTGCGGCCTCATGTTTTGGACACTCGGGTAAAGAGAGGGGCGGAGCTTTCTACCGATCACCACCTGGTGGTGAGTTGGCTGCGATGGTGGGGGAGGATGCCGGACAGACCTGGCGGGCCCAAACGCATTGTGAGGGTTTGCTGGGAACGTCTGGCAGAGTCTCCTGTCAGAGAAAGTTTCAATTCCCACCTCCGGAGGAACTTTGAACATGTCACGAGGGAGGTGCTGGACATTGAGTCCGAGTGGACCATGTTCCGCACCTCTATTGTCGAGGCGGCTGATCGGAGCTGTGGCCGCAAGGTAGTTGGTGCTTGTCGTGGCGGTAATCCTAGAACCCGCTGGTGGACACCAGCGGTGAGGGATGACGTCAAGCTGAAGAAGGAGTCCTACCGGGTTCTTTTGGCTCATAGGACTCCAGAGGCAGTGGACAGGTACCGACAGGCCAAGCGATGTGCAGCTTCGGCTGGCGTGCAAATCACTTGTGCACGCCTCCGAGACTCTTATTTTGTTAGCGCAGGCAGCATGAAGCAGGGCTTTTATTGTGAAGATAGGAAATGTGCAGTCGGCCTTTAGAGTTTTGACGGAAGGGACGGCGCGAAAGTCTGTTGAAATAAAAAGTGTTTCTCGCCTTCCTCTCTGTCATTTTTTCATAATAATGAACTGGCAGCAGGCAAAAACTCGGACATGGGAAGAGTTTGGGGAAGCCATGGAAAATGACTTCCGGATGGCTTCGAAGCGATTCTGGACCACCATCCGCCGCCTCAGGAAGGGGAAGCAGTGCACTGTCAACACCGTGTATGGTGCGGATGGTGTTCTGCTGACCTCAACTGCGGATGTTGTGGATAGGTGGAAGGAATACTTTGAAGACCTCCTCAATCCCACCAACACGTCTTCCTATGAGGAAGCAGTGCCTGGGGAATCTGTGGTGGACTCTCCTATTTCTGGGGCTGAGGTTGCTGAGGTAGTTAAAAAGCTCCTCGGTGGCAAGGCCCCAGGGGTGGATGAGATCCGCCCGGAGTTCCTTAAGGCTCTGGATGCTGTGGGGCTGTCTTGGTTGGCAAGACTCTGCAGCATCGTGTGGACATCGGGGGCGGTACCTCTGGATTGGCAGACCGGGGTGGTGGTCCCTCTCTTTAAGAAGGGGGACCGGAGGGTGTGTTCCAACTATCGTGGGATCACACTCCTCAGCCTTCCCGGTAAGGTTTATTCAGGTGTACTGGAGAGGAGACTACGCCGGATAGTCGAACCTCGGATTCAGGAGGAACAGAGTGGTTTTCGTCCTGGTCGTGGAACTGTGGACCAGCTCTATACTCTCGGCAGGGTTCTTGAGGGTGCATGGGAGTTTGCCCAACCAGTCTACATGTGCTTTGTGGACTTGGAGAAGGCATTCGACCGTGTCCCTCGGGAAGTCCTGTGGGGAGTGCTCAGAGAGTATGGGGTATCGGACTGTCTTATTATGGCAGTCCGATCCCTGTACGATCAGTGTCAGAGCCTGGTCCGTATTGCTGGCAGTAAGTCGGACACGTTTCCAGTGAGGGTTGGACTCTGCCAAGGTTGCCCTTTGTCACCGATTCTGTTCATAACTTTCATGGACAGAATTTCTAGGCGCAGTCAAGGCATTGAGGGGTTCCGGTTTGGTGGCCGCGGGATTAGGTCTCTGCTTTTTGCAGACGATGTGGTCCTGTTGGCTTCATCTGGCCGTGATCTTCAGCTCTCACTGGATCGGTTCGCAGCCGAGTGTGAAGCGGCCGGAATGAGAATCAGCACCTCCAAATCCGAGTCCATGGTTCTCTCCCGAAAAAGGGTGGAGTGCCATCTCCGGGTTGGGGAGGAGACCCTGCCCCAAGTGGAGGAGTTCAAGTACCTAGGAGTCTTGTTCACGAGTGGGGGAAGAGTGGATCGTGAGATCGACAGGCGGATCGGTGCGGCGTCTTCAGTAATGCGGACGTTGTACCGATCTGTTGTGGTGAAGAAGGAGCTGAGCCGGAAGGCAAAGCTTTCAATTTACCGGTCGATCTACGTTCCCATCCTCACCTATGGTCATGAGCTTTGGGTCATGACCGAAAGGATAAGATCACGGGTACAAGCGGCCGAAATGAGTTTCCTCCGCCGTGTGGCGGGGCTCTCCCTTAGAGATAGGGTGAGAAGCTCTGCCATCCGGGAGGAACTCAAAGTAAATCCGCTGCTCCTCCACATCGAGAGGAGCCAGATGAGGTGGTTCGGGCATCTGGTCAGGATGCCACCCGAACGCCTCCCGAGGGAGGTGTTTAGGGCACGTCCAACCGGTAGGAGGCCACGGGGAAGACCCAGGACACGTTGGGAAGACTATGTCTCCCGGCTGGCCTGGGAACGCCTCGGGATCCCCCGGGAAGAGCTAGACGAAGTGGCTGGGGAGAGGGAAGTCTGGGCTTCCCTGCTTAGGCTGCTGCCCCCGCGACCCGACCTCGGATAAGCGGAAGAAGATGGATGGATGGATGGATGGATGGATAAAAAAAACTTGTCAAAAATCCTCTATGTAGGGAGCATTCTTCTGATTGCTAAAAAAAACAACTGCAATAACGCAGGTCATTGATCTTGGCTGTTTTTAAATACCTAGTCCAAAAAACACAAATCAAAAATCTTCCATAAGACATGAGCATGTTGCTGCTTTTAAAGACCAAGTAAAAAAAACAAAACACATCTCAAAGATCCTCTACAAGACAGGAACCTTTTTTTTCGGTTTTCAAGCACCTACTACAGTTTTAAAAAGGTCATCAGAGATCCTTCATAAGTCATGAGCTTGTTGCTGTTTTTAAAGACTGAGTCAAAAATCCCGTAAATGACAGGAGCCTTTTGCTGTTTTTAAGGACCTACTTTAAAAAAAAAAGATATTGTAAATCAGTGTTCCCCAACCTTTTTGTATCCGCGGACCGCTTAATAATTTGTCCCTTTTTTTTTTTTTTTTTCTTTGTCATGAAAAAGGGACATTTTTGTCATGAAAAAGGGAGGTTTTTGTGGTTGGTGCACTAATTGTAAGTGTATATTGTGTTTTTTATGTTGATTTTATAAGATAAAATAAAAAATAAATAAATAACATTTATTTATTTTTATTTTTTTTAATTTTTTTTAATAAAAATGAATAAAAAATTATTCTGCGGCCCGGTATCAATCGGGCCACACGACCTACTACAATGAAAATAAAAACTTTTCAAAGATCCTCAACGTAAGAAGCATTCTTCTGAATCTTAAAGACCAACTGCAATAACACAGGTCATCGATCCTCAGTGAGACAGGGGTTCTTGGCTGGTTTTAAGGACCTGGTCCAAAAAACACAAATCAAATATCCTCTACAAGACAATAGCACTTTTTCTGTTTTCAAGCACCTACAACAAATTTAAAAAGATAATCAAAGATCCTTCATAAGTCATGAGCACGTTGCTGTTTTTAAAGACCGAGTCAAAAATCCTGTAAATGACAGGAGCCTTTCACCGTTTTTAAGGACCTACTTTAAAAAGAGAACACTTCAAAGATACTCTAAATGACAGGAGCCTATAGCTGTTTTTAAAGATGTACAGCAAATTTAAAAAGATAATCAAAGATCCTTCATAAAAAATGAGCATGTTGCTGTTTTAAAGACCTAGTCCAAAAAAAAACACAAATCAAAGATCCTCTACAAGCCAGGAGCCCTTTTTTGTTTTTAAGCACCTATGACAAATTTAAAAAGATAATCCGAGATCCTTCATAAGATATGAGCATGTTGCTGTTTTAAAGA
This sequence comes from Nerophis ophidion, assembly GCF_033978795.1. Classification (NCBI taxonomy): domain Eukaryota; kingdom Metazoa; phylum Chordata; class Actinopteri; order Syngnathiformes; family Syngnathidae; genus Nerophis; species Nerophis ophidion. The sequence continues at coordinate 23,607,856 of NC_084617.1, forward strand.
CCCAGTCAAAAAAAATCACAAATCAAAGATCCTCTACAAGACAGGAGATTTTTTCTGTTTTTAAAGCACCTATGACACATTTCAAAAGATAATCAGAGATCCTTCATAAGACATGAGCATGTTGCGGTTTTTAAAGACCGAGTCAAAGGATCCTCCTTTTACTGTTTCTAAGGACCTATTACCGTAATTTTCGGACTATAAGTCGCAGTTTCTTTTCATAGTTTGGCCGGGGGTGCGACTTATACTCCGGAGCGACATATGTGTGCAATTATTAACACATTACTGTAAAATATCAAATAATATTATTTATCTCATTCCCGGAAGAAACTAAGAAAATGTCAGTAATCGTCACCAATAAAAAAATTTGGCGGGGGAGGGTCAGGGCAGAAGTGCATTGTGGGTTATGAGATGCTAACTGCTATATGCTACTGTCGTAGCTATTAAAGTGGATCATTTTATTGTTGGCGGTAACTTATAAACACTGAGAAGGGCTGAACAAAAATGTCACGAAAAGGAAATCATGTACTGCAGATTACACACAATATCAAATAATATTATTTACCTAATTCGCGGAAGAGATGAAGAAAATGTCAGCAATCGTCACACACACGTCAACCAATAAGAATTCGGCGGGGGGGGGGGGGTGTCTTGGCAGAAGTGCATTGTGGGTCATGGAATGCTAACTGCTATATGCTATATGCTACTGCTGTAGCTATTAAAATGGATCATTTCAACGTTGGCGGTAACTTAAAAAAACTGAGAAGGGCTGAACAAAAATGGCACCGAAAAGGAAATCATGTACTGCAGATTACAAGCTGGACGTAGTGAAATATGCAGCAGAAAACGACAAGAGGAAGCGGCGCATACCTTGGGAGTTGGCAGAGTTGTTTAGAAGCGACATCGAGGAAGAAGATTTCATGGGATTTATCGATTAGGAGTGACAGATAGTTTGGTAAACGTATAGCATGTTCTATACGTTATAGTTATTTGAATGACTCTTACCATAATATGTTACATCAACATACCAGGCACCTTCTCAGTTGGTTATTTATGCGTCATATAACGTACACTTATTCAGCCTGTTGTTCACTATTCTTTATTTATTTTAAAATGCCTTTCAAATGTCTATTCTTGGTGTTGGGTTTTATCAAATAAATTTCCCCCAAAAATGCGACTTATACTCCAGTGCAACGTATATATGTGTTTTTCCTTCTTTATTATGCATTTTCGGCCGGTGCGACTTATAATCCGAAAAGTACGGTACATTAAAAACAGTCAAATATCCTCAATAAGACATTGCCGTTGATTCGTTGCCGCGTACGATGCTCAGTGGAGTGGAGACTACAACTTAAAGGCCTACTGAAATTAGATTTTCTTATTTAAATGGGTATAGCAGGTCTATTCTATGTGTCATACTTGATCATTTCGCGATATTGCCATATTTTTGCTGAAAGGATTTAGTAGAGAACATCCACAATAAAGTTCGCACCTTTTGGTCGCTAACAAAAAAGTCTTGCCTGTACCGGAAGTCGCAGACGATGACGTCACCCATGTGAGGGCTCCTCACATCCTCACATTGTTTATAATGGGAGCCTCCAATAAAAAGAGCTATTCGGACCGAGAAAACGTCAATTTCCCCATTAATTTTAACGAGGATGAAAGATTCGTGGCTGAGGATATTGATAGCGAAGGACTAGAAAAAAAATAATAAATAAATAAAGTTTAAAAAAAAAAGGCGATTGCATTGTGAGTGAATCAGATGTTTTTAGACACATTTACTAGGATAATTCTGGAAGATCCCTTATCTGCTTATTGTTTTAATAGTGTTTTAGTGAGATTTTAAAGATTGTAAAGACATACCTCGAGGTCGGATGGCTGCGGTGAACACGCAGTCTCAGAGAGAAGCCGAGGAGCCCAGCTTACAGCTGCCTTTTTTGACATGACAGCTGCTGCAGGACGACGAATAATCCATTGATGTCTCCGGTAAGATATATATCACAATTTCCCCATCCTAAAACATGCTGGTTGACGTAGAGAAAACATGTTTGCGTGACCGCTCCGCTTCACAACAAACAAAGAAACACCGGCTGTGTCTCGGTGCTAAAGACAGCTGCAATCCACCGCTTTCCACCAACAGCATTGTTCTTTATAGTCTCCATTATTAAATGAACAAATTGCAAAAGATTCAGCAACGCAGATGTCCAAAATACTGTGTAATTAGAGACGACTTTTAGCCGTGTTTGGTGCAGCGCTAATATTTCCTTACCGTCCGTGATGTCACGCGTACGCATACTTCCCAACCCTCCCGGATTTTCCGGCAGACTCCCAAAATTCAGCGCCTCTCCCGAAAACCTCCCGGGACAATTTTCTCCCGAAAATCTCCCGAAATTCAGACGGAGCTGGAGGCCACGCCCCCTCCAGCTCCATGACAACCTAACTCAATATTGTGACCCTCTTAAACAGGACAATACTGCCATCTACTGTACATAGAATAGAATGTCTGTTCTGAAGCCCACAAAGAGACGTAACTTTATCACGTCGCCTGGTTATTGAGTCCAACCCAATATATTACACCTTCAACGAGCAAAATGAAGAAATACGCTTGCAAGTTCCAGAACGATTGGAAACAAGATTTTTCAGTTTATCCAGGAGAGTTCGAAGGGGAAGGGGTATGTTGCCTGTACATTTTGGAGAACAGACTTCTCCATTGAACACGGTGAAAGGATATACTCAGCCATGAACGGTCAGCCAAGCACAAAGCGTCCGCAGCGCAGCATCGTTCACAACCCAGTATTATGGCCCATATTGCAAAATGGAGACCCGATGGTGTAACTTATGCTGCGACAAAGATGGATGGCTATGCTAATAGCTGGAAGCAACATCCCGTTCTCATTTGCGGATGTCTACAACAAATCCGTGAAGGATGTTCCCGGATTCGGAGATTGCTCGCCAATACGCAAATGGCAGAACAAAGGTTATTCAAATAGTGAAAGGTAAGTGTTGTTGTTGTTTTTTAGTAACAAGCAAGCACAGTATAGTTAGTAAAACAACTGTGTTTTTATTACTGTGCCGTCTGATATTCAACAATGTATTTTATTTATATATATAATAAAATAAATATATATAGCTAGAATTCACTTAAAGTCAAGTATTTCATACATATACATATATATATATACATATACATATATACATATATATATATATATATATATATATACATATATATATATATATATATATATATATATATATATATATATGAAATATATATGAAATACTCGAGTTGGTGAATTAACCACGCCCCCCCCACTTCCCGAAACCGGAGGTCTGAAAGTTGGCAAGTATGCGCGTGCGCGTCATCATTCCGCGACGTTTTCAACAAGAAACTCGCAGGAAATTTAAAACTGCAATTTAGTAAACTAAAAAGACCGTATTGGCATGTGTTGCAATGTTGATATTTCATAATCGATATATAAACTATCAGACTGCGTGGTCGGTAGTAGTGGGTTTCAGTAGGCCTTTAAAGATCTTTCTGGACCTTTTAAATAGACAAAGACAGTTTCTTTGTCTTAAACGAGTTCCGTCCTCCTCCTCGTGTTGACAAACAGACATTGAACATTGCCTGCGTCTTCAGAAGTGGTCTCAGTGAAACACCCGGCTGACAAGTATAGTCTCCCGCACGACCACGGTAGTCGATGAAAAAAAAAAAAAAAAAAAAAAAGAGGCCACAAAGGAGTCGAACGCACTGGTGTTCTTCAGTGAAACTCCACAGGCAGGCTATTATCTCCCGTCAAACAGCCTGTGCACTTAATCTCTCCTTTAAATACTCTTAAATACATGAAGGTATGGCACAGGAAGCAAAATGTCAGCACCCAGCTCCTTTTTGAAGCTTTGTGTCGAGCATAAAGGCAGAAAGGCAAATGTTAATGAATTGTCAGAGGAATAGAAGATCAGAGAAGCCAAACGAATTTCATATCACACCTAAAGACCCGACATTTAATTAAAGTGGCCTGAAAAACCTGCCGCCTGGTTGGCTGACAACAGCTTTTCTTCAAGCAAATTACAGAAATCAATTACCGACGCACCGGAGCCCCCGTGGCCGCCGAGGGGGTTGAGGAGCGAGGAGCGGACCTGAGAGGCGACTTGATGGCGTGGAGCCGCTGAAAGGGCCCACGCGCTGGAACCGAGCCCGATGGAAGCCGGAGCCTCCTCCACGTGCTCCCGGCGCTGACTCACGCCCTCAACTTCCCTGCGCCTCCGAGCTCTTTGAAATAGAAATCATGTTTCTGTGCACACCGGACTACCGGCGCCATTACCGGTCTGCTCTTTGCTTATTGGACACATCATTAGGTAAATCGCCCAAAGAGCACTTGCGTGTTTTTGTTTGTGCCCTCACTTGTTTATCCAAATGAAATGTGTGTGGACTAGTGTTGTCCCCATAAAAATATTTTGGTACCGGTACCAAAATTATTTAGATACTTTTCGGTACTTTTCTAAACAAAGAGCTTTGTGGCTTTTTTTAACAAAAAAAATCTCAGGGTACATTACACGTATACTATATTGCCAAAAGTATTTGGCCACCCATCCAAATGATGATAATCAGGTGTCCTAATAACTTGGTGCGGCCACAGGTGTATAAAATCAAGCACTTAAGCAGGCGGGACTGTTTCTAAAAACATTTGTGAAAGAATGGGCCGCTCTCAGGAGCTCAGTGATTTCAAGCGTGGAACTGTAATAGGATGCCACCTGTGCAACAAATCCAGTCGTGAAATTTCCTTGCTCCTACATATTCCAAAGTCGACTGTCAGCTTTATCATAAGAAATTAAAAGAGTTTGGGAACAACAGCAACCAGTCATCAAATGGTAGGCCACGTAAACTGACAGAGAGCAGCATTGTGCAAAGAGGTCGCCGACTTTCTGCACAGTCAGTTGCTGCAGAGCTCCAAACGTCACGTGACTTTCCAATTAACCCACATACAGTACGCAGAGAGCTTCGTGGAATGGGTTTCCATGGCCAACCAGCTGCATCTAAGCCATACATCACCAAGTCCAATGCAAAGCGTCGGATGCAGTGGTGTAAATCTCGTTGCCACTGGACTGTAGAGCAGTGGAGACACCTTCTGTGGAGTGATGACTCACGTTTTTCCATTTGGCAATCTGATGGCAGAGTCTGGTTTTGGAGGTCGCCAGGAGAACTATACATTTTGGACTGTATTGGGCCGAGTGTGGAATTTGGTGGTGGAGGAATTATGGTGTGGGGTTGTTTTTCAAGAGTTGTTCTAGTGAAAGGAACTTTGAATGCTCCAGGATACCAAAACATTTAGGAACATTCCATGCTCCCAACCTGTTGGAAGAGTTTGGAGCGGGCCCCTTCCTCTTCCAACATGACTGTGCAGCAGTGCACAAAGCAAGGTCCATAAAGACATGGATGAGAGTCTGGTCTGGATGAACTTGACTGGCCTGCACAGAGACCTGACCTTAACTCGATAGAACACCTTTGGGATGAATTAGAACAGAGACCGAGAGCCAGGCCTTCTCGACCAACATCAGTGTGTGACCTCACCAATGCGCTTTTGGAAGAATGTTGGAAAATTCCTATAAACACACTCCCCAACCTTGTGGACAGACTTCCAAGAAGAGTTGAAGCTGTAATAGCTGCAAAAGGTGGACCGACATCATATTGAACCCTGTGGGTTAGGAATGGGATGACACTTCAAGTTCATATGTGAGTCAAGGCAGGTGCCCAAATACTTTTGGCAATATAGTATATGTTTCTTATTGCAAGATTGTAGATTGTCCTTCAATAAAATGGTGAACATACAAGACAACTTGTCTTTTATTAGTAAGTAAGTAAACAAATGCTCTTCATTAGTCTGCTGACATATGCAGTAACATATTGTGTCATTTTCCATTTTATTATTTTGTGAAAATTATTAAGGACAGGTGGTAGAAAATGAATTATTATTATTAACATGTTCTATCTACACTCCTGTTCAAATGTAATAATCACTTATTCTTCTGTTGTTTGGATGCTTTACATTAGTTTTGGAAGATACCGAGTTTATAAACATAATACAAATAAATTAAAATAAACGAAAGAAGATGTGATGCCAAAAAATATCGACATAATCATAGTAGTATTGACTAGATACGCTCTTGTACTTGGTATCATTACAGTGGATGTTAGGTGTGGAATCACCAAAATGATTCTCAAGCATGGCCACCACTGCTGCTCACTGCTCCCTTCACCTCCCAGGGGTTGGAACAAGGGGATGGGTCGAATGCAGAGGATAATTTCAGGAAAGCTAGTGTGTGTGTGTGTGTGTGTGTGTGAGACTATCAGTGAAACTCTAACTTTAAGCTTATGTTAAATAGCAGACCAAGACTTTATCAGGGTGGATGCAGGTCCTAAGCGAAGAAAGACCGGCGGGAGAGGTTTTTTTTCGAAGGAAGTAGTGTGGAACTCTCAAGCTGGTGGCTATTTATTGCTATCATGCAAATTTCCAATTTTGATATGAGCATAAAAAGTCACTTACTAGTTCAGCAGGAACAGAACCAAGGCACCATCGGTCTGAAATCCCTCGTCTTTGAGCACACACCAGTGAGGAAAAGCCGGGGCAATATCGATCCTTGACTGTCCTTTCATCTGGGTAAACGCTGTTATTCTTGTTTTGTTTCCTCAGACATGACTTTTTGTTTCTTTGGTTGTGTTGTACCTTAGGCCATGATAGCAGCAATTGCACCAAGGCATTCTTCTTCTTCAGCTTTTTGTTTTATGGCGGCATGTCTTATTACCAAATGGGAAAGAGGGAGTGACATATGCCTTAAAGCAAGTCAGCACGTGTAGTTTTTTGTGTTGCAGGGTTCCCGTTGCCTTTCTCAAAGTTGCTAAGTGCCAGGGAAAGCAGTACAGACCCCTTCAGGCCTTGACACAGGTGTCATTCAACTTGTTGTAACTCCATGTGTCATCCTAAAAGTTATGAAAATATCTTATGGAGGTTGAAGAGCTACTTAGTGCTGCTTAAAAAGCATCACTCCATTTAAGATGGACTGATGCAAAGTGGAAAAGTGTTCTGTGGTCTGATGAGTCCACATTTCAAATTATATTTGGAAACAGAGGACGTGGTGTCCTCCAGAACAAAGAGGAAAATAACCATTCGGATTGTTTTAGGCGCAAAGTTCAAAACCCAGCATCTGTGATGGTATGGGGGTGTAATAGTGCCCAAGGCACGGGTAACTTACACATCTGTGAAGGCACCATTAATGCTGAAAGGTCCATACAGGTTTTGGAGCAACATATGTTGTCATCCAAGCAACGTTATCATGGATGCCCCTGCTTATTTCAGCACGACAATGCCAAGCCACGTGTTACAACAGCGTGGCTTCGTAGTAAAAGAGTGCGGGTACTTTCCTGGCCCGCCTGCAGTCCAGACCTGTCCCCCAACGAAAATGTGTGGAGCATTATTAAGCCTAAAATACGACAGCGGAGATCCTGGACTGTTGAACGACTGAAGCTCTACATAAAACAAGAATGGGAAAGAATTCCACTTTCAAAGCTTCAACAATTAGTTTCCTCAGTTCCTAAACATTTATAGAGTGTCGTTAAAAGAAAAGGTGATGTAACACGGTGGTGAACATGCCTTTTCTCAACTACTTTGGCATGTGTTGTAGCCATGAAATTTTAAGTTAATTATTGTTTGCAAAAAAAATAAAGTTTATGGGTTTGATCATCAAATATCTTGTCTTTGTAGTGCATTCAATTGAATAGGGGTTGAAAAGGATTTGCAATTCATTGTATTCCGTTTATATTTACATCTAACACAATTTCCCAACTCATATGGAAATGGGGTTTGTAGAATATTGGTCGAAAAAATTACAATAGTTCAATGGACAAATCAACGTCACAACCTGACTGATTAATAGTCGTCAAAAAGCATGTTGTTTCAACGTTGTATTTGTGGTGTATAAACATTGGTTGAAAAAATGACAATAGTTCAATGGACCTATGAACGTCAACCTGACATTGAATAAATGTTGTCAAGAGGCATATTGTTTCAACTTTGTATTGGTGTTGTAGAATATTGGTTGGGAAATGACCAAAGTTCAACGGTCAAATCAACGTCAGAACCCAACATATGAGTTGCTCAATGTCAGGACATTATTCAACACGGCGTGGCGCGGTTGGGAGAGTGGCCGTGCGAGGGTTCCTGGTTAAATCCCCACCATCTACCAACCTTGTCACGTCCGTTGTGTCCTTGAGCAAGACACTTCACCTTTGCTCCTGATGGTTTGTGGTTAGTGCCTTGCATGGTAGCTCCCGCCATCAGTGTGTGAATGGGTGAATAGTGTCAAAGTGCTTTGAGTGCCTTGAAGGTAGAAAAGCGCTATACTAGTATAACCCATTTACCATAACAACTTCTCAACGTTGTTTTAATGTCCTGTGCCTGCCGGGTGTCTCATATTTTAAAAAAATATTCAAAACAAAAAAAGACAATCATGAAATGGTGTGTAGGATTGGGTAAAAAAAAAAAAGTCATGGTATACCAGAAACCGTACTCGAAAAGACGAAACCTTTCTGCGATGCTACTCCTACTTTCATATGCATTTAGGTTAGATTAAAACCTGTGGGCTCCTCGTTTGAGAACTCAATGGGAGCGTTTGGAACTTTGGGCCAGCTGCAGTGCTCACGCTCGGGCAGCAGGGTGCGCTGGAGGCAAACACTCCCTGTGGATCCTCACTGTGCGAGATGGAGCGGGTCAGATAAAGTTTGCGGGCCTCTCAAGTTCAGAGTGTGTATTTGATGAAGTTCTCATGGTGGAGATGTGAGACTCAGCAGTCCAAAAAACACTCCAAATCTTGCTGACTGCGGCCGAGCAGCGTGCGGAGTTAATATGAGTACTGGGATGAATATGAATGAGGCAAATGAAAGCTGATGAATGTTATCCCTTATCTCCATAAAGATTAGACAATTCCCTTGAACCAAAGCCAAGGACACACACAATAAAGGACACATTTGAAGAGTTGATGGACGTTGATAAGATTACATCACAATGAGATGATGTATCATGTCCGAGCGTGATCCGCGCAGCCGGGAGGCCGTCGCCCAATTTTTATCACCGTTTGCCCATCGCGGCGGCCAAATCAATTCCAAATGATCTTTTAACAATAACCCCGGGCTAAGGTACACATTAAATTTATTAAAATAAATACTTCTATTAGGCTCTTCTTCTTCCTGGGTCAGCAGGAAAATATACGCTCTCATTTCTCCCACTGTCAGATCAATCATGTGCCGTCCCGAGTCAAGGTGAAAGCCATCAAGATGTCATTTCCCTCTCTTTGGGGCTGATTCACGCACGCAAACCCCGAGATGGCCGAGGTTCCCAGAAAAAAAATGTGTCCACAGAGGTTTACAGTTTTTACTGTCAACAAAGCAGAAGAGGGAGGAGTTAAGAGGCCGTAAACAACGGAGAAACCGAGATAAAAGTGCGCTCCAGCAGGCAGATAAGATAACCCGGAGAAACTTTGCTCGCTAGACTCCCAGAAACCTGCGTTGAAACATACAAACACTGCCAGCTGCGCAGGTGAAGAGGGTGAAGACCTCACCATGCAGTGGACTGCCGGTCTCTGCCTCCTCTGGGGGGTTCTGTGCACACGGGGGGCCCCGTTTAGCGAGCCGAGGCAGAAGGTCCTGTTGGTCTCCTTCGATGGTTTCCGTTGGGATTATGACCGCGACGTGGACACACCGAATATGGACAGAATGGCTGAGGATGGAGTGAAGGCCCACTACGTCACGCCCCCTTACCTGACCATTACCAGCCCTACGCACTTCACCCTCCTGACAGGTAAAAGCCAACCGGTCAGGTTTTTAAAGTACAATAACTCTTCAGTGTTTCTCGCTGAGTCAGATGCAGATCTGCTCATTTTCTACTGGAAGAAATTACTCTTTGTTCAAACTAATTGACTCTAATCCCCAAAGTTGGGGTAACTTGACACAACTTCTGAGGCTAGTTGTGCTCTCCTCCGCAGGCCGTTACATTGAGAACCACGGCGTGATCCACAACATGTGGTTCAACACCACCAGCACGGAGAAGAAGCCCTATTATCAGACTCAGTTTGTCAACGACTGGTGGGACAACGGCACGCTGCCTATCTGGATCACAGCTCAGAATCAGGTCTGTCTCATTCAGCGTGAGAGAGATTTTACTTAGAACCGTTGTCAGGCAGCAAATTGTTTGGCAGGACAGGATGTCACCCGACTGACAGATGCTGAGAAAGTCCCGCTGTGCTTCGAGTGGATGACATCCAGCCTTTGGCTTGCTTTGCATGCAAGTGTCTAACAAGTGTGACCTTGTTTGTGTGCTCTTTCAGGGTCTGAAAGCTGGCTCTCTTCACTTCCCTGGCACCGCCTCCAGCTACCAAGGACAGGTTGCCATGAAACGCGAGGTCGAGCCGCTGCTCTACAATTACAAGAACGAGACGGCTTGGCGAGAGAACGCCAACAAGGTGATGGCCTGGTTCCGAGACCTGGATCTGGACTTTGTGTCTCTCTATTTTGGAGAGCCAGACGGCACGGGCCACAGGTACGGGCCTGACTCTCCACAGCGACGAGACATGGTCAGGCAAGTGGACCGGACCGTGGGATACATCCGAAGCTCAGCTGAAAAACACGGATTGAGCAAACGCTTGAACATCATCATCACGTCCGATCACGGCATGACCACGGTCTACCGCAACGGTTTGGTGAAGGAAATCACACTCTCCAAGATTCCGGGCTTCTCTTTCGGGGATTTGTCTTTCCACCTCGTAGATTTTGGGCCCTCTGGAATGCTGCTGCCCAAGCCGGGCAAACTGGAGAAGGTTTACAATGCCCTAAAGGGGGCGCACCCTCACCTCCATGTCTTCAAGAAGGAGGAGATGCCAGAACGCCTCCACTTTGCCAAGAACGATCGCATCCTGCCCATCATTTTATGGGCAGACGCTGGCTATGTGATAAACGGGGTGCGCATCACACAGTTTCTACTTAACTCTCAGTACTTCCTTTCATGCATTTCCTAACTCAGGGGTGTCCAAACTACGGCCTCAGGGCCAAATATGGCCCACCGACATCTTCCATTTGGCCCGCGAGACGCCATCAGTTTCATAAGGAATCTTACCCGCAGGGAGATTGCATTCATTTTAAGAGTCAGACAATTATGATGTTGCCACTTTTTCGCCATCTTGTGGACAACGTGTGTAATTTAGTTAATCGATATAATCACTTTATAACCCCTTGTACCCTTCAGGGTTGCGGAGGGTGCTGGAGCTTATCTCAGCTGCATTCGGGCGGAAGGCGGGGTACACCCTAGACAAGTCGCCACCTCTTCACAGGCCCAACAGAGATAGACAGACAACATTCACACTCACATTCACACACTTAACCAATTTAGTGTTACCAATCTACCTATTCCTAGGTGAATATCTTTGGAGGTAAGAGGAAGCCGGAGTACCCGGAGGGAACCCACACAATCACGGGAAGAACATGCAATCTCCACACAAAAAGACCCCGAGCCCGGGGATCGAACCCAGGACCTTCGTATTGTGAGGCACATGCAATAACCGCTGGTTCACCATGCTGCCCTAATTTAGTTCAATGACCTTTAATTATGCTATGGAAGGAACAAAGCGCAGCATTTACCAATATGACCCAATCCCAAAAAACCTTCCCTAGTCATGCCGGAAAAAAAAAAATATGCAACCGACACAAAAAGTCACACATAACACAACCTGCTCACTAAACAGATTCTAAATTACACCTATTTAAATCCATTACTAAACATCCATCCATCAATCCATGTTCTACCACTCATGTTTGGTGCATTTTAACTGCTTGATATTTCTGATTGATTACAAAACTTTAAGGAGGTTGTTACGAAAATAAACAAGAAATCAAACTTTTACTTACTCTTATCATCTCAATACATCCATCCATCCATCCATTTTCTACCGCTTATTCCCTTTATGGGGTCGCGGGGGGCGCTGGTGCCTATCTCAGCTACAATCGGACGGAAGGCAGCATACACCCTGGACAAGTCGCCACCTCATCGCGGGGACAACACAGATAGACAGACAACATTCACACTCACATTCACACACTAGGGCCAATTTAGTGTTGCCAATCAACCTATCCCCAGGTGCATGTCTTTGGAAGTGGGAGGAAGCCGGAGTACCCGGAGAGAACCCACGCAGTCACGGGGAGAACATGCAAACTCCACACAGAAAGATCCCGAGCCAGGGATTGAACGCACTAACACCTCTCCCACCTTGCTGCCTTATCTAATTACATTCAGACACTTTACCCACCTGCTCCCAGTGCCACCCACACTGGTTTAAATGTAACTTAGAGATTGGGGTTCACTATGTAAAGTGCTTTGAGTCACTAGAGAAAAGCGCTATATAAATATAATTCACTTCACATTGTATCTTTATAGATAATGCTACATATATCAGTCAAGGAAAATGATCAAACTACACGAATAACATACTGTAATTTTATGTTCATATAATGTTTTTATCTTGATTGAAAATTAACACCAATGAGTTGACTGATGAACATGATCCATCCATCCATCCATCCATTTTCTACCGCTTATACCCTTTGGCGTTGCGGGGGGCGCTGGTGCCTATCTCAGCTACAATCGGGCGGAAGGCGGGGTACACCGTGGACAAGCCGCCACCTAATCGCAGTGATGAACATTATCACATAATTTATTCAGAAAATTTAAAACATGACAAAAATAGTATTAACCAAAACATCTAAGTGTAAAAAAAAACAAAAAAAAACAAGAAAAACATCATGGTTTGTACATTTTCAGAATGTTATTGTTCGATTTTTAAACAAAGAAAATCGGAAGTTGTCTTTATTTTTAAGTTATCATGCCGTGATTTTACTAGTCTGGCCCACTCGGGAGTAGATTTTTCTCCATGTGGCCCCCGATCTAAAATGAGTTTGACACCCCTGATCCACAATGTAAATGGTCATGAAAATGAAGAGAACATATTGAATGAGAAGGTGTGTCCAAACTTTACAGCCCACAACCAAGTCAAAAAGTTTGGACACCCCTGCCCTAACTCTTTTCGGTGTTTTTCAAACCTTGACACAACACCAGGAATAGGTCTCAACTTTTAATCAAATCAAAGATGACCAAAAACAGAAGCAGCTCCAATGCGATGTAGTAACGTTTTTGAATGAACTGATTAAGAAACTTAAAGGCCTACTGAAATGAGAATTTCTTATTTAAACGGGGATAGCAGGTCCATTCTATGTGTCATACTTGATCATTTTGCAATATTGCCATATTTTTGCTGAAAGGATTTAGTAGAGAACATCCACGATACAGTTTGCAACTTTCGGTGCTAAGAGAAAAGCCCTGCCTTTACTGGAAGTCGCAGACGATGACGTCACATGTTTGATGGCTCCTCACATATTCACATTGATTTTAATGGGAGCCTCCAACAAAAAGTGCTATTCGGACAGAGAAAACGACAATTTCCCCATTAATTTGAGCGAGGACGAAAGATTCTTGTTTGAGGATATTGATAGCGACGGACTACAGAAAAAAAAAAAAAAAAAGTTAAACAAAAAAAAGCGATTGCATTGGGACGGATTCCGAAGTTTTTAGACACATTTAGTAGGATAATTCTGGGAAATCCCTTATCTTTCTATTGTGTTGATAGTGTTTTAGTGAGTTTAATATTACCTGATAGTCGGAAGGGTGTATCCACGGGTGTCTTGACGCGCAGTGTCTCAGGGGAGTCGACGGCAGCTATGGACGGCACAAGCTCAGCTTTTCTCTGGTAAGAACTGACTTTTTAACCACAATTTTCTCACCGAAACCTGCTGGTTGACATGTGGTCGGGATCCAATGTTCTCTTGACTGCGCTCTGATCCATAGGAAAGTTTCACTTTTCAGGAATTTTATACAAGGAATCACCGTGTGTTTGTGTGGCTAAAGGCTAAAGCTTCCTAACTCCATCTTTCTACTGTGACTTCTCCAACATTAATTGAACAAATTGCAAAAGATTCAGCAACACAGATTTCCAAAAAACTGTATAATTATGCCGCTAAAGCAGACGACATTTAGCTGTGTGTGTGCAGCGCTCATACTTACTAAAAACCCGTGACGTCTTGCGTACACGTCATCATGACACAACGTTTTGAAGACAAAACTCCCGGGAAATTTAAAATTGTAATTTAGTAAACTAAAAAGGCTGTATTGGCATGTGTTGCAATGTTAATATTTCATCATTGATATATAAACTATCAGACTGCGTGGTGGGTAGTAGTGGGTTTCAGTAGGCCTTTAAGTCCACTGTGGGATACGCTGTCAATATGCACAAATTTACTCCAACATGAAGGCGCAGATTACTTCTCCTCTTTAGCTCCGAACGAAACATCCTGGGAGAAATGGTGTTTTTCGCTGGCTGCTAACAGCAACAAAGAAAGTCTCCTCGAGCAGAAACAATCAGCTAAATTCTAATCTTAGAGCATTACAATTTTAATCAAGTGCCTTTGCGAGTCCCCGTGATAATCCAAACCGCCGCGGTAACACGTGGCGCCCTCCGATGCTTCCTCCAGCTACTCGTGCCTCCAAATTTCAAATTAGCATTTTCATTTGGCTCCAGTCGCTCGCTCGGTGGCGAGGCGACGCCGCGGCTGCACGTGTCGCTCAATATTCATGGAGTTGCAACTTGGAGAAGGATAACAGACCTGATTTATGTGGACTTACGTAAAGCCCGCCAGGTTACGAGCGACTCATGACCATCACAATGACTTCATGGCCACTTAAACTCCTCTCGTTGTGATGCCTGGATAAGATAAGCAAGCTGAGATATCCCCTCTCCGAAAGATGGCTTGAAGGCCTCATTCAATGGCTTCTTGGTGACGTTCAGATGTCAAGAAACAGGGTTCAGGCTGAAAGCTTTTGCTTAGACAACAGTGACCTCTGCTGGACACATGCAGTACTAGCTCCCAGTGTGTTTCTTTGCAGTACTTCCCAGTCCAGTTCAACAAGGGCGAGCACGGCTATGACAACCAAGTGATGGACATGAAGGCTTTCTTCAGGGCGGCGGGGCCGGCTTTCCACAAGAACCTGCAGGTGGGGCCTTTTGAAACGGTCCACATCTACCCGCTGATGTGTCACATCCTAGGCATCAAGCCCGAGGTCAACGATGGACACCTGGATGCCACCAAGCACATGCTGGTGACCAGCGCCAGGACGCAGGATCATGGTGAGCAGACAACATCATGGCTCATGTCAGACATATCATGATGACCACGTTAAGACTCATTCGGTTTAAATAATTTGGCAATGTATATATATACATTTATACATAAATACATGTACATATATATATATATATATATATATATGGGCTTCACGGTGGCAGAGGGGTTAGTGCGTCTGCCTCACAATACGAAGGTCCTGCAGTCCTGGGTTCAAATCCAGGCTCGGGATCTTTCTGTGTGGAGTTTGCATGTTCTCCCCGTGAATGCGTGGGTTCCCTCCGGGTACTCCGGCTTCCTCCCACTTCCAAAGACATGCACCTGGGGATAGGTTGATTGGCAACACTAAATTGGCCCTAGTGTGTGAATGTTGTCTGTCTATCTGTGTTGGCCCTGTGATGAGGTGGCGACTTGTCCAGGGTGTACCCCGCCTTCCGCCCGATTGTAGCTGAGATAGGCGCCAGCGCCCCCCGCGACCCCGAAAGGGAATAAGCGGTAGAAAATGGATGGATATATATATATATATATATATATATATATATATATATATATATATATATATATATATATATATATATATATATATTATATAGAAGCACTACCACAGGTCATTTTTACCCACAGCCATAAGACTTTACAACGCACTTACGTGATTACCGTGATGTTTATTTTCGTGGTGTGCAATACGGATGTTAGTGTTTTTTTTGCTGTATTTTATCTTCTACCTATACATGTTTTTGAGCGATACGTAGTATTTATTACTAATATTTTAGTTTTTCAATACGCTTTACTTCTTGTGTAAAAACCTGCACTGCAACAACATAATTTCCCTATGGTGGGATTAATAAAAGTCTATCCTACGGTATATTAGGGGTGTGGGAAAAAATCAATTTGAATACGGATCGCGATTCTCACGTTGTGCGATTCAGAATCGATTCTCATTTTTAAAAAAAACGTTTTTTTTTTAGTTTTTTTTTATCAATCCAACTAAACAATACACAGCAATACCATAACAATGCAATCCAATTCCAAAACCAAACCTAACCCAGCAACACTCAGAGCTGCAATAAACAGAGCAATTGAAAGGAGACACAAACCCGACACAGAACAAACCAAAAGTAGTGAA
Source organism: Nerophis ophidion (assembly GCF_033978795.1). NCBI lineage: Eukaryota > Metazoa > Chordata > Actinopteri > Syngnathiformes > Syngnathidae > Nerophis > Nerophis ophidion. The sequence goes on from NC_084617.1 coordinate 23,624,247, forward strand.
ACAAAAATTAATATTATCAACACCAGTATCAATGTTAGTTATAATTTCAGCATAGCAGTGATTAAAAATCCCTCACTGACATTATCATTAGACATTTATAAAAATAATAAAATAGTGTCACAGTGGCTTACACTTGCATCGCATCTCATAAGTTTGACAACACACTGTGTCCAATGTTTTCACAAAGATAAAATAAGTCATATTTTTGGTTTGTTTAATAATTAAAACAAATTTACATTATTGCAATCAGTCGATAAAACATTGTCATTTATATTTATAAAAGCTTTTTTAATAAAATCTACTACTCTGCTAGCATGTCAGCAGACTGGGGTAGATCCTGCTGAAATCCTATGTATTGAATGAATACAGAATCCTTTTAAATCGGAAAAATATAGTTTTTGAATCGAGAATCGCGTTGAATCGAAAAAAATCGATTTATAATCGAATCGCGACCCCAAGAATCGATATTGAATCGAATCGTGGGACACCCAAAGATTTGCATTCCTAATATATATATATATATATATCAGGGGTCACCAACGCGGTGCCCGTGGGCACAAGGTCGCCCGTAAGGACCAGATGAGTCGCCCGCTGGCCTGTTCTAAAAACAGCTCAATTAGCAGCACTTACCAGTGAGCTGCCTCTATTTTTCAAATGGTATTTATTTACTAGCAAGCTGGTCTCGCTTTGCTCGACATTTTTAACTCTAAGAGAGACAAAACTCAAATAGAATTTGAAAATCCAAGAAAATATTTTAAAGACTTGGTCTTCACTTGTTTAAATAAATTCATTTATTTTTTTACTTTGCTTCTTATAACTTTCAGAAAGACAATTTTAGAGAACAAAATACAACCTTAAGAAGGATTTTAGGATTTTTAAACACATATACCTTTTTACCTTTTAAATTCCTTCCTCTTCTTTCCTGAATTTAAATCAATGTTCAAGTACATTTTTTTTTATTGTAAAAAATAATAAATACATTTTAATTTAATTCTTAATTTTAGCTTCTGTTTTTTCGACGAATAATATTTCTGAAATATTTCTTCAAACTTATCACGGTTAAAATTTAAAAAAATTATTCTGGCAAATCTAGAAAATCTTTAGAATCAAATTTAAATTTTATTTCAAAGTCTTTTGAATTTCTTTTAAAATTTTTGTTCTGGAAAATCTAGAAGAAATAATGATTTGTCTTTGTTAGAAATATAGCTTGGTCCAATTTGTTATATATTCTAACAAAGTGCAGATTGGATTTTAACCTATTTAAAACACGTCATCAAAATTCTAAAATTTATCTTAATCAGGAAAAATTACTAATGATATTCCATAAATTATTTTTTTAATTTTTTCAAAAAGATTCAAATTAGCGAGTTTTTCTCCTCATTTTTTTCGGTTGTATTTTGAATTTTAAAGAGTCGAAATTGAAGATAAACTATGTTTCAAAATTAAATTTTAAATTTTTTTTGTTTTCTCCTTTTTCAAACCGTTCCATTAGGTGTTTTTTTCATAATTTATTCTCTACAAAAAACCTTCCGTAAAAGGAAAAAAAATGTACGAAATACCCATTTTTTTATATGTATAGATTTATTTATTTATTTATTTATTTATTTTTTAATCTTCTAAAATGAGTAACTGGAAAGTACAGATTAACATTTTTTTTTTTTTACTAAGGATGTCCCTTGGGTGGATGCTGGCAGTAGTTTGGGGACCCCCCAAATGATTCAACTCGCTGATATACTTTAAACCTTTCAGTAATCTTGTTAAAAAAAAAAAAAAACACACACACACACAAAGCCAGGCTGATTATGTCTATTATCTCTGTCTTGTAGAAGGTGAGGGAGTACACATCCTGCAGAACGCCGTCACTGGATTAGCTGCAACAGCTGGATTTCTTCTCATAGTCTTTGTTGTGATAACGACGCACAAAATAATCAGCAACAGACGACATAAAAGGTAACGACTGAGTGCTTACAAGGTGTTTTTTTCATTCACTTTCTGCAGCTACCTTCATCTAACTAGTGCTTTGCGATACTGCGATGTACATCCATTGTGATGTGACCAAATAGTGTTAATTTGTGAAACATGCCGAATAGTCCAAACAGTATGAATGATAACTGCGGTAAAACTCTGATTGATGGTTTTACTGTTTTAAATAAAAATAATGGAAAAAGCGTAATTGATTAGTGCAATTTGATAAACTCACTGACTGACTGGCACTAGCTCACTGGCTCAAATGCTAAAATGAAAACAAAAGGCATTAACGTCTTTCCCCATTAAGAAAGGGCTAATCCAGGGATGTCAAACTCGTTTTCATTGAGGGCCATAGGGTAGTTATGGCTGCCATCAGAGGGCCGATTGAAACAGCGAATAATGTATAAATTTGCCTCTGGATTTCATTATTAAATACATATATTTTTAAGTTTACGGTTAATTTTATGGTAAAAACTTTACATTTACAACATTTTACTGTTAAATATAGTATGTTCTTATTATTTACATTTTACAGTAAATGGAAAAGCAGTACCACTCTTTTTTTGCAGGGGGTTTACGGAAAAAGCTGGCAGCTTGATTGCTGTTGTGTCCTTGGGCAGGACACTTCACCCTTGCCCCCGGTGCCGCTCACACTGGTGAATGAATGATGAATGAATGATTGGTGGTGGTCGGAGATGCCGTAGGCGCAAACTGGCAGCCACGCTTACGTCAGTCTACCCCAGGGCAGCTGTGGCTACTGATGTAGCTTACCACCACCAGGTGTGAATGAATGATGGGTTCCCACTTCACTGTGAGCGCTTTGAGTATCTAACAATAGAAAAGCGCGATATAAATCTAATCCATTATTATTATTATTATTATTGATTGCCAGAATTTTTGTGTTACATTTATATTGATTTTTACAACATTGTATTGTTGAATTGAAAAACAGTGCAAGTTATGTTTTATTCTGGCAACTCTGCCAGCTTTTGTACCGTAAAAAAAATGTATCATCTTTCCATTTACAGTAAGAAACCGTTAAAAACAACCACCGTAGATTTTGCAGTCAAAAACTGGCAGTTCAATCAACAGAATTTTAACGCCAAAAAAATTGTTTTTTTTTTTCAATTTTTACGGCAATAAGCTGTAAAGAACACTGTAAAATGTATTGTGATTTTTATTCATTTGATGGGTAGTTTTTGCTGTAAAGTTATTTTATATAGACAAAAACGTGTTTGGAAAGTATGATAATGTACTGTAATAATTATTGCAATAATGGATACTATTGAAGTTTTTAAAAAGGTATGCAATTTCAAGCAGTACATACATTTTTTCTGTCAAAATGAAAAAAATCAATTACATTTACTGAGAAAATATTAGTACTTTATTGACACATGACAAAACATCCAGGTGTTTGCAGGCCAGATAAAATGATGTCACAGGCCACATGTAGCCCTCGGGCCTCAAGTTTGACACCTGTGGACTAATCTAAACTTAAACACAATAATGTCTGAGTGTCATGCCTGGACTGTGGTTATTTTTGCTTCTTCGATGCAGAGAGGATACGGGACGAGCCAGATGAGAGTGTAAGTACATCGTTGTTTTGACCACTAAATACAAAAATAAACGAACTAAGGGCGCTCACAAAGATGTACAAAACGTGGCCACAAAAATACAAACGGGTAAACAAAACAACTGCTCGATGGCATGAAAGACGATAAACTATAAACTTAAACTTGCACTGTGGCAGAACTATGAACAACTAAAACAAAAACACTTACTGTGACCGAAACAAGGGGCACGGATAGCAGGGTGTGTAGCAGGTAATCGTGAATGCATGAAGGCAAGCACATGTAAAAAATCCCAGACTGATGGACAGAAAGTAAAATCCTTAAATAGTAGCAGTGGTAATGAGAAACAGGTGTGAGAGCTGAGGGACGGGGCGTGACTACGATGGCAAGGTGAAAATCAAATGGGTTGGCATGGAAACAAACAAAACCGGGAAGTGCAAAACGTGACTGAATGTCCAAAATCAAAACATAACATGACAAAACAAAACATGATGAATAGGTGTGACACTGAGCAACTAAAATGTTCAGTCCTGCACACTGAACCTTCAATCTGTGCTCTCTTAGAACAACAGAGTGGTAGTTCTATACTCTGAGGAATACTAGCCAGGGGTGTTTGTGACGGTGTGTTTAAGGTTCGCTGGACAGAGTAGGATGCCACAATGCCCTCTAGGAACAATAACTAATAATAGATTAGATTTTTTTGTATTGAAATATATCTTAAAGTGCTAAAGTAGAAAGCAATATTTAAAACAATAAAAGTTTAGCCATTCAAGATATAAGATACAAAGACAAAATACTATTAGTGAAGAGTAAAAAACACAAAAGGTATTAAAAAAAGTAATTTGATGAAAAGACTTCAGTGTGTGTATAAGTCTTTTCAGCACATTCAACAATAACACAATAAATAGTTTTCATATCGTTAAATCCTAATAAGCAGACACCCAGAAATTACAGATTTATTTTTTAATTCATATTTGTAGAAATGACCATTGTTGAAATGAGGGCTGGTCCCAGCAATACTTTTTATAGTTGTTTTAATTGTTATTTTAAAGCTGTCGAATATTTGTTATTCATCAGATTGATCACACTTTTGAGATAAGATTAATCGTGATTAATCATAGTAAATTACTAGCTTACATCATTTAGATCAACCTTAAAAAAGGACCCCAATATTTTGACCCATATGTATATTCATCATCAGAATGATACACACACATTTCTAAATGTTTTACTTGAATGTACTTTATTTGCTCAGAACCCAGAAAAAGTGTTATCTAAAGTTTTGTCTGGATTTATTTTGAAGAAACATTTTGAATGCGTATGCAGGGAAAATAAAACCCAAAAAATCAACAACAAAAAATTAAAAATGCGTGAGTAATCTGCAACTATTCATGATTAAAACTAAAACAAATGTTGGTAATCACTTGAGGTAACTCGTTATTTTTTCTATAAATCTGTTTAAAATGAAAGGAGTAAAATAAGCCAATCATCTCACGTGTCTATAAATAATTTTAAGAAACAGTTCTATATCATGATTTATATCATTATTGGGATATAAAATGACTTACTGTACATCAGGATGTACAGTGTATTTTTGTCCATATTGCACAGCACTGCATCCAAACCTTCAATTACCATATGTTACCTAGTTTTTAGTGTTTTGTTTAGTTTATCTGGAGTTGCACAACAGCCATATAAACATATATACAAGATTGTTTTGGTTCTTTTTGTGTGTTTCAGATCAGCTACCAGTACTCTCACATATCCTCCTGAAAAAAACAAGCAATCTTTGTTTTAAGCCAAAAACAGACTGGGACATTTATTTTTTTGTCGATGTGTATTAAAAGGCATGTATTGTATGAAATAAAAATGTATGACATTCTTGTAAACGTGCTGCTCTTCTTTGTTGTGAATAACACTCCCGATGTGTGACTGTCCTCCGTGATCTATGGGGGGCCCCCTTTTGCTTGAATAAGCGCATGGAAAGTGATATTTTATCAATCAATCAATCAATCAATGTTTACTTATATAGCCCTAAATCACTAGTGTCTCAAAGGGCTGCACAAACCACTACGACATCCTTGGTAGGCCCACATAAGGGCAAGGAAAACTCACACCCAGTGGGACATCGGTGACAATAATGACCCAGTGGGACGTCGGTGACAATGATGACTATGAGAACATGATACTGTGATACTGATGATACTGATGACTATGAGAACATATGAGAACATGATACTGTGAAAGATCAATCCATAATGGATCCAACACAGTCGCGAGAGTCCAGTCCAAAGCGGATCCAACACAGCAGCGAGAGTCCCGTTCACAGCGGAGCCAGCAGGAAACCATCCCAAATTTTACAAATTTTACTGCAAATGTATCCCTAGCCCCTTCCTGCTCCATCCCTGATATAAAAAAATGTCCCCTGCAGCGTGCAGTTGTGTTTGGGTCACTTAATTTTCTTTACCATAATGAGAATTGAAAAACAAAACACGGTTGGTTTATTTGAATTTTATTTTGAAAAAAAGAAACAAAAATGAAAAAACTGTTTTTCAGTGTCGAAAAGCAATAACATCTAAAAAAAAAAATGTTTAGAATTGGGTTTTTTTTTTGATTGCACTTCAAAATGAAAATCATCAAGTAGCAGAAACAATAAAAAAAAATATATGTTTTTCTTCATATCCTGAATATTAAAGACAAGATGGTGGACTAGCCTGTAAAAAAATGTGTTTACATAAAAATATAATCCATAATCAGTTTTTTCTGACTCAGGATACAACAGCACAATGTTTTATTTTTACCTACATACCAGTCTACATGGAGCTTTATTTGTGTCTTGATAATCGAAGATTTTGTTGGGCACTAAATTCATGCAACAGTACACAACATTTTTGCGTTTGAACTTTGTGAAAATATTGTTTTGGGACTGAAAAAAAAATGTAATCCGAAAAAAATTGCATAAAAATTCTGTATTAAAAATTCAATGTATAAAAATTATGTGGAAAAAAATTACGTGGAAAATAAACATTGCATAAAAATTCAGAATAAATAAGAAAATCAGTGTATCAAAATTCAGTATAAAAAAATGTATAAAAATTAGGTCGAAAAAAAATTGTATATTATGAGTATGTATTTTAAAAACTAAAGTGTCCAAAAAAATATGGTAAGTTGCAATAATTTCACTTCAAAATGTAGTGTATATTACTGTAAATGGAAAAACAGTACTGCTGTTTCATGGTAAAAAAAAAAAAAAAAAAAAGGCAGCTCAGTTGCCAGAATGTTACTGTAAGATTTACATTAGTTGTTTTTTTTACTGTAAATTAAAAAAAAAAATTACAGTAAAATTTTGGCACCTGAGCTTTTTTTTTTACCGCAAATGAACAGCTGTAGATTTTGTGGTGTATTACTGTAAATGCCAAAACGGTCCCGCAGTTCATTAGAGTAAAAAAAAAGTTTTGTTTTTTTTCTGTTTAGAGAAAAATGCTGTAAAAAAAAACCATAGTCAATTTCACAATTTTTCCATGAAATCTATTGCTACTTTTACATTGCACAATTTAATGGATAACTTGCTTTGAAATTATTATTATTATTACTATTTATTTCTATTTCTAAAATGGTTTGAATGCTTGATAATATATTTTTGCATATTCAGACACTATCTATCCATCCATCCATCCATTTCCTACCGCTTATTCCCTTTTGGGGTCGCGGGGGGCGCTGGTGCCTATCTCAGCTACAATCGGGCGGAAGGCGGGGTACACCCTGGACAAGTCGCCACCTCATCGCAGGGCCAACACAGGTAGACAGACAACATTCACACACACATTCACACACTAGGGTCAATTTAGTGTTGCCAATCAACCTATCCCCAGGTGCATGTCTTTGGAAGTGGGAGGAAAATATAGTACCCGGACGGAACCCACGCAGTCACGGGGTGGACATGCAAACTCCACTATTTAAGTTAACATAATTTGCGGATTACATGGAGTGATTTTTTTTGTCCCAAAATAGAAAAAAATTATACATTTTGTAAGACAAGTTACAGTACTTTTATACTTTCCAGGCTTTTGAGGGCCAAATAAAATGAAGTGGCGGGCCACATCTTGCCCCCGGGCCTTGAGTTTGACACCTGTGTGATAGAGGCTGCTGAGACTTGTTTTACACCAGGGGTCACCAACCTTTTTTGAAACCAAGAGCTACTTCTTGGGTACTGATTAATGCGAAAGGCTACCAGTTTGATAAACACTTTAAAAAAATGCCCAAAATTTAATAATAATTAAATAGTTAAATAATTAATAATAATTAAATAATTAATAATAATAATAATTAAATACATTTAATAAATAAATGTATACATATAAAAAAATGGGTATTTCTGGATGTCATTAAGTCGTAAATTTTTTTTACCTTTTACAGAAGGTAAAAAACACCTATTTGAACGGTTTAAAAGAGGAGACAACACACAAAAAATTAAAATTTAATTTTGAAACATAGTTTATCTTTAATTTCGACTCTTTAAAATTCTAAATTCAACCGAAAAAAATAAGGAGAAAAACTAGCTAATTTGAATCTTTTTGAAAAAATTAAAAAAAGAATTTATGGAACATCATTAGTAATTTTTCCTGATTAAGATTAATTTTAGAATTTTGATGACATGTTTTAAATAGGTTAAAATCCAATCTGCACTTTGTTAGAATATATAACAAATTGGACCAAGCTATATTTCTAACAAAGACAAATCATTATTTCTTCTAGATTTTCCAGAACAAAAAATTGAAAAGAAATCCAAAAGACTTTGAGATAAGATTTAAATTTTATTCTACAGATTTTCTAGATTTGCCAGAATATTTTTTTTGAATTTTAATCATAATAAGTTTGAAGAAATATTTCACAAATATTATTCGTCGAAAAAACAGAAGCTAAAATTAAGAATTATATTAAAATGTATTTATTATTTTTTACAATCAAAAAATAAATGTACTTGAACATTGATTTAAATTGTCAAGAAAGAAGAGGAAGGAATTTAAAAGGTAAAAAGGTAACGTAAAAAGGGACTGTGTGGCGCAGTGGAAGAAGAGTGGCCGTGTCCAATCTGAGGGTCCTTGGTTCAATCCCCACCTAGTACCAACATCGTCACGTCCGTTGTGTCCTGAGCAAGACACTTCACCCTTGCTCCTGACGGGTGCTGGTTAGCGCCTTGCATGGCAGCTCCCTCCATCAGTTTGTGAATGGGTAAATGTGGAAGTAGTGTCAAAGCGCTTTGAGTACCTTGAAAGTAGAAAAGCGCTATACAAGTACAATCCATTTATCATTTATATGTGTTTAAAAATCCTAAAATAATTTTTAAGGTTGTATTTTTTCTCTAAAATCGTCTAAGAAGCAAAGTAAAAAAATTAATGAATTTATTTAAACAAGTGAAGACCAAGTCTTTAAAATATTTTCTTGGATTTTCAAATTCTATTTGGGTTTTGTCTCTCTTAGAATTAAAAATGGCGAGCAAAGCGAGGCCAGCTTGCTAGTAAATAAATAAAATTAAAAAAATAGAGGCAGCTCACTGGTAAGTGCTGCTATTTGAGCTATTTTTAGAACAGGCCAGCGGGCGACTCTTCTGGTCCTTACGGGCGACCTGGTGCCCGCGGTCACCGCGTTGGTGACCCCTGTTTTACACTCACTTCTTTAAAGAAAAAAAAAGCCCGCCTCTTGCGACAGCTGCTCGAGTCAAGTAAAAGATAAACACACAGATAGTTCCGTTCATAATTTTCAAATTAAGCACAGAAAGTGGTTGTTTGTCGAATTCCATCTCTTAAATATTGTACAGGTTACTAAATCGTCATAACGTGGATTAAAGTAGAATATTTCACATTGGCACTCATTAGCTTGTATGCGTAATGAAGTGGCCGCGAAAATTAAATAACTTTTATTGCTAAGTAGATCTGTACCGTTTCCGGTAGAGTGTTGTTGCAGCTTGTGAGCTGCTGGCTGGGCCGAGCGCTGTTATTGTTGTCTTAGCGGCCATGGAGGAGCTGAGCGCGGTGGGCGAGCAGGTCTTTGACGCCGAATGCATCCTCAACAAGCGGCTCAGGAAGGTTCGGACAACAACTTCCACGCGTTCTGCACATGTTTTTTTGTCAACCCCGAGCCAGGAAAGGTTCATGTTCTCTTGTTGTTTTCCCGCAGGGGAAGTTGGAGTTTCTGGTCAAGTGGCGAGGATGGTCGTCCAAGTAAGAATGAAACAATGAAAACAACAACAGCTGCTTTTCTTCCTTTTCTTCATCTCCCATCTTCTTCAACTCTCACTGTTATGCGCAGGCCACGATGTCACACGACGCCAAACTGCTCTATTCACTCTTTTTGGTGGTTTATTTTCACCGACTAACCTCCTTTGTTCACGACTTGTTGAAATAATGAAGTTGGTCTGAAGTCACATGTTAAGCTAGTTTTGGTTTAAACACACACCTGGCTTTAATTATTCATTTAAATCTACTTTAAACAATGCTACTTGATGTTTAGTTTATAACGAGTCCGTTATTGAACTATAATGTTTTTTAAACGTATGTTCTTAATCTTTAAAGTTTTTTTTTTAATGTTTCTGGGTCATTGTTAGTGTCCATTTTAGTTCACTATTGTTGCTTCACCAGTACACACTGTTGCCTGCCTTCTGTTACACCCCCTCCCCATTCTTCTTGTGTGTGTGTGTGTGTGTGTGTGTGTGTTCTTGTATGTTCTTGTATGTCCACCCTTCTTGAGACATCAACAATCCAATCCATCCATTTTATACCACATATTCCTTTTGCCCTCGAAGACTCAGTGGCCTAGTGATTAGAGTGTCCGCCCTGAGATCGGTAGGTCGTGAGTTTAAATCCCGGCCAAGTCATACCAAAGACTAGAAAAATGGGACCCGTTACCTCCCTGCTTGGCACTCAGCATTAAGGGTTGGAATTGGGGGTTAAATCACCATAAAATGATTCCCGGGCGTGGCACCGCTGCTGCCCACTGCTCCCCTCACCTCCCAGGGGGTGATCAAGGGTGATGGGTCAAATGCAGAGAATAATTTCGCCACATCTAGTATGTGTGGCACAATCATCGGTACTTTAACTTTAACTTTGGGGGCGCTGGTGCCTATCTCAGCTACAATCGGGCGGAAGGCGTTGTACACCCTGGACAAATCGCCACCTCATCGCAGGGCCAACACAGATAGACAAACAACACTCACATTCACACTAGGGCCAATTTAGTGTTGCCAATCAACCTATCCCCAGGTGCATGTCTTTGGAAGTGGGAGGAAGACGGAGTACCCTGAGGGAACCCACGCATTCACGGGGAGGACATGCAAACTCCACACAGAAAGATCCTGAGCCTGGGATTAAACCCCAGACTACTCTGGACCTTCGTATTGTGAGGCAGACGCACTAACCCCTCTTCCACCGTGAAGCCCCACATCAACAATCCAATCCACTTTATTCATATAGCACATCTAAACAACAAACATCTTTCCTTGGTGATGCACGAAATATTCAAAACAAGATTCAAATATTATCCTTAGCTCCACTAATAACTGAATAAAAACAAAGTAAATCAATTTACAAATAATTATGATCAAAAAAGATTTTAAAAAGGGTAAAACCATTTAAAACAATAAATAGAAATACAAATATAAGAACACAGAGGGCCACACAAGTCATGTAGTGTTAAAAGCCAGAGAATAAAAGTGACAAGGAAAAGTACCTTCCATAGTGAACAAGTTAGGACATAAATCATGGTCCCCACAAGGAAAACCATTGCATCTAATAGAGCAGTGTTTTTCAACCATTGTGGTATAGTGTCTGGTGTGCCGTGGTAAATTATGCAACGTCACCTAAGTGGTCCAAAAAAATATTTTTTGCAAGTCCAACCATTCTTTTTTCTACCTGTTGTCCCTGTCGGGTCGCAAGTCAATAATTATAATCTGCAAGTAATGTGCTGTTGATTAGTGTCTGTGCTGTGTAAGACTCTGCAGGGTAACCAATTAATACTCCATGTCAGTAGGTGGCAGCAGGTAGTTAATTGCTTTGTAAAAGTTGGAATGTGTCGGGTGATTGTTGTAATGGACCACAATTGAAACAAGCCTTTTAGCTTTTCGTTCCATCCATTTGCCTTTTTAAAACATTACATGGATTCAATTATTTAAGATGTCAAACTTCTCAATCAATCAATCAATCCCAATATTTAGACTACAGCGGGAGGCAGGGTGCAGGTAAAAAGGTATGTAATGCTTCAAAATAAAATGAGCAAAAAAGAAAGGAAAAGGCAATGGCTATGCAAAACAAAAGTAAAACTTACCTGGCTACAAAGTAAACAGAAACAGAATGCTGGACGACAGCAAAAACTTACGGCGTCCACTAAGTACATCCGTACATGACATGACAATCAACAATGTCCACACAAAGAAGGATAGCAACAACGTGAATAGCGTTGCTTGCTAACAAAAAGCAGGTGCGCGGAATAGCGCGCCAAGGAAGAAATGAAACTGCTACAGGAAAACGCCAACCAAACAGGAAGGGCTACCAAAATAACAGCGCAACTAAAGCACTACACACAGGAAAACACCAACAAACTCAAAATGAGGAAAGACGACATGGTGGAGTTCTGCTTGTGGTGTGCCTCCGGATTTTTTTAATGAAAAAAATGTGCCTTGCCTCAAAAAAGGTTGAAAAACACTAATAGAAAATGTCTCATTAGCACCCCTGGTGGTTAAATCTATCAAAATGAGTGTGGTCCCAAAAAGGAGGGATTTTTCAAATTGACTGTGTGTCGGTTTTAAAAGTGCTCCCCCTCTGGTCAACATATGAAACAAGTGTGTGTAAAATTTTGAAGCGCTCCCCCTCTGGCCATCATATGTTATAACAAGTGTGTGTAAGAAATTGAAATTTGCCCTCTTTGGCCAAAATTAATCAAAATTAAAATAAATATGTAGATAGACATACTCTCATAACTTAAAGTAAATAATGAATATTTAAAAACAATTACAAACAAAATATTCAAAACAGAAAGAATGAACTAAAAGCAGTCTTTTTTTCACAATGTCAACTTTTTTCTTATAACATTGGATACAATTTCTCAAATTCTTTCTGTTTTTGGTATATTGCAATATTTTTTTGTAAATTATTACTTTTTTATGTAAAATTATTACTTTTACTGCAAAATGGTGACATGTCATAAAATTCTGGCTCACCACAATTTTGCCTATTTTTTGTGGTTCTTGTAAAACTGACATTTTTTGAGCAAAATGATTACTGTCATCATTTTGCCTAGTAAAATTCCAATTATTATTATAATATAGCCAAAATGTTAGTTTTCTTATAAAATTGTAACTTTTGTCAGGTAAAATTACGACTTTTCATAAAATTGCCAAAATTTCAAGCTTTCCTTGTAAAATTGCGTCTGTTATTGAATAAAATTCCAACTTTTCTCATAATATTGCACAAATGTTCAGTTGTTCTTGTAAAATGATGACTTATGATAATACTGCCAAAATTCTAAGTTTTTCTTGTGGAATTGTGACTTTTTTCTTGTGAAATTCCAACTAATTTTTCAGAACAAGCTTTTTATGTTTGCATATAATGTATATATTATTAATTTTGTAAATACACACACATATATATATATATATATATGTATATATATATATATATATATATATATATATATATATATACATATACATACACAGGATCTACCACAGTCTGCTGACGTGCCAGCAGAGTAGTAGATTAAAAAAAAAAAAAAAAAAGCTTTTCTAATTGTAAAGGACAAAGTTTAATCAACTGATTGCAATAATGTAACTTTGTTTTAACTATTAAATGAACCAACAATATGACTTATTTTATCTTTGTGAAAACATTGGACACAGTGTGTTGTCAAGCTTATGAGATGCGATCCAAGTGTAAGCCACTGTGACACTATTGTTCTTTTTTTTATTTTTATAAATGTCTAATGATAACGTCAATGAGGGATTTTTAATCAATGCTATGCTGAAATTATAACTACTATTGATACTGTTGTTGATAGTATTAATTTTTGTTTCACTACTTTTGGTTTGTTCTGTGTCGTGTTTCTGTCTCATCAATTGCTCTGTTTATTGCAGTTCTGAGGATTGCTGGGTCAGGTTTGGTTTTGGATTTGGATTGCATTGTTATGGTATTGTTCTGTATTGTTTTGTTGGATTGAAAAAAAAAAATAAAACATAAAAATCGTTATTTTTTAAATTACAATCGATTCTGAATCGCACAACGTGAGAATCGCGATTCAAATTCAAATCGATTTTTTCCCACACCCCTAAAATATATATATATATATATATATATATATATATATATATATATATATATATATATATATATATATATATACATACATACACACATACATATACATATGTGTATGTATGCATGTATGTAGAAAGGCTGGTCCGAAAAAAGTAGACATTTTTCCGAGGTCTCAAGAAGGTACCAAATACAAGAATGTGTGTGTGTGTATATAAAGAAGGGTGGGGGGTTGACGGCTCCAGTTTAGAATGTGCTGCCGAACAGACCTGTTACACATGTAGGACGTCCACAGGCTAATATTTACGATACAGATCAACTCGGACGTCAATCACATGACCAGAAAATCAACAAAGGGCGGCTGTCCTTCCGGGACCGCCTCATTAGAGTTTTGTAATCAATCAGAAGCAGTGTACGCGCTAGGAATTTTCAAAATGGGCTCCCTGGGACCCCATCAAGTCGAAAAAAATGGGCTCCCACAGTAAATTTTTGGGGTCCACTTTTTTGTAACCGTTTTGAAAACAAATGATAAATGTATGCATTATCCTGTTATATCTCACATTTTATATTGCGTTTTGGAAAAAGGTTATATAAATAATACTTACTTCATTAAAAAAAAATAATACAAAAGAAAAACAATTTTAATGCATGCATAAATGTTTTTTGTTAAACATTCATTCACTTTCTTCTTTCCTTCATGAATCTACACTTTACCGCTGCTGGTAGTTTTTTCTATATTTGTATTTAAATAGTTGTATTTATTTCAGTACAAAAGGGTAAAACATTTTTTGCTTCAGTCTTGATATGATGATAATGGTATGCCAGGGCATACATGCCATTTTTTTAACGCTTGAATCTCTAGCGTCTACATCAACTTAAGATCTATCCGTCAATTCTAAGTTGTTGGTTTTTTTATGTTTTTTTTCCTGCCCTTTTTGTCGAAGAAGGTAAAAAGTTCAAACAAAATCTGTGTTCCAAGGACGCATGGACTTAGGAAATGTTTTTATTTCAATGCGTAAAAAGACACAAAAAGTGCACTAACGCCAACAGTGAGCAGTATCAAGCAACTAAAGTGCGCCAAAAATTGCAAAGTGTGGAGAGTGTTTTGTATATTTGCCCATCATGCATTGTAGTGGATTTATATGGGAGTATTTTTTAAAATGTGATTAGTTCATTTGGACATGGACTATGCACGTTAATCAACAATGCTGTAATTGCGCCAGTTTTAACTTAAAAGCTGGTTTCCAACTGTAATCCCTGGGAAAGCTGTACAGTAGATCGCCAGCAGCAAACAACATACAGTAACAACAGCAATCATTTACAACCTACTTAAAATTGTAAAACAAATTGTATATCGTGCTTAGACTATTTTTTATGTATTTTATTTATTTATTTATTTTTTTTACAAAGTTCACCGAGCAAGTTGTGTGTTATGTGCGACCACGTGTGTTGACTTTCTGTGTTGGTGAAAGTGTATTTGTACCATGAGCGGCAAAGTTTGTCTGGACTTGGTCACATACAGTGGAACCTCTAAGGTTGGGGTCCCCAAACTAAAGACAATTACACACAAAATGAATGAATAAACGACACATTTGAATGCAAAGACATGGTCCGCAAAGAGAGGCATGTAAAAAAATGCGTTCGTGAATGGAGGTGCCACTACGTTGATGCTCAAACTACTTCGAAGTCAAACTCATAGTCGTTGACCTAAACTACTAATGTACACAAGATGGCTGCATGTTCACAGCTATTAGACTGTAAGGTATTTAAAATTTAACTAGAGACACACGGCCGGCCAGACTTCCTATTCGATTGGTGACTTAGATCGTGGCCCGCCAACTGTAGTTTAAAGTTAAAGTAAAGTTAAAGTACCAATGATTGTCACACACACATTAGGTGTGGTGAAATTTGTCCTCTGCATTTGACCCATCCTCTTGATCACCCCCTTGGAAGTGAGGGGAGCAGTGGGCAGCAGCGGTGAAGCACCCGGGAATCATTTATGGTGATTTAACCCCCAATTCCAACCCTTGATGCTGAGTGCCAAGCAGGGAGGTAATGGGTCCCATTTTTTTTATAATCTTTGGTATGACTCGGCCGGGGTTTGAACTCCCAACATACCGATCTCAGGGCGGACACAAACCACTAGGCCACTGAGTAGGTTTAGACACCCCTGGCCTAAAAAGACAACATTGCTGATAGAACATGTTATCTTCATCATACACACTGATGAAGATAACATTGACGTGATGCCATTGAAATCTTTACAGATGAGCGTCGTGACAATCTTGTCCTGTCCAACATGCTGATAGCATGTCAAAGTTAGTACTTATGCACTTCAAAGTTAGTACTTATGCACTTCAAAGTTAGTACTTATGCACTTCAAAGTTAGTACTTATGTACTTCAAAGTTGAGCTTATTTATCACGTGGTGTCAGGTTGCTTCATTTTGTATTCAAGTCCTTGTTGTCCCTTCCAGACACAACAGCTGGGAACCGCAGGAAAACATCCTGGATCCCAGACTACTGGCGGCCTTCAACAAAAAGTGAGTTGCTTTGCATGTTTGTGTCCGTGGAATGTAGGATTGTCCCGATAGCAGTACCAACATCTATTGTGATAGGTTTTTGAAAATAAAGGGGACCAAAAAACAAATGTCATTATTGGGTTCATTTTAGGAGAAAATCGTGTGATAAATTAAACATATGTGTCTTATTGCAATCAACGTAGAATTGTGTCATTAAATAAAATAGTGAACATACTAAACAACTCGTCTTTTAGTAGTAAGCTAACAACGGCTCCTAATTTGGCTGCTGACATATGCAGCAACATATTTTGTCATTTACCGTTGTAATATTTGGTCAAAATGATGATCTAATGTACTCGCTCATTTACTGGTGATATCGTCGTAATTCCTGTTAACATGTTCTATCTACACTTCTGTTCAGATGTAATAATCACTTATTCTTAGAGGTGGGGGGAATAATCGATTTTTAGATGCATCGCATTCCGGACATGGAAGATTATCGAATCAATTAGTAAAAAGCGATAATCTGTTTATTTCCTTTAGATAAAGTAATGCCGACAGTGCTAAAATTTGGCTGACCGCAGCGAGCCGCCTCACTGAGAGATCTGACCAGTTCCTTTACTATCTAGCAGTTGTGGTCCAGTTTTGCGCACATAATTTAACAGTTTCTTAATCTAAATAATTTTTTTAAGATGCAAGCGGTACACGCTTATTTAGAGGAACAAAAAACATTTTAATACTGCATCAATATACATCAACTAATTCATAGATTTAGTCGAATTGTAGCTCCTGAATCACAATAAAATTTTGAGGTGCACAAAGATTCCCACCGCCACTTGTTCTTCTGTTGTTTGGTACTTTACTTAAGATTTGGCTTATACTACAATTATGGGTATGTGTCCAATACCAAATAGTTACAGGGTCATAATTAAAGTTCTCATGTATCAAGGGATGTATTTCCTGACCTTTTTACACCATTAAAAAATTATTAAACAGTTAGTGATAATAACAAATATTGATGTAATTATTGTAGTATTAATTATACACAGCTCTTTTGTACTTGGTATCGTTACAGTCTGTTTTTAGAGATCCACCCATTTGTTTACATTCAGGAGTGCTAGCTTGTTGTTAGTGGTTAGTTATTATAATCCTCCTACGGTGTGTAGTGAAGCATGTTTAGCTATTCCTCTGGATATTATTTGTAAGAAACCTACTTTATTTGCTGCTTGGAGGCGAGGATTAGTGATTCAGAAGTAGCTAAAACACTGTGGAGGGACATTAGTTGCTACCTAGCTATGTTTTAAAGCGCTGCATTCATCTTTATCGTTAGTTTTGAACCCAAAATACGTCCATTCTCCTCCTGTCTCCACACTCTATGTGTGTGCGTGTGCACATATACCAACATGTCCATAGAAGAAAAGAAAAACGGTATTTATCAAAGGCAGTACTGTACCTTTTTCTATTTATTAGTACTGCGTTAATTTATTAGTACTGGTACACCTTACAACCCTAGAAAAATGTTTTTTCTTTCTGTTTGAATGAGACATCTTACCATTTTTGTGTCCCAGAGAACAAGAGAAGGAGCTTCTGATACGTAAGCGAGGGAAAAGGCCGAGAGGACGACCGCGGAAAGTTCCGGTAGGTAGAAAGTAAACAACCTTTCTTTAGTTAGTTTGGATACTACTTGAAGTGTTTCGTTTAGGTTCTTTTGGGTGCGTATCATGAGCGCTCCTCCAGTTACATTTTAGGTGTGCACGTGTGGTAAGGGGGTTCAGGAGGCTGATAATCAATACATGCAGACAGACCCAGTAAAGCAGACTAACGTTTGAAAAACTTTCATTAAAAACAATAGAAATAGTCCACCATCAAAATAGTGACGTGTCATTTATTTCATGAATGCGATTGTCCTGTGCAGGCAATACAGAAAGCAGATGATAAATCATGAGCTTGGAGATACAGAAGTGATATTCTGTAATGTAAATAACACTTAATTTAAAGGTGAATTTTGCCTATTATTCACAATCCTTATGCAAGTAAGACAAGAGCACATGTTTTTCTTTTTATTTATGCATTCTAAGTAGCACAAACATGTGGTTAAAAGGTGGCTAACAATTTGATCTATAAAGCCCTTTAAAAACATTAAAAAATGCAAACAATACTCCATTTACATCTCGTGACCTGAATATTAACCAAGTTTTAGCAATATTGTTAATTAAAGCGACACCGTGGTCACTGAGAGCTTATTGACATACAGAACTGCTGCATCACCTCTTGAGTTGCTAAAAGTTAATTCTAGATTATAAATCATGCCTCTCACCTGGATAGTAGAAGGTTGTGGACATAAACCGAGAAGTTGGTCAACATTTATATTTAATTTAGAACCGAAGACATGGCGAAGAAGGCTATATAATATATTTGTTGTTTACCTGCGGATTATGATGTTCATCCAAATGGGGAACACAAGTCTAGTGCTGAAAGATATAAACATTCAATCCGTCGGAGACTCAGAGCAGGATAAATAAATAAAATGTTGTGGTAATGCTGAAAATTAGCAAAATATGTAAATCAGAGGTGCCCATTACGTCGATCGCGATCGACTGGTCGATCTCGGAGGGTGTGTCAGTCGATCTCAAACCAGGCATTAAAAAATAAACATAAAAATGAGCAATCATCAATCATACCAAGACTTCACTTTCGTCAGTTGTTTGACATTCTCGGCACCCGAGGATCTTGCGAGATGACGCTGGCTGCTGCGAGCTCATATTTAAGAAAAAAATCACTAACAGGGCGGACGCAGAGAAACACATTTTATTTCTAGATACTCCGTACCTACTGTCAAAACTCTAAAGACCGACAGCACAGTTCCTGTCTTCACCATAAAATACCTGTTTCATCCTGCCTGTGCTAACAAAATAAGAGTCTCAGAAAGCTAGCGTGCACAAGCTAGCAAGCTACGGCGTTTGATGCCAATGTATTTCTCCCCCGCCCTCAGCGACCACTTTCTCACTTGCTTGTCCACCCGCACACTCACTGACGTCACTCACCTGCTGCCAGACATTAAAGGGCCACACACATATGCTACTCTCATAACAAAGTGTTTAAAAACGAGTATGCAAGTTGGACAAATGAGATGCCAAATCCAACCACTTTCATGTGGTATTGGACAGAAAGGAGGACTTTTTTTTTCCTCCATTTGAAAATGCGGACGTTATCAACACGACTGTCTAATTACAATCAATGCAAGTCATCAGAATCAAATACACCAACTCATATTCTTGTCTTCATGAAAGAAAGGAATCTATGTGTGTTAAACATGCTTGTATTATCATTAACCACCATTAACTTGTTAACAAAAATGTCTCTTTCATAAATAAATAAATATAAATTATAAATAGGAATGAGGTAGATCTCCTCGACTTGGTCAATTGAAAAGTAGCTCGCCTGCAGAAAAAGTGTGAGCGCCCCTGATGTAACTATTCAATGTATCATTATTTTGTCTGTTACTATATAACATATATACTTACAGCATGTATATGAAACAGTGGTGGAGGGGTTCCAATGTTTTTTAGGGTGCTTTATAGGCAGAAAAGGTTGACATTGTTAGCTGACTTTTGCTAGTGTTTATATATAATTTACAATATATAAAAAAGAAAAAAAAACGCTGGTCTAAGTAGTGAAGTGACGACACAGTAATCCTGCCTTCCAACCCCTGAAGCTAATAAAGTTAGTACGAAGGAAAAGGTGTGCATGACCGAATCAGAGAAATAAGCCATTAAAAATATTTACCATCAGTAAGCTGACCCGCATAGTCAGCCCGACCGCAGCACTGTCAGTCCGCATCACATAAAGCTGCAGCCAGCCTCCGCAGCATGCAGTCACAAACGTCCACACCGTGGACATTTATCCATGAAAATATGGAGAAGCTACAGATGCCATTTGACGTGTTTCAGTTTGTCCGGCCTTTTGACTACAAACTGGATGATCATACATACAGTACTTCTTATCAACTCTGACGTCTCAGGTCTGTGACTTAAAGGTGTTTGTGTGCAACATGGACAACGACAACAATTACTACTGTTACACAACACAAAAGCAGCACACCTACAAAAGTCTACTCCTCAAGATTACATTTCATAAAACTACTGTAGTTGTTTGAAAAGCAATACATATAGTATAAACAGTATGTCCAGCACCCCCCGTGGCCCCAAAAGGGACAAGCAGTAGCAAATGGATGTAGTATGTTTTAGCTAAAAGTTAGTTTTTCTTAATTAAATCATTACATTTCAATTATCTTAATAGGCAATGATTGTGTTTTGAATTACGAGTTTGATCGCACAACCACTTGAGCTCGTAAGTTGAGGTACTACTGTCTGGACCTGTTCTTTATGAAACTACAGTATGAGGTTAATTGGCCCATAGCTCAAAACACTCGTATGTCAAATCAATGTCAGCCATTGAAATGAAATTATTAATTTCCCCTGAAAAGAGCACAATTATTACATGTAACTGTTAAAACATTACTACAAACAACTACAGTAGTTTGATGAAGTAATGTCGTAATAATGTACATAATTTTGCTTGGACAGTGGACTTTTGCGGGCTTTTCCTTCTAGCTGCTTTTCCGCCTTGTAGCAACAGGAACGGTTATCGTTGTTTATCTACGAACGTCTTTGAGTGACAGACAGGAGCTCAGAGTTAACAGCAGGCGATATGTATGTTTGTGTACTAAAAGAAATGCTTGATCGTCCAGTTTGTAAAGTCAAGAAACAGAACAAGCACCATCAGCAACTTTTCCATATTTTCATGAATACATGTTATGGTACAGATGCTGGATCTTGCTTCGCTGTGGTGCAGACGTCCCACCTGGTCAGCGACCCATGTTTTTAATCGTTTGTTTTTCTGATCCGGTGGGTGTCATTCACTTCTTCTCTGCGCTCCCCTTAGCACTTACTTTCTCAGTCACCATGATTGTAGGGTAGGATTGTGTCGATCTCTGGCGGTGAACAATCACTACTTCAACCAGCAACAGGGAAGTCTGTAACTTATTATTAATGCCTACAACTTAAAGCGGTGGGACAGTTTGTTTCAATATTCTTGTAGGTTGAGGTACACTGTATACATTAATAAAACTTTGACATTCAGTTGAACTGACTTTCTTCCTTAATATAATAGCAGGAGAAACACTGATTTGAATCTTTTTCTTTCCCTTAGGAGAATGTTTCTGAAGCTGTCAAGTCCAACAGCTCCTCATCAGGCTCATCGTCCTCATCCTCAGATTCTTCTTCTTCTGGATCTTCCTCTACCTCCTCTTCCTCTGAGGACGACGATGATGACGGGGATGAGGACAGCCACAGCAAGCAGGCGAATGCCGTTCTGAACACACGAGACCTCCTCCCCGTCCCTCAGAAGAAAGCGCAGATTGTTGTCGCCAAACAGGAGCCACCCAAGAAACGAGGCCGTAAAACGGTCTCTGCAGAAGTGAAGGACTACCGTCAAGGAAAAGTCGCTCAGAAGGCGTCCAGAGTTGATCTTCCAGGATCTATCAAGAAGCCTGCTCACTTAGCTAGCTTCACCTTCATGGGCTTCAACAGGGGATCGTCTAGGGATGATGTGGTTGGTCAAAATCGAGGCTCTCCGGGCCAGGGGGAGGCTTCTAGAAACCCGATGAGCCCTGTGGCATCCAGCAGATCCGTCCCGCATTCCCCAATCTCTCTGAATAAATCCAGCCCCAGTGAAGGGAAACTGTCCGTCTCCAGTCTGGACTTGTTCAAATCAAGAGGAGTAGCAGCTTTGAACTTAAACACATCCAGACAGCATGTTCCACCAGCGGGCAAAAGGCTCATGTGTTGCAGAGAATATCCAATGCTAAAGCTATGGCCTCCCAGCAGTCAAATAACACATTAAACAATCAAAGTATTCATCCTGTAAACCACCACAACAAAGTCATGAAGACCAATCAATCACCTGGAAATGGTTCTGGCCCTGGTTCAGGTCTTAGAAATGCAGCAAGTCCGGCACACATGGTTTCTCTCAACCAAAACCAAGAATATAAGACCCCGCAGAGTCCAGCTACCCCTGGAGGACCCCGGAAGAACAAGTCAGCTGTTGAAAAGGTCAAAGAAGCCGAGGTTCAAACCACCCGAGGTAAACTGGAGAAAGGCGGAGTCCAAAGGTCTGAGACCCCCAAAGACAGCAAGAAAGCCAAGACGAGCGAGATGAGCACAGGAGAGGACGAGAGCAGCTCAGACTCTGATCAGGACTCTTCAGACACTGGTCAAGATGACTTAACGGCAGTCCAGAACCAAGACTGGAAGCCCACCCGCAGTCTGATAGAACATGTTTTCGTCACGGACGTCACCGCTAATCTGGTCACTGTCACAGTGAAGGAGTCTCCAACTAGTGTGGGCTTCTTCAGCATCCGAAACTACTGACAGAACTTGACCATCACGTCAGGAACGTTGATTTTTGTTTTAATTTATTGACTTGCGTTATTTGAACACAGTTGGATAAAAAGGGTTGACATCATGCCAGAACCCTTCAAGGCCAAGAAAGGGATTTTGGTCTCCTGATGAGCTGAAACTTGATCTTCTTGAATAGAAATTGGTGAAAAAACGAGAAGGTTTTTCCTTGGATTTTTTTCACAACTTCCCAGTTTTCATATAAAATATATTCTGGAAAACATCTCAGCAGCTTAAAAGTGGACACAGGAGACTACATGATTGGGTTTTTCTATTTAATTGATCAATCAATAGTTCATGTAAATCACCTTGCAACTAAGACGTTTATAGTGTATTTTTGTATTAGCTACCTCTGTTTTCTACAAGTCCTGCTCCAAGGTGTAGGACCCTTGTCTTACTGCTGACATCCCAAAACACCATTTTTCTTGACAGACTGAACGAAGCATGCTGAGACAGACACAGAGTCTCTCTGCCTTGATAAGACTCCTCCACTATCAGACTCCCACATTAAAGTGTTCCTATGTTCCTACAGCAGGACAAACACCTGACCAGGTTCTGTTGGGCAGGTCCCGTGGGAGCAACTGGGTGTGGACTGTGAGACAATTAAAGCACCAGATGTCTCTGAGCCACTTTTGTTGTTTTGTCAGCTGCTGAAGTCTCTGAGATCTTCTCCCGCACCACTTCCAACTGACCACGTAACACAAAAGACGTCGCAACAATGTGCGCCACTTTCCGCTCTCCTGAGAGCTTCCAGCAACAAAGCTCTTCCTCTGAACTCTGCGGTCTAATCCGGCGCCTTAGCACTGTGCCTTTCTCTCAGACCAACACAAAGACAGACGAGTCCAGGTTGTCCAGGATTATGGGAGAACTTGGGAGGAGCTCGGAGACGCTTGTTGGACTTATGAAGGACTGGACTAACACTGCAAGCCTTACTCAAACTGGAGAAAAAGTTGGTTTTTTTTGGGTTTTCAAAACATCAATGTTTTGTGTAGGGGGTGTCCCGATCTTATATCGATACCGGATAGGATATAGATATTTCAAATAGATGTTCAGTCCAATAGCTGCAAAAAAAAAGTATGGGATGATAGTGGTTTGCATGTAAAATGTGTGATATTTGCGATACAAGCAGTTCTACAAAATGATTACTTGTGTGTGATATCATGTGCGATAGAAGCAGGTCTACAGCATGTTTACTTCTGCAAAGCTGGATGGCCAGTTAACATCTAAATGTCCTCCGATAAGCACACAATTTATTTTTATCTTACTAAAGTAATTGACAAAAAAGGTAAACATGCTAGGCTATAGGATAGTAGGAGCTCACAGCTACACAACAGCTAAGCACACAAGCTAGACATGCGTAATAATCGAAGAACAATATTGCAATGTTAAGCAGCGCATTTGTCAACATAAACAAGTTACAAATAATTATAGTTGCATTTTACTTACACATAC